>NC_084521.1:16322500-16622500 GCF_024500385.1 Phyllopteryx taeniolatus | reverse complement strand
TCTTCCAGCTCTTTATTCTTTATTTCAGACCCAGGGGGATCCACATCACAGAATAAAGAAAAACAATCTAATAGAGAAACAAGAAAGGAAATTGGAACAACAACAACCATACTAACCTAAAAGCAACAAAATATATCTATTTCCATAAACCAACAATATCGTTTATCACGATAACAACCGTATCTTAATGTATTCATTTTTTAATCATGACAGGCCTACGGCGCTCAGACGGGCGTTTGTACCTCGCCGCAGTATTCCGAGATGAACTCGTTCTTCTGGACCGGCTCCTTGATGAAGATGCCCCATCCCGCCACGTCGGACGGCGCCAGGAGGAGGTGCTGAGACCACAAGCCACACACATTATTCAAATGCTAAATATTACTCGAAAGTCATATTTTTCATGACTTTCCCGTTTGGTGTCCCAAATGAAGTTTCACGATTTGGACATCTTGTTAAGAGACTAATGAATGAAAATGTATGCATTTGTGAACTATTGCATGTCTTTACCATTATTTCAACTGTATCAAAACAAGAGCGAGGGACATTTGGGCGGTGTCGTTCGGTCACCTTCTTGGCGCCCCTCTGTATGGAGCAGTTCTTGCAGGAGACGTTCTTGCTGTCCCAGTGGTCGGCGGCGCCGCAGGTGAGGCAAAGGTCGGGGTCGCACTCCCTGACGGCCAGGTAGCACGGACACTGCTTGGTGTTGCATTGAGCTTTGCAGCGGCAGCCCGGGAAACGGTTCTGGCCTGCAAACGCATCCGGAACGCCATTGGACGCGGTCTCGGCCACGTGACACAGTGCGACAATTTTTTTTTATTCCTGATTTTGCGTGTTTTAGGAGCCGGAAGCCCAAATTATGTCAAAATAAACAAATAAGTACTTGAAATTGTTGAAATTGTGGGCCCTGAATCTATAATCTATGAAAGTTTAACTTTTTCAATGTAATTATGAAAATAAACTTTTCCATGATATAATGTTTTTGGGGGGGGGGGGAATGCTCTGTATGTGGTACGTGAGCAAACATCTGAAAATTCATGCATGTAGTACAAAAGTAAGGGAAAAAAAATAAAACAAATGCTAAAGCTGAATGGATATTGAATTGGGGGTAAGAATATGAATCGATATTTTTAGTCATGTGACAGTCCTGTGAAGGGTAGGTAGTGGCCGACGTGGATTTTTGAGGCCGATTCCGATATTTGACAGTCAAATTCCGCTAACCAATTAAATCAATAAATATAATGAATAAAATAACATTTGACAGTTTTACAATCCTTTGTCCTTTAGAATTTGTTTAACTTTACAACAGTGAGAGAAATCAGAAAAAAATATTTGTAAACATTTTGATGCGTTTATTTATTTTAAAATGTCAGGATCCTCGTCTTACATGGTAAGGTGTTCGGCCAATGAAATTGGTCGGGGCCCCGCGACGCGGTCGTGTAATACGGTGACGCTCAAGTGAGCCACGGTCATGTGACGTGTTGTTCTTACACTCCGAGCTGCACTGGCAGAATTTCTCGCAGAAGTTCTGGG
Organism: Phyllopteryx taeniolatus; assembly: GCF_024500385.1. Taxonomy (NCBI): domain Eukaryota; kingdom Metazoa; phylum Chordata; class Actinopteri; order Syngnathiformes; family Syngnathidae; genus Phyllopteryx; species Phyllopteryx taeniolatus. Next base: position 16,620,970 of record NC_084521.1, on the reverse strand, counting down.
CGGTGACGCACGGACAAGACGAGTCGCAGGGCTGTCTGGGGTGGTCGCACGGCTGGTAGTTGTACACGTGATTGGACGAGCCATCTGCAGGGAGCGGCGACAAACACGGAGCTCGTCATCCATTTTTTGGCGCGCGGGGTGAATTCTGACCTTTCTTGAGCTGGATCTTCCTGCAGTGTGTAGCCCAAAGTCGGTGCTTCCTCTTCTTCTTCCTGGGGGGCGTGTCCTCATCCTCGGCGGGAGCGCGTGCGATGATGCTCGACTCTTTCACCCGGAACTCGTACACCTGACAAAATGTCTGCCGTCAACAAATGTGGACGCTATGCAAAGCCGAGCCGAGTGTTTATTTCCACATTCTTGATCCCCAGCTTGGGATCCAACGTACTAGCGCACTCTTTGCCCTGACTAGTAAGACAACTGGGCCCACTAGTAGAACAACAGTCTTACTCGGAATGTTTTTTCCACTACCAGTGCCACTTGTGGCCTATTAGTATGCAGTTAAACCTAAACTAGTAAACTACTGTGCTGCACTGGTAACACGACTAGTTCCAACTGGTTGGCATGTTTCACACATTAATAGCCTCACTATCGAGTAAGGCTGCCATATTTTTAGAAGTGATTCTTCTATCGATAATTCCTTCGATTCAGAGAGTATAAATGTATTTTACATGAAAGTGGGGCAAAATACATTTCCGATTACTGTTTCTTAACTTTATTATGATTAACAAATTATTGCTTATTCGGGGTGGCACGGTGGACGACTGGTTAGCACATCCGCCTCACAGTTCTGAGGACCGGGTTTCAAATCCTGGCAATGCCTGTGTGGAGTTTGCGTGGGTTTTCTCCGGGTACTCCGGTTTCTCTCGCCCGAAGATAGTTGGGATAGGCTCCAGCGCGCCCGCGGCCCGCTTGAGGATAAGCGATACAGAAAATGGATCGATGTTTATTCGGTATTGTTTCATGATGAAACAAAACCAATTTGATGTTCAATTAGTTGTGGGTAAAATCGATTGCACCTCTGTCCTTATCAAGGACGAGGAATAAAGGCTTTCCACAGGACGCGTGCGACGCTCACCTGTCGGCACGTCTTGGTTCCGATGAGTCGCGCGATGGCGCAGTAGTTGTCGTAGTACGTCCCGATGAGAACGCGGAAGAGCGACGCATCTGCGCCGCTCCACTCCAGCGCCTCGGCGGGAAGTTGCAGCTTCAGCTTGACGGGCGTCTGACAGCGAGAGTTTCCCTCTGCGACGCGCACACACACACGGCAGGCGGAAAGTTGGCAGGCTGGCACCAACGGGGCATCGGCTTCAAATCCACCCGACCATCACGCTAAAAGCTCATTTACGTTCTATTGTGTTCGATACTTCCGCTCATAAGGACACGTCTGGACTGGGACCGTACACGAGCCTCCATGCAATCCAATCGCATTTTATGCAATTTTATCTGATGCGTAATCTAATCAAAAGTCAAAAGTAATGTTAATTGAATCTATTCTAATCAAGTTTGATGTAATGTAGTCTAGTCTAATGTTAACTCTAACATACTGTAATGATGTAATGAAAATTAATGTATGACAACGTTATGTCACGCTCCTCGCACTCTGCACCACACCCACCGCCAATGACGGGTAATGTTAATGTACAGGTGTGTAATGGTAATGGCACGTGATGTAATCCACTGTTAATGTCGTCTAATATTAATGTAAGGTAATATAGGCTAATTGTAATGCAATGTAATGTTATGGTACAGTAATGTAATTTCATGTTGATGTAATTGACAGTAGTCTAATGTAATTCTAGGTTAACGACGTAACGTAATGTAAATGTAACCTGAGCTGCTGCCGCTGTTGTCGTCCTTCTTGTCATCGTCGTTGTCTCTGTCGTCGTCTTTGATGCTCTCGCGTTCGCTGTCCGTGTCTTTGGTCTCCGAGGAGAAGGCGGTGGGCGTTCCGGGTCGGCTGCCGCCGTTGGGCAGACGTCCGCGGCGCCGCCACGTCGAGCGCTTGGAGGGCGTCTTGGCGCGCTCCGCCACGGCGGCGTCCTGAAACAAAGTGCACATGAGCGCAGGGCTGTGCTGGTGCCATAGAGCCTTAAAATCAAATCCACAAAAACTCAATTTACAATTTCAGTCGCAAATGACAATGGTATTTTCCGATGCATTTATTTTGCTTGACTTCTCCTGAGAAACAAGTTTGGAAACATTTTCTTCAGCATCAACATCCACCAAATACATACAAATAAAAAATGTGAATGTGCTGACCTGCAGCAGATACATATAACAGTCCACGCCACAGGGCTTGCTGTCCTCCAGGTTCTCCAGGTTCTTGCGTTTGTACGTGTTGGGCGTGGCGTGGAACGCTGAGGGAGGACAAAGCATCAGCAGGTACCAGCTTCCTGCACTTATTACCTACATTTGAAAACAGACTTTCTACACCTTACTTTCTCAACCGCCTGGAATGACGTCAAAAAGACGTAAACTGTGAGAGGTCAAATCAACAGCACTTGAGATGTTGACCGATTGCAATCTCGCCGACTTATAAGGTGAAAAATTAATGGAGAAAGCAACAACGTGGAGAACCGTGAACGTTAACAACATGTTCGGAAAAGCAAGATATTTCCCACCCATGGCTTTATTTAAGAGAATTGTTTGATGTTGTCAGCTGCAAAAAAAATACTTGTGGTGTTGTGTCTTTTTTGCGAGCCAAAAAACAGCTTCTGGCATTCAAAAATGACTTGTCAAATCTCAAAAACCCGATATAACGGATATCGGATAAAACGGAGCATCAGGACTGAACATTGCGTCCAAAAATAGTTTCCATTTGTCACTTAGACTGACGTTGACAAAGTCTGTTAGTTCCTGAATTGGCTGTTGTTGTTTACTGGCGCTGTTGCAGAATGGGACTCTCTCTATCTATATACATAGATGTATATAAACACACACACTATTTATCTTTTCTCAACATATTGTCTATTGTACATAGAACAGAGAGAGAGAGAGCGGCATGGCTCTCTGAGGAGTACAAAACAAGTCTTTGGAGTCTGGAACTGGTCGCAAACTCGCCAGACACTCACGGTGAAGGAAGCAGTCGTATTTGAAGCAGCGTCTGCAGAAGAGCGTGTGGAACGAGTGCAGGCTCTGCTCACGCTGCACCGAGCGAGCGTTTGGACCGTCGATGTTGGGCGTACATTCGGGCGGCAGCGCGCCAGGAAGCTGCTGCTGAGTTAACTCCTTGTACCTGACGCACGCGCACACACACACACACACACCAATGTGGCAGGACACGAGTAGATGTGATATAGCAGTTCTTCAAAATAACTAAATATATAATTGCTTAATTCATCAGTTTTAACATTCCAAGTGAAGAAGAAGAATTTCCAAGTGGCCCTTGCATCCCTCTATTTTTCGACGTCCACCCCTCTGAAAAATGTTTGTACACCCGCTAACCCTAACCCAGATTACCTAAAGGATTGGATTTTGGGTGAATTACGGGAATCCAGTCATATTTTTTTTTTTTTTTTTTAAATAAAAAGGCAATTTTACAAATATGAAATCCTATGTTTTCAGATAAAAAGTTGTAACCCTACTAGAATAAAGTAAAAAAAAAAATCGTAATCGCATGACAACGTATTTTTGGGTGAGCAAAAAATTCAATTGTACAAGAATGAAATATTTTCTCAAAATAAGTGTAGTCCCCAGCTACAAAGTCGGAATGTTATGAGAATAAAGTTGCAATATTTATGTTTTTTTTTTTTTTTTTAATGGAGATAAAAAGTCAGTCTAACGGGATAAAAAGTCAAAATCATACGAAAATCAATGTTCATTTTGTCTCGATAAAATTCAGTCAGACAAGATTTCCATTTTTTGCTTCCCGACTAAATGGAAGAATCGTAGAATCCGAAACGTAACTTACTGCCACGGAAGCGTCTTTCTGCTCAGTGCAAAACAAGCAATACTAATGACACAATTACAAACGTTCATTCATTCATTAAAGCAGTACCTATAACACACCACCAGGTGTCAGTACTGCTTTGCAAACACCTTCCTGTTTGCCTTGATTGCACTTTTACTTGCACCACAGTGGAGAATGTACGTACTTCTCCTTCAGCTCCTCAGTGGAACCTTTGTCGGGGAACATGGCCGAGATGGCTTCAAAGATCTTGTCAGAGGGAAACCTCTTGGCGCAGTCGTCGTCGTCTCGTCCTGAGCCAAATGGATTATTATTCCCTCCTCTTCGCAGCCATCAGAAACATATGAACACAGTTGCGAGTGTGTTTCGTACTCACCCTCGATGAGGTTGTGCGCGTCATCCGGGTGGTCCTGCCCGTCGCACGTTACATCCATTTTCTCCATCTTAAAGTCGTGCTCTTCCTCCTCATCTTCCTCGTTGTCGCTGTACTGCGCCAGCGAGCCGACCAACTCCACGAAGATCTCGTCATTGATGAAGCCGCACTCTGCGAACGACACGCGCTCTCGTCAACCTTCTGACTTCCCGGCGGAAAGCCGACGCCGCGCCGACCACCGCTGAGCCCACCTCTGTCTCCGTGGACTTTTCCATCGTAGTTCTTGATGAGCTCCTCGATGAAAGTGCCATCCTGGTCCAGGATCTCATCTCCCATATAGGGAATGTTATAGAGCACCGTCTCATCCTCCACCTAACAGACATGCAATATTTAGGAATAAACATTGAAGACTCACTTCCTAACTTGACTCCGTTCCGACATTGTGCGTGAACCGAAACATTTGCAAGCCCAAGCAATGTTCCCCATTGAATTGAACGCAAACAGAATTCGTTCAACAACCAAGTTATGTTTACTTCGTTTTTAATCGGCGTGGAGTCAAAAATCCATTATAATATAGAAATAAGTGAAAAGACAACTTTATTATAACACTCTGTTGGTTAGGAAATCACTGAACAACATCCTTCCCCTCGTGAATAGTATTACCAGCAGGCTGTTTTTTTTTTTTTTTTTTTTTTTTTTTATTTATGCAGTCAACCTTTTTTTGTGCCCCTTCTGTAACTTGGGGTCGACACTTGGTCAAGGCAAACTGCGCACACACATACACCATTCTTATGTTCCGCTATGCCTATTTGGAGCTCAAACACCAGTTGCGAAGTTTTCCTTTCAGCTCCATTCTTGTCAAAAAGCAAGTTGCTGAAGAAATTCCCAAAAAATTATACAATTGTGTATAGAAAAGCTTACAGAAGGGCAAGGTAAGTTGACCTGTAAAGGTTATAGTGTATTTGCAGTTTTCCCTGACCATGAAGTTCTGCTGCAGCGGCGACCACGAGTACATGACGGGGATGGAGGCCACGGCGTTGAGGGTCTTCAGGGGGATGACCTGGCGGGGGAACTCGGAGAAGCCGCTGTCCACCGTGCACTGCAGAGCAGTCAGCAAGCAAAACTTTAGGCAATAAACACCAAGACGTCACGCGTTGCCCTGGGTGGCAAAAGGCGAAGCTTTCTCCGATGGCACCGCTAGTAAACAAGTGTTTTGTTTTTTTTTTGTTTTTTTTTATAAATGTCATTTAACCAAGGCAGAGCCATTGAGAAAACAGGAAAAGGCTTGAAGGATTCATTCCCCCCCTTGTGGTCTGATCATCCTCACTTACAGGCTCTGCTTGATTAAGTTCGATTTTAATTACAGAAATCTAAATTCAAAAAATGTCATCTTTGGCGAACATATCTGGCAGTGCAACCCCAAATACAAGCATTAGTCATAGTTTCATATCGGGCTGCAGCTAACGATAATATAATCAATTAGTCTGTCAACTATTTTTTCAATTAACCGGATAAAACTTTTAATCGCTTTATGAACAAACAGGATATTATTTCAAATTGATTCAAACATAAATAGATGATTCAGTGGTTTGGGCCGTAACATCCTTCGGAAAATGTTGATTATTGTTTACCAAAGTAAAAGCAGATGTTTGCAAATGTCCAATTTGGTTAAACACAAAGATAATCGGTCTGCTTTCATGGAGGACTTGAGAAATCGGAGAATATGTACCGTTGTGAGGATTTGGACCATGTTAAGTTAAGGTCTCTAAATGATTCAATTGTCAAAATATTTGTCGATTTATTTGATAGTCGATACACCACGGCAGCTCTCGCTTCATATCAGATCAGCGGTAGCGAATCTGCCACCCATTGTACCCAAAGGTTGGGATGCGGTCTACGGCGAGCCGCTGACCTCTCGCGTGCCCCTGAGCGAGCCCACGGACGACATGATGTGCACGGGCTGGATGCGCCGCGTCTTCCACTCCTGGTTCAAGATGTCGGTGCGCTCCAGAATCTTCTGGCGGTTGCTGTTGAACATGCTCTGAAAAGCACATGACGGAATGACGGATCGGTCTTTCGATTTGATTTGAGGAGCAGACGACGAGGCCCACGAACCTTGACCTCGTCGGCCCGCCTGAAGCGCTTGAGCTGGCGCAGCCTCATGTACTCGGACTTGACTCTCCTCTTCCATCGGGCGGGACCTTTCTCGGAACGCTTTCCGGTCAACACCATGATTGCGCTGCAGTCGTACAAACACAAACGATGCGAGTGAGCGATATGCGGGGAAGCGACTGTCGCTATCAGATTTCACACGACAAAGCTTCAAATCGGCGCGTTCCGATCTGGAAGTCAAGCAGAGACGCAAATCTTCACGCGCCCACGCGTCGTCGTCTACGACGCTACCTCAAGTCACGGAATTTTCCTCAATGTCAATGACAAAGTTAACAGGAAATACAGCTGCAATGTTAAAGATATGGACACATCTCAACTACTCAAGACTTGAATACATTACTTGTTGTAAATATATGAAAGTGCTCTCATTAAGACAGCAAAAAAACTCAAAAGTTGTTCAGTTGAATTTATCACGAATACAACTACTCTATGAGCCTGTACCTTGTTGTATGCACTATAGTCACTGATTTCGTGACTTGGAGAGGAACAACTGTCAGGAAAACCGCTTACCTAGTAAACTAAAGACTTCAACATATTTACATCGACAACAAACAAGTACTACGAAAGTGCTCTTAGTGGCACACCAAGTTATATAATAAGTTTAGATAAAATAATCACATCTAATGTACAGCATGTGCCTTGACCTGCACCTAACAGGTTGTACGTTATGCACAATATTGACCAGTTTGACCCTTGAACAGGACTGAAGCTGTGACTTTAAGAGGAAAACTTCAAGACTTGACTGCATTTACGTCAACTATATCTCATTGGCACACATGATAACACAGCAAGACAAGAAGAAACTCAAATAGTGCTGACAGTTGGATAAATCAATCACTATTGCAGTCTTTACCCGCGTCAAAAAGGTTGTTTGGAAATCATACGCCCAATATTGAGCCATTTTGACAAGAAAGCAGTTGAAGAAGTTGCGACTTTTGCGAGGACCAGGAAAAGCCCACTTGGCACGCCAGCCAGCCAGCTAGCGAGCTAGCGAGCGAGCTAGCTAGCTGGCTGGCTGGCGACAAGTTCCCAAATACAGAGTGGCGTCCAAACACCAGAAAGTTTGCCTTGCCTGTGCGCGGCTGGGCTTCGTCTTCGACGGAGCAGGCAAATTCGGCCACTTCGTCCTTCGTGCGCCGCCGACGAGGAGCTCCCTCCGCCGCGGTGCGACCAACTAGCTGGCGGCACGTTAGCTCGGCGGCTAGCGAGGTTAGCCGAGGAGAAAGAGGAGGAAGCGTTTCACTTCGGCGGACTTCGCTGCCTCACCAAAAGGTCCGCCGCGCCGGCCGGTTCCCTGCTTTGGAAAGCGCTTGTCGGCCAAAAGTAGATCGGACTCTTGCGGCTTCCACTTTCCACTTGAGCACGACAAGCCGACCATTGAGGACGGCTCTTTGTCTTCCGGATTCAAGAGGCGCCAAACGTATTGACCAAACACACGGATTGACATTAGGTGAGCTGAGTGTCGCGTGACGCGATAGGCCGTTTGCATCAGGTTGTCAGCCAATGGGAGCTCACGACCGGCCGGGGGACATGTGGACGGGTTCCCTTTGTTCACTCCAACACAGGAAAATAAATAGACACGATAAAAAAAGCTCGTTTCAATGTCAAACTTTGAAAAAAACATGTCGTCGGTGGCTTCGGCACCTGACACTTGTCATATTGAACGGTTAATTATCTGGTCAGTCTGAGAGCGTAACCTTTGTTAAATTACATGATTGGTTGGCTGTGTCATATGATCAGCTAGTTGAATAGTCTTGTCTGCTGCTAGCTAAATTGTATTGCATCCCGAGAAACAGATAAAATAGATTACATGAGGGTTGCCAAATTGATGTAAGCCCGCCCCCACAAGACGACCGACAATGCTGCGTTCAAGTGCACAGGACGTGTCCACACTGCACTGTACACATTGATGTCAAGTTAGCACTTTTGTTGCTAAATTATCCATCCATTTTCTGAGCCGCTTCTCCTCACTCGGGTCGCGGGCGTGCTGGAGCCTATCCCAGCTGTCTTCGGACAGGAGGCGGGGTACACCCTGCACTGGTCGCCAGCCAATCGCAGGGCACATACAAACAAACAAACAATCGTTCGCACCTATGGGCAATTTAGAGTCTCCAATTAATGCATGTTTTGGGGATGTGGGAGGAAAGCGGAGCGCCCGGAGAAAAGCCACGCGGGCACGGGGAGAACATGCAAACTCCACACAGGCGAGGCCGGATTTGAACCCGCGACCTCAGAACTGTGAGGCAGACGCTCTAACCAGTCTTCCACCGTGCCGCTTGCTAAATTATGGTATAATAATAATAATAATCATGGGCTTTTCTATGGAATCAGACCCACAGATTCAACAGGTCACAGTACCCCTACGTGTGTGTGTGTGTGTTATTTTTATTTCAAATGATTGCCCTTGTGTAAAGTGTTGAAAATGGCTTGGTGTCTTGAATCATGCACTGTTAGTGTCTCAACAAATGTGTTGTTGTTGTTGTTGTTGTTGTTTTCTTTCCTGAAGAGTGAGGACTCTGCGCATCTACGGCAGCGGCAACGTATTCAGTCGCAGTTTTCCGTCAGGCACGCAATGTTCCGCGGAAGATGTCCACGGAAGTGAGTAAGCCCGTAGAAAAATGCCTTCTGACGTCGGCCATGTCGATTCCACCTTTAAGATTCTTCCGACAGGTTTGTGTTGTTGATAAAACACATTTAAAGATGTACTGGTTGATAAAACACATTGTTGGTAAATACACAAGATATACTTATTGATAAAACACACGGAAAGTTATACCTGTTAATAAGATCATAGAAAAATGTGGTTAATAAATGTTGATAAAACACATAAAGATGTACAGTCGTTCCTCGCCATATCGATTTATTTCATCCATTCACTGTAACGGGACTGTAATGTTGAAAAAAATGACAGAATATCATCCATCCATCCATTTTCGGAGCCGCTTCTCCTCACGCGGGTGGCGGGCGTGCCGGAGCCGATCCCAGCTATCTTCGGGCGAGAGGCGGGGTACACCCTGAACCGGTCGCCAGCCAATCGCAGGGTAAATAGAAACAAACAACCGTCCGCTCTCACATTCGCACCTACGGGCAATTTCGAGTCTTCAATCAACCTAGCGCGCATGTTTTTGGGATGTGGGAGGAAAGCGGAGCGCCCGGAGAAAAAGCCACGCGGGCACGGACGGGGAGAACGCGCCAACTCCACACAGGCGGGGCCGGGATTTGAACCCCGGTCTTCAGAACTGTTCTGTGAGGCAGACGAGCTAACCATTCGCTTACAGAATATGAATTTAGTGAATAAACCTTGTTGATAAAACATACGCAAAAATGTCGCTGTTGGACAGCCGTGCCATGGTTTTGTCTTTGACAGGGGCCGTCGTCAGCCGTCTCAGGGCCCAAAGACGCCTGCCCCGCCGCGACGTCTCTGCTCACGCCAAACCGAGACTATTGGCATTGTAGGGGTCGTCCTCACGGAGAAACGTAACCAACATCTCGCAAGCGGGTGCGCCGATGTTCATGACCGTGGAGAGGAGGAGCCGCGCCTTGTGGCCTCGATCCGTGACGCCGGTAATCGCTGCTCTGTCAACCTCGCCGAGAACACGGGCCTGAAACAGGCGGTCCACCAGACGATCCAGGACCGGCATCGATACCTGCCTGATGAACTCGGACCAAACGTCTCTCAGATCTTCAACCAAGGGTCCGGGCCGCCTCTGCGCCGCTCGTACCAAAGGAACCACGGCGCCCCAGACGCAGTCCACGCCATTCTGTTCCGTCAGGGTCAGATGGATTGATTCCAGGTCGCCAAATCGAAATATTTGGAACGTCGGATTGTAGTTGTGAGACATTTCGTAAAAAGTCCCACTGTCCGGTTGAATAAGTACCGAGTTCGGTTCCATCCTGCTGGCCAGCGTGTACTGCCGCCGCGGGACCAGGATGCAGTCCGAGATCGTCTCGATGAACCTCTCGTTGCAGTTGTTTCTGGCCCTCTGGCGCCGGAACGCGTCCAGCACCACGTTCTCCGGGATTAAAAACACCTGGATGGACGGCACAGTGGGGTCCACGAAGATGGCCACCATGGCTCGGACGGCGACGAGAGGGGCGTCCTCGTCTCTCATGAGCCCGAAGGCGGAGCAGCCCGAGATGTCGGCAATGACGTGAGTCACGGTGGTCTCCATGGGGGCGATCAGCTCCAGGCCCTCGCCGCTCACGTGGCCTACGGACAGGCGGCGGCCCCGCTCATCCGCCGACAGGATCTCGCAGTGCGGAAGGTGAAGTTGCCGCACTGTCAGACGCTCGCACTCGATGTGGAAGAGCGGGCCTGTGTGCGGAAAGACGTGTTTTGACTTACTTTTACTTTGAATTGCAAAAACGATACTAGTTAGACACAGTGGTTCTACTGGTGCCCTGAATCATCTTACTAGTGAGGACAAAGTGTGTACTAGTGCATGGACCTCCGATGGATATGAAGGACCCGGATTCAGTTACCATATGTTAAATATATTCTAGAAGTTATCATTTATTTGCTTCGCTTGCATTAGTATGATGGACAATATTAGATGTTTCGCCTTCAAAAAGAAGACTCAGCATCATCCGATGGAAGGGCGCCTGGACCAAGGACGTGATCGGATGTGGTCGGGTCGTGACAGGTGTTGGTCCAATAGTTTGTGTTGTGTCTTATTGCTTAGAATACTATGTCTGGGAAAAAACCCTCTTATTATCAAATATTTTGTGTTGTGTCTTATTGCTTAGAACATTATGATTGTAAATCCCTCCTATTTCAAATAAATGCAGGAGCGAGGGGGGGGGATTGTTGAGAGCGTGTTGAGAGGCTGTGATCTGAACAATCTCCCATACGCCCTCCTCATGAGAAAAAGAAACCAGCGTCTTCATTCCTTTTGTGTCTATTATAATGTTGGGTAAGATTAATCTAACATAAATTGGTCCTTCGAGCCGGATGTCAACACACCCGAAGATTCCAGTTGTGGAGCCGACATCCAGTTAAGAGACCGTGGCCACGGCATTTGAGACCCTTTCCGGGACTGGTCTTCGGACTTCTCAACTGGGATCTGGAGGTTGACGACAATCCACAGGATTGAAGACGACTTTGGTGAGTTAAATTTTAAAATATTTTTTAGGAAAAAGGAATAAAAGAGTGAATGAATTGCGCGACGAAGAAGTCTGCGGCAGAATAAACCTTGTGTAATACTAGTCACTGGCAAGTGGTCAAGATGGACGACGGAATCCGATAAAATCCGTGGGGACGGCGGAGTCCTGTACGTACTTAAATTCCGTATTTCTATGTTTCTGTGTTTTCGTGTGTTTATAAAAACGTTATTAATATCGTGTGTATGTGTAAAAGTATGAATGTATAAGACGGGATTGTAAGTGACAACTGAGTTTGGAAGCAAAGGCAAGAATTCTCCGCCCCAATTAGGGTAGAAGCTTGAGAATTGCCAGAACTCAGACATGAATTGTCACCCTGTCATTTTTGAATAAAGTCAGTATTTAGGTCACTCTAGGTGCAAATGAACTGACTTCCAAATTCACAAAAATGGGAAATAACAACAATAAACCGGATCCAAAAATAGGCCTAACATGTAAAGATTGGAAATATGTTCAACTCCAAAACCCTTCCAAAATAGAACATTTAAACACGTGGATAACCAAATACGGTTTCGCTGGCCAGCTAAATTCGCAAAAAATAGTGAAACTTCAAAACGAAATAAAGTGTCGACACAAAAATGATATATCACAAATACAAAAAGATGGATTTGACGACTTACTCTTCTGGTTAAACATGGCGTCAAAAAGAGAAAAAGGAAGGGAGAATAAGAAACACTTAACAAATGAACAAAAAGAGCAGGAAGGTAGACATCAAAATATGTTGTTTCAAAGACAGGAAGATGACGAGACAGGACCAATAATAAGAACTAGCGAGAAAAAGATAATTGAAGAAAGTTGTAAAAAAAGTAAGGAAACAAAAGCATCAGCACCATTGTACCCGGTTTTGCCACCTCGTGAACTTCCTCCAACTCAAGAGGCACAAACACAACGAATTTTACGATCGGGAGGGGTACAAATGAATTGGTCTAAAACTATGGGAGAAACATTTTCTCCCACTCCCAAAATAACAAATATAACCTCAGACGAGGGAGATATGGATTTATTTCCGATGATTGAAGTGGCAAATCCAAATGTACAAGAAGATCGCAGAGAAACTCTTTTGGTCTATAGGACCTGGACTAATGAGGATGTGAAAAAGGCCGTAGCCGGCATCACACCTTACAAAGTAGACATTGTCCAGTTTGTTGAGGAAATAGAAAATCTTAGACAATCTTATCATTTAAATGGGACAGAGACTCAACAAGTTTGGATGACGGCAATGGGGCCTGATTGGCATCTTTGCCGAGGGGCTTGGGACCCAAAGCACCATGGTGTTATAATGCCACATGATGACAAAGAATTACAATATAGAGTTAGGGGTTTGATAGAGAGAACCACAGCCAGGTTCCGCAAAAGAGCAAAATTACATGGAAATTAATAGGGTGAAACAAAAGGATGACGAACTTTTTGAAGAATATAGAGTTAGAATGACTGCTTGTTTTAAAGCAAACAGCGGCTTGAATGACGATGCTAGTCCTCAGGGCCCTTACCAACAGCAGTTCAAAAATGCTTTACATGCGAATTCAAAAGAACACATTAACAGATGGGTAGATAAACATTGGATAAACCTAGCAACTGGCCCACTGGAGGAATATGTTAATCATGCCCTCCACACAGAGAGAGTGTTAGAGAAAAAGAAGGGAAAAAAATGGATGTCTTCCTCGACGAAAGAGCAGAAATATACTATCAAGGCAGAGAAAGAGATCATTTTAGGGGACGCGGCAGAGGCCGTTGGAGAGTAAGAAATGATAGAAATCGAAATTATTGTGATAAGAACATCTGTTGGTGCTGTGGAAAAAAAAAAGGGCACATTGTGCGTGATTGCCCTAATAAAAATAAAAGAGAATACGGACAAACTACTGCATGACTAAGCCAGCCTGCTTCCCAACTCAACAAATCCTCCTGTGTAAACATTACAGAGAATGAGGAGGTGGATTTCAATTTACAGGACATTCTGAGTTTGGACACTGAAAAACCTGAAATAACTTTATCAGTAAATGGTAAACAAATGACATTTCTTTGCGATACAGGGGCATGTAGGACTGCATGTCGGGAAAAGATTCCAGGTTCCAGATTATCGGGACATAAGGCACTAGTGAGATCTGCAAATGGACAAATTACTTTTGCCATGGAACTTGAGCCTGTGTGGATTAGAGACCCACAGGGAAAAACTTGTAGAATGCCCATTTTCGAAGTCCCGGAGTGCCCTGTGAATTTGTTGGGAAGAGATGGCTTATTCCAATTAGGACTTGTACTCATTCCATCATCAAATGGAAATATTGTAGTGAAACGAAAACATGAATTAAAGAGAGAGGACCTCTATTTAACACTGGAAAACAAAGAAAATACATTCTATTACACAATCGATATCACAAACAAACCACCGTCAAACATGGGGAAGGCCCTAGTGTCTGCAGCCTTGCAGCTTATCACAGAATTTGAAGATCAAAAACAATGTGATCAGCTGCATATAATTCTGTGGTACAATAACACACAAGGGCCAGACCTAGAATATGAAAACAAGTTACGACATGCGACACCTAATGAGATTACTGTAGATTATCTATACTCAGATAATGAAGCAAAAGTCGCGGCAGGAATTATTTTACCAGACAAAAAATTAAAGGAACTGTATAAAAATACAAGTGTCCCACATGTTTCGTTGTGCAAAGATTATGAGTCACAATGGAAACATATGGGAACATTAGTAAAACAAGGACAAGAGACAGATGATTGGCAGCAAATAGAAATAGAAAACAAACTGGAATACAGTGCATCAACTGGTCTAATTAGGGAAGGCGGTGTTTTGGACAATACAGGTTGATGAAGGGAAACACATGCAACCTGTTTGATGAGACCAAATGATTCTCACTGAAATTGATGAAGAAACATTGAAAAAAGTCCCCAAAGAATTATGGTCCACGGGACCATTTGATATAGGCCTTATTAAAGGGGCTTTACCAGTACAAATTAGACCCAAAACAGAATATAGACCAGGGATTCGTCAATATCCGTTAAAAGCAGATGCACATGAAGGAATCAAACCAGTAATTGAAGCACTAATTAAGGCAGGAGTTATAGTGGATTGTCCAGATTCACCATGTAACACACCCATTTTTCCCGTAAAAAAGGCCCCACCTTCAGTGGGTTGGCGAATGGTGCAAGATTTACAGGCAGTCAATTCTGCAGTAATTCAGAGAGCAGCATGCGTACCAGATCCACACACATTGTTCAATTCATTGAAACCAAGCGCTAAAGTGTTTACAGTGGTAGACATAAGTAATGCTTTCTTTTCTATACCAGTAGAAAAGAACAGTCAATTTTGGTTTGCATTCACATTTGAAGGGAAAAAATACACATTTACTAGATTGCCACAAGGTTACTGTGAAAGTCACAAATAATGAAAACAAGCATGTCTAAATTCACTCCCCCAGGAGGGAGCCAAATTTGACTTTATGTGGATGACGTGCTGCTGGCATCTCTAGATAAAGACACATGCATCAAAGATTCATTGGCCTTACTGAATCATCTAGCAGGAGAGGGACATAAAGTTAACAAAAAGAAATTACAATGGTGTAAAAAACAAGTCAAATATCTAGGCCATAATTTAAGTGAAGGAGGAAGGACTATATTAGAAGACAGAAAAGCTATAGTTTTAAAAGCCCCTAAACCACAGACAAAGAAACATATGATGTCATTTTTAGGTCTGACAAATTATTGTAGAGCATGGATTCCAAACTATGCAGAAATTGTTGCACCATTGTCAAAATTGATGTATGAAACAAACCTTAAAATGACATCACCTATTCAATGGAATACAGAGGCAGAAAAGGCCTTCGGTGACATTAAACAACATTTGGTGTCCAGCACTGCGCTGGCCCTTCCAAATTATGATAAACCATTCATTCAAATGGTAGATTGCAAAAACTATTACATGACCTCCGTACTTACACAACAATACGGTGATAAGCTAAGACCAATAGCTTATTTTTCGACTAAATTAGACAACGTGACATGAATATGAATAATGAATTATTTCCCCTCCGCGGTTCCGAATCGGGGCACTCGCCGTGTTTTTAGGGAACTCTATATTCTTCTGGTGGGAGCAGTCATTGTGAAGACTTGGGGATTCGGCCGTGTGGGGGATGCCGCTGCCGTCGTCCCTTCCTTCATACCTCAGTGCGGTGGCCTTGGCTGTCCTAAGTCTTTTCCCTCCGTAAAAAAAAAAAATTCCCTACGCGGTTCCGTTGCGGGGCACTCGCCGTGTTTTTGTGGAACTCTATTCTGCTCGAGGGAGCAGTCATTGTGAAGACTTGGGCTTCGGTCGTATCTTGTCTCCCTTTGATTTTTTTTTGCCTTCACCACGACACTCGGGCCGGCATGGGGGGGGGGGGGGGGGGAGCGCAGCGTGAACATAGCCCTCCCTACCGACCCTTACCCCGACCGAATGGCACTCGTGACCCGCCCTTGGGGGGCCCCCGCCGGCCGGCCGGCCGGCCCTGCGCCGGTGTCGGTGCGGGCGGGCGGTTCCCCCAGCCTGCGGGTTCGCCTCGTCGTTCCCGGCCCTCCGAAGGTGGCGCTCTCGCGTTCACCCTAGGTTAGGCCGGGGCTCCAAGGCGAGACCGAGACGCTCCGTCTCCCGACGCACAGCGGTCCTCCTCCGGTGCCCGCCGCCCGCTGGCGTCTGCCGTCCGTTGACCCTCGCGCGGCGGGCCTCCCGGCGAGCGCGCACCCTCTCTCAGCCAGCCCCCGGACGGACGAGCGCGGGCTCTAACGGTCCGCCTCTCCAGCTTCCAGCCGTCTCAGTCGCGGCGGCCGCCGTGAAAAGCGGTCGCCGACCGGCCGGTGGGGTGGGCGTTTTGGCAGGCAGGCCGGCCGGCAGGCAGGCAGGCAGGCCGGTGCGGAGCCCTCCCCGGTTCCGCCGCCGCCGCCCACCGCCGACCACCGCCACCACCGACCACCACTGCCGAGGCTACCTGGTTGATCCTGCCAGTAGCATATGCTTGTCTCAAAGATTAAGCCATGCAAGTCTAAGTACACACGGCCTGTACAGTGAAACTGCGAATGGCTCATTAAATCAGTTATGGTTCCTTTGATCGCTCCGCCGTTACTTGGATAACTGTGGCAATTCTAGAGCTAATACATGCAAACGAGCGCCGACCTCCGGGGACGCGCGCATTTATCAGACCCAAAACCCACGCGGTGCGGGGGACCCCCCGCCCTCTCCGGAGAGCGGGGCCCCGCCCGAGCCCCTTTGGTGACTCTGGATAACCTCGAGCCGATCGCCGGCCCCTCGTGGCGGCGACGTCTCATTCGAATGTCTGCCCTATCAACTTTCGATGGTACTTTCTGCGCCTACCATGGTGACCACGGGTAACGGGGAATCAGGGTTCGATTCCGGAGAGGGAGCCTGAGAAACGGCTACCACATCCAAGGAAGGCAGCAGGCGCGCAAATTACCCACTCCCGACGCGGGGAGGTAGTGACGAAAAATAACAATACAGGACTCTTTCGAGGCCCTGTAATTGGAATGAGTACACTTTAAATCCTTTAGCGAGGAACCATTGGAGGGCAAGTCTGGTGCCAGCAGCCGCGGTAATTCCAGCTCCAATAGCGTATCTTAAAGTTGCTGCAGTTAAAAAGCTCGTAGTTGGATCTCGGGATCGAGCCTGACGGTCCGCCGCGAGGCGAGCCACCGTCTGTCCCAGCCCCTGCCTCTCGGCGCCCCCGGGATGCTCTTAGCTGAGTGTCCCGCCCGGGGCCCGAAGCGTTTACTTTGAAAAAATTAGAGTGTTCAAAGCAGGCCGCGGCCGCCGGAATACCGCAGCTAGGAATAATGGAATAGGACCCCGGTCCGATTTCCGTGGGTTCCCCCCCCCCCCCCCCCCCCCCCCAACCGCCCGGTAGCCGCCCTGCCCCGGCGTCGAAGCCGCGTCGGCTCTCTCGCGTCAGCGGGAGGTCATGAATTATTTAAGCACTATGTAAAGACATTATTCCAAGATATGGCATACCTGAAACCATTTACAGCGACAATGGGACTCATTTTGTAAACCAAATAATTCATCAAATAGGAACCATGTTCCACATCAATTTAAAAAACCATTGTGCTTACCACCCTCAGAGTGCAGGTCTAGTGGAAAGAATGAATGGGACAATAAAAAATAGACTGAAAAAATGTATGGAAGAGACAGGAAGGTCATGGACACAGTGTCTTGACCTCGTTAAAATGTACATCAACATTACAAGCACCACAGGTTTAACACCTTACCAAGCGTTGTTTGGAAGACCTTATAGACGTCCGTTGTTTAAACAAAAATGGGAACTTGATGACGAAACAAACTTAGCTGATTACATGAGAAAGTTGTTAGAGAAACAAAATGTTTTAAAAGAATCTGCTAAAAGTAAATATGTTTCCCAGCAGGAAACCAAGTTGGTTGGACCGGGAGACTGGGTCCTAATTCGAAGCATCAAAAAGAAGCACTGGCATTCAGCAAAGTGGGAAGGACCGTATCAAGTGTTATTGACAACTCCAACAGCCCTAAAAGTAGCAGAAAGAAACACGTGGGTTCATTTAACACACTGTAAAAGACACTTTTCAGCTGAGTACTCAAATAGGGAAGGTGAGCAAAAGTCTGATAACAAAGCGGGAGTAGATGTGTAAATTCTGAAAACGCTTGCTGGTTGGTCAGTGAAGAAAAAAGACACCGACCCGTTTAGTGAGAACTCAGCAGAATGTCACACCCACATTGGTTACGACATTTGATATGTGGATACGTAGTAATTTCGGCTAATATGGTGTTGGTTATGTTTTTGTGGTACATGGGACGTCCCACCCTCAATGATAAAACCCATTTTTTGGATGGAAAATCACCTAGCAACTGGACCAATATGACGAACCCAATAATAAAAAAAATTGAATCATTAACTCGTGTCAAAAGGGGTACAACTGATGATCAAGATTGTGGGCATGGCCTCCAAACACGGCAAAAGGGTTTAATATTTTGTGCCCCCCAAAATCAAGCTGCTTTAATCATAATTCCATATGCGGCTCTCACAAATGACGCTCAAGAGAATGGGCAGAATTGGGGATTTAGATATGACTGGTATGCAACTATAGGCTTTAAATGGGAAGACCTTATTGGTGAAACAGGTTATGATTGGTCCAGTTGGTCAAAAAAAAACAACAGCAAAAGAACATAGAAAGAAATTTAACTTAAGCAAAACGGTCCATAGTTTAATATTGAAATACGAATCAAATCAACCAATGTGTTTGACGGTGAGCTTGTGGGCCTATTCTGGCGGAAAAGATCCCCACTTCCAAGTAGCTTCCATTGTGTTATGGGAACCGTGTTAAACCAGAAATGCTATTGAAAACTTCAAAGAAAGGTGGACAAATTTTAATGATTAACAACATAACTACTGATGATTGGTTCCTTGTTGTCACAGGAGTTTCAGGACAAAATAACAATTGGTTACTATTGGTGGAACAGGCAGCAAATGTAACGAGAAAAGATTGTGTTGTTTGCATGGGTCCCAGGCCTTTGTTGCGCATAGTTCCGGCACAAATATCACAAGATTGTATTATTCCATTCATGAACGCTACTGTACCAACTGAGAGGTGTGAATCATGGGATCCTCTATATCCCGTAACAGAAGCAGATAAACACAAACCGATGTTTTCTACTTTAGTAGCACCAAATAATTTCACTTGTATAAACATGATTAAAAAAGGGAAAAAAAATGAGGACCACTGAACGACACACAGTGTAAAGTAATCTTCAAAGTCAAACCAAATTTTGTGCCAGTGGCACGGAGCGACATCTGGTGGTGGTGCGGAGATGATAGACTGTTTGATAGATTACCTAAAGATAAATCTGGATTATGCGCTATTATTACTTTGATATTGCATGTGTCAGTATACCCTATTCCTGTTCAAAATTTAATGGAAAGGACACCAATGTTTTTGTCCAATCTAGAACATAGACAAAAAAGAGATTTGTCCTGGCAGGGGCAAAATAATCCAACATACATAGACGCCATAGGAGTTCCTCGTGGGGGTTCCTAATCAATACAAATTGGCTGACCAAGTTGCAGGAGGATTTGAGTCTTTCATATGCTGGTGGTGTACGATGAATAAAAATGTTGATAGGATAAACTACATCCACTTCAATGTACAGAGATGAGGAAATTGGACTCAGAGTGGGTTGGAAGCTGTGCATGAGCAGCTCAAGGCTACCTCTTTAATGACGTTCCAGAACCGCATAGCTGTCGAGAGGGAGGTGTTTGCGGTATGTTTGGAGAACAATGTTGTACATACATTCCAAACAATACTGCTTCGGATGGCAGCTTGACCAGAGCCATCGATGGTCTACGGACCCTCAATCACAAGATGAAGAACCACTCTGGGGTGGACACTTCTTTGTGGGACAGCTGGATGGACGTTTTTGGTAGATATAAAACCCTAATTTCACCAATATTGATATCAATTGCTGTTTTTGCAGCCATTCTGACATTATGTGGATGTTGTTGTATCCCATGCATTCGGGCATTAATCAGTAAATTAATCACCACAGCCATAACCCCCATGGCGAATCGTATGGAGCTTATGTATCCATTACTGTATGATGATAATGATGATTATGATGATAATGATGATTTTGCTTTAACTGATTTGTTTCCTGATACAGATGATTACGATATTTAAACTACAACATTCATATATGACAAGTTTACTCTGAGTGTAAATGTATTTGTTTCATAAAAATGATTCTACAGTTAAAAATCGAAATGAAGTGACTGTAAGATGATATGAGAATTTGTGCAAATACATGATAAACAGGAGGGAAATGTTAAATATATTCTAGAAGTTATCATTTATTTGCTTCGCTTGCATTAGTATGATGGACAGTATTAGATGTTTCGCCTTCAAAAAGAAGACTCAGCATCATCCATGGAAGGGCGCTTGGACCAAGGACGTGATCGGATGTGGTCGGGTCGGGACAAGTGTTGGTCCAATATTTTGTGTTGTGTCTTATTGCTTAGAATACTATGTCTGGGAAAAAACCCTCTTATTATCAAATATTTTGTGTTGTGTCTTCCATCCATCCATTTTCTGAGCCGCTTCTCCTCACTAGGGTCGCGGGCGTGCTGGAGCCTATCCCAGCTGTCATCGGGCAGGAGGCGGGGTACACCCTGAACTGGTTGCCAGCCAATCGCAGGGCACATAGAAACAAACAACCATTCGCACTCACAGTCATACCTACGGGCAGTTTAGAGTCTCCAATTAATGCATGTTTTTGGGATGTGGGAGGAAAGCGGAGTGCCCGGAGAAAAGCCACGCAGGCACGGGGAGAACATGCAAACTCCACACAGGCGGGGCCGGGGATTGAACCCGGGTCCTCAGAACTGTGAGGCTGACGCTCTAACCAGTCGGCCACCGTGCCGCGTGTTGTGTCTTATTACTATCAAATATTTTGTGTTGTGTCTTATTGCTTAGAACATGATTGTAAATCCCTCCTATTTCAAATAAATGCAGGAGCGAGGGGGGGGGATTGTTGAGAGCGTGTTGAGAGGCTGTGATCTGAACAATCTCCCATACGCCCTCCTCATGAGAAAAAGTAACGAGCGTCTTCATTCCTTTTGTGTCTATTATAATGTTGGGTAAGATTAATCTAACACCATACCTGCGGGCCTCTTGCGGTGGCCGGCCAGGAGGTCCGGGTCCCAGGGGACCACGCTGTAAAGCACGTCCCCTTCCCCGTCCACGTCGAAGACCAGACCCGTGGCCGTGCACTTGTAGCGGCCGGCTCCGGGGCATTGCAAGCGGTACGTTTCCTTGGGTCCCCCCAAGGTGATGTCCGGCGTGAAGTGCTCAAAGTCCACGAGGAACAGGTCCGGTAAGCTGGCCGACGGCCTCACGCTCTGGCTGGTATCCCCTTGTCCGAGCGAACTGCAGCTGTGAGAGCGAGGCGGGCGGGACCGGGACCGGGAACGGGTTCCGGTCCATCTGCTCCGGTTCGAGTAGCGGACGTGAGGATAGGCCGGGACGGTGTAGGTCGCCGGCTGCTGCTCCTCCTTCGGTTGCGTCTCCAAGCGGACCGCGTGTTGGATGGTTTTGGGAGGAGGCCCGGTTAGGGCATCTAAGCTGGTAGCAGAGATTTTAGGCACATTGATGGGACATCGATGGGGGGTAAGTGGCTTGGAGATTTGTGGATCTACTGACTCAGCAAAGGCAGCTTCTGACCGCTCTGACTCTGCAAAGACCTCGTCGTCTCGCTGGTTATCGGCTTCCGAGGGCCGAAAGCTGACGTTGACGACGCACAATGCCAAACGCTTCATCATTTTGGACAGCCAGCTGAGAAATGAACTTCTTTTTGGTCTGATCTGTTCCAAACCAATTTGGGTGACACCCAGGCAGCGAGCACGATGGTCCAAAATGCCCAACGTGACATTTGGTACCGACAGCCGCTTCATCTGCACGACTCCTCGCTGACGTTCCTTTGACTCCAGACTCTCCCGCAGAGCCTCTCGGATTTTGTCCTCTCCCAACTTCGGTGTCGACACGACGTCCACCGACCGGGATGTTTGTACGATCCCCCGGCGGCTCTCGTCTTCTTCAGCCTGAAACAAAAACAAAAAGCAGCTCACGACTTGGACTTCACCCGTCCAGCACAGCGACGATGACTTTAGGCTACACAGCGGCTCCTTGACTTACGAGTGCCCCGACTTGCGATCTTCTCGAGTTACGAGCTATCGCTTGCTTAGTTTGTTCCTTTGTGAAGAGAGCCAAATTTTGAATTAGAAGCGAGCTTGAGCTACGCAACCGGTACCGGGAAACATGATTCTGGGTCGGGGTGATTAATAGGTAGAAAGAAAGTCCCGTGACCCAATAAAGAGAGAACGAAGCTTTTGAAGGGGCCAGGTCGGAGGACCTTACTGTCCTGCTCTGTGTTGTTGTTTCCATTTGTTTCATGGGTTCATGTCTTGTCTTGCTCGTGAGGTTTTTCTTTCCACCTGCTCTCGTTATCCCCGTTCCTTGCGTCTACCGGTCTAATCAGCTCCCTCCAGCCGCTCGTGTTTTGTCCAGGTGTGCCTTGTTGTCTCGTCAGTTAGCTTGTTCTTCATTTTCAGGACTTTGTCGAGAACTATCTGCCTGCCCCCTTTGCAGAATTGTCACCGTAGCAGATTCCTGCTTGCTCTATTCGTCAAGTTGCTCGAGGACTCTGCATGGTTTGCACAACGGCCATTGCATCAGCATTAGCGCATGACCGCTAAACTCCGATTGCTCAGTGACTCTCAGTACCGTGTTTTGATGTCTCGAAAGTCATTTTTTCTCAAAATGGTTTTCTGTTGTCGTACTCGAGCGGCTCCAACGAGCGGAGACAAATTCCTTGTGTGTTTTGGACATACTTGGCAAATCAAGAGGATTCTGCTTCTGATTGTTCCCAACCTTCCCACAATGGGAAATATTTGGGACCTTGCGTTCAGTTCAAAACTTTCTTCTTCACCAAAATACTCAACTCAAAGTAAAAAGTACCTGACCAGTACAATTGAAACAGCAAACAGTCACTTCAATCAATCAATAAACAGTTCCTCTGTTACATTTAACAGAGGAACTGTTCCGTTACATGACATTCGAGAGAACAAAGTAAATGCCCACCTTGTTTTTTACGTTTAGGTTTTCAGACAATACAGTACTATTTTGCTCGATTGAAAGCGCAGCATAAATGCTTTGGGCGTTCTGGAACGGATTATTGACATTTCAATTCATTTCAACGGGGAAAAATGGATTTGATATGGGCCAAGTAAATTGAGCCATAAGCTTGTCCATGGAACAAATGAAACTCCTTGGTCGAGGAGATGTTCTGGCTCGCGGTCGCTTGATGACCTTTTCCTCAAGTCGTCTTGAACTTTGAATTGAATACAGGATGCGGACGGCAACCGCGGCGACGTTGACCCGAGCGTCCGATCCCCGCCGACGGCGTTCACATCTTAACTAACCCCTTGAACGCTCTCCAATTTTGGGGTCCGTCTTAAGGCTTCTCCCCTGACTTCGGCCAACAAGTGGACTGTACGCCCCGTCGCACGTAGAAACAAGCATTCACGCTCACGCATCAGAAAAAACAACCAATTATGAGCTCGTACTAGGGTGCCGCAGTTGTTTTCCAAAACCTTCCCCTTGAGACGGCCTCCAATTGTCTCACCATTGAAAACAAAGCGTGTACTACCACTCCTACTGGAACATGGACCATTGAGCGCACCAGTAGGATACGGGCTAAAATGCTTGCAAGTGGCGAGCGCGATTGATGCGTCGAAGCGACTCACCTGTGGCGTGCGTTTGTCGAGTTGTCTTGGTTGAGGTGTGCGTGCGTGCGTGCCGTGTCATTTATCTCCTCCTGTTCCTGTTCTACCTGAAACTGCTCTCAGGACAGATGGTATGTGCATGTTTTCTGTGCTGTCATCATTCTTTCAATTTTACCACCACTCGAAGGCAGTGATTCCCAAAGACGTGAATTAGTGTGCCGGGAGAGATGAATCACCTCATGATTCATTTCACTCCAAATAATGCCCAGTATCTTTGTTTATCCATCTATGTCAGTGACGTACGGTGACCGCGACAGACCAATGAAAGAACCCGTTTATCCAGCTGGAATAATAGTCGAGCTTTGCGTTCAACGAAACGGGCCCAAATGTCGACACACCGAGTGGGAAACATTTGTGAGGAAATGGAATTCAATGAAATACACAAAATCCAAAAAAGGATTTCCATATCTAGGATTTCATTTTTGTGACACTTTTGTTTGGCGGTGCCCTTTCTACTATCTGACTTGGCTCAAGGAAGTTTGGGAAACGGCGCTTTGAAGGCCAGACAACATCGAACCCTTGCAGGGGGTTGAAATCCACATTTGCGCATCCTTTTCTTTCACTTTGATTTATCCCGGTAAGGAAACTGGGAAGAGATTTTGGCAGCAGGCTGCACAGTAAAACTAAGCAAAATACAGAGTTACATTATATGAAATAATGACATGGTAGCACATGGTGAAAAAAGAAGGGTTCAAAACAGAATCCCTCACTAACGTTTTAAACGAGGATAATGAGACAAACGAGGCGACTTTTATTATTTGTTGCACAACGTTCCAGTCGGAAAATTGAAAAGATCGACTGAAAGTAGTTCCGACTTTGGGAAAGAACACAGAGGGAAATGATGACAAGCTGCAGGAACGGAGAGTGCGGGTGGTGGTATGCGTGGTGAGCAGAGGTGGGCCAAGATGGGCTGGCAGAACGCGTAGAATTTCTTTCAGTTACGTTCGACGGCTTTCGGTAGTCAATCATAACACTTGCGGGAATTCGATATAGATCGTCCCCCGTGCTGTTTGTCAACATGGACCGTGACACCTTGTTGACTGGAAGGAACCCTTGGCAACTTACTTTGCCTTCAAAGACTGCTTTCAGAGGTTCGTTACAGCAGAACGAGATTTGGTTTTTTCCCGACAATTAACTTGTAAGCGACAAAGCTGCAATTTGCGGTGTCGCAAAAGCGAACGAAACTCGTCGGATGAGTCGACTGAGCGACTGACGCCGAGTGCCGTTCATTCGTTCACGCAAACCGGTTCCCCTTGTGTGCGCATTGTTCTGGTGTCTCTGTGATTAGGACTTGGAGAGGCTCGTGACAGCTTGTGGCTGCCCGTCCGGAGTCGGCCAATGGCGTTTTCAGCAAGGCGAGCCGAGCCGCGTGTCGTGTGACGCGATAGGCCAATGTACACTTTTCAGCTTCGAAGATTCAACACATTCAGCTGCAAATTCAACATTCAAAAACACCTCGCACCACATTTAGTATCCGTGTCTCATTCATACTTTCCATTTTCAATTGGCAATCATTATTATTTATATTATTTTATATTTTTTTGAATTACTTCGCACAAAACCACAGAAAAAAGGCTTTTATAGGTCAGAAGTCTTAAAAGCTAAATAAAATCATCACACAGGTTTAGATTTTTTATTTTTTTTACTTTTGAATGTCAATTGAAAATGGAAAGAACAAACAATACAGAGATTCAACAGGTCCATCAGGAAATAACAAGCAATTGCGGGGCATCCGTTTTAGCCACAGTTTGTTCACAAGACACCGTATCATCTCTGGCGTCAGGCAGAAACTTCCTATCTCCAAATGTTTTTTTGTTTTTTTTAAATGAATCAGTACCCCTACGTGTGTGTGTTATTTTTATTTCAAATGATTGCCCTTGTGTAAAGTGTTGAAAATGGCTTGGTGTCTTGAATCATGCACTGTTAATGTCTCAACAAACGTGTTGTTGTTGTTTTCTTTCCTGAAGAGTGAGGACTCTGCGCATCTACGGCAGCGGCAACGTATTCAGTCGCAGTTTTCCGTCAGGCACGCAATGTTCCGCGGAAGATGTCCACGGAAGTGAGTAAGCCCGTAAAAAAATGCCTTCTGACGTCGGCCATGTTGATTCCACCTTTAAGATTCCTCCGACAGGTTTGTGTTGTTGATAAAACACATTTAAAGATGTACTGGTTGATAAAACACATTGTTGGTAAATACAAAAGATATACTTATTGATAAAAGACACAAAACATTATACTTGAGAATGTCCAAAGTTTGGATCATTTCACACTTAAAAAAAGAAGATAAATTGTAATCTGTCTATTGCAAAGCAGAACTGTCTTAAGTTACACAACTAGCCAGTGTTAGGAAGTTTTTTTTGGGGTCTACACACAGTTCAAAGTTCAGTTCACCTTTCCAAAAAATGAACTAGTTCATGTTTCCTTTCGGTTTTTTTCTCAGTATGCTGCTGACGGGCCATTCGCCTTAAAAGGTTGGCATTTCACGGCCCCATTGTCGGCACCCATTCAGTCCACAGCTTTCAGCCTACAATCTCAAAAACAGGAGGAAACACATTTGAATCATGTGCAACCGATGTACGTTCCAATTAAGTCATTTCAAAGGACTTTTTTTTTTTTTTTATAAATCAGTGCAGTCGCATCCACCCGCTACACGTTCGGGGATTCGTCCGCCGTCTCCTCCGGCGCAGTTACGCTCCAACGACCGGCTGCTGCTGCACCCATGTTGACTGATTTAAAAGAAAAAAAAAAAAAAAGTCCTTTGAATTGTACATCGGTTGCACGTGATTAAAATGTGTTAAAATGACATAATTGGCCCCTCTTCTCCTAAGGCCGGGATTAGCGCCTCGTGCATTGCTAGCTAGCTGTGAAGTGCAGACACTTGAAACGTACGCGGCAGTAAAACGTTTCAATTTGGTGGCAAGCTTTCCGATGTGCCGCCAAAGCCCGCGAGCCCGACTGCCGATTGAAGCATTTCACCAAGCGGCAGCGAAAAAACGAAACCAGAATGGGCGCAGGTTTGCCCCGCGTGCGATCGGCTGACATGACAGGAACCTCCGCCTCGTTGCAACCAATGGTTGAAATCAATTCATCACAGTAGATTAGCATTTTACAACACTGTACATTCCTCACACGCTATTTGTTCCGGATTTATTTCTATGACTGCAAATTTAACTCGCGAAACGAGTACAAAAGCAACAATTGAGCCATAATTACGAAATGACGATGACATTTTCGTAATTAGTGAGAATTAAAGACTTGGGTGCCGTTCACCTTTCGCAATGAATGCAAGAAAAAGTTAGTTCCAAACATTCTTTATTGGATGAGCGAAAATGACCTTTTGCTGCACTGAAGAGCGCAGCCGGCCGAGGATGTTGAACAAAGTCCAAAATGCGTCTACGGGAAACGCCCGGCGTGGGCCGTGCCTGACGAGAGCGTTGCTACGGCAACGGCCCACCGCCTTCTCCTCTCAGTCGTCGTCCACCGTGGGCGTGATGGTCACGCCCCTCCTGATCTGCCCCCAGCCAATCAGACTGCGAAGAGGAAACGGGGAAGAGCCAATCAGACGAGGCGTACGGAAAGACGCTTGAGCGGTTACGTCGCATCTTTGATATCCAGCTCCAGGTCCATGCACTAGTGTACTCTTTGTCCTCACTAGTACGTCGTTCTACTAGTGAGGGTTCTGTCCACTACTAATAGCACTAGATGGTAATAAGTAGACTTTTATAAAGTCATTTGTAGGACTAGTAGCATTCAGTTGTCAACTAGTGAATAGTTTTGTCTCACTAGTAATATGTTCTTCTGGTGTACAGTCATGTCATATGATATGGTAGTGGAAAAAAACCATGACTGATAAGACAAACATTCCACGAGTGGACTTACGAGTGAAGACAAAGAGCGAGCGCACTCGTACACGGACTCTGAGCTGAATGTCAAGGATATTTATTGCATTATCCTTAACTTGCAGCTTAAGGTCCATGTACTAGGAGGCCAAAAGTGGAAGTAGTAGTGGAAAAATGTCACTGCAGTAGGACAGTCGTTTTACAAGTGCGCTGAATTGCCGCCTTCTGATTATCATCATTCTAATAATAATCGGAGCTGGCGCCGACGTGAAGTAAAGGGCGAGACGGCGAGCGGTATGCGACGGTCCTCACCGCCAATGTTTCTCCACTCGGCGACTGAGCGCGATCTTCTCGCCGACTTCGGTGCAGACGGGGTTGGTGAGCACGATCTTGGCCAGATCGGCTTTGACGGCGCTGACGCGGCCCCCCGTCGACAGCGAGCCGATGTTCACCATCAACACTTCGTTCTTGGACAGCTTCTGGACCTGCCGGGCGGGGGGCGGGGGGGAACCAAAGCATAGGAAACGTTTGACAGCTTCATTTTTTTCTTTTTTGTTGTGACTCGGGGCCGGGCGAAATGGTCTTGAAATTAAGTGCGGGGCGGCTCCATTCTTGCCCGTGGGGATGATTTTTGCAGTGTCAAATTTAGAGAACACTGCCTGCAGTTTTTCAATAAAACGGTACTTTTTATTTTTATGAAAATGAACACGGGGAAGAAATATTTGAAGAGCGTGAATAGAAAGAGTTTCAGGTCCAAAGCCTTTTGTGTTTGTTCATGCGCTGCCGCAACTTTGATGTGTTTTTTTGTGTAAACATTTACAAGGTAGGTGCACAACTGCAGCCTCTTTCTTTCCAAAGTTCCCACTGGAGTTTGTGTGGTGTGATGACGTCTCGGAATGAACAAGTTGCTTTATAAACGGTGCAAATATAGATTCACTGTGAGCTGCAAGTTGCACGTGTGGAAGTTAAAAATAGATTCATACAGATTCATTTTTTGCCTTTTCACATCGCTCAAATGATTTGCAACAAGACGACCACCCATCCATCCATCCATCCATTTTCCGTACCGCTTCTCCTCAGGCGGGTCGCGGGCGTGCTGGAGCCTATCCCAGCTAACTTCGGGCGAGAGGCGGGGTACGCCCCGAACCGGTCGCCAGCCAATCGCAGGGCACATATAAACAAACAAACAAACAAACAACCATTCGCACTCAAATTGACACCTAATGGCAATTTAGAGTCTTCAAACAACCTACCACCAGATAACCAATACATGTGAATATTTTCAGAATGCATTTACAGCAAAACAATGAGAAAAGTTTGCAAAGTCGTTATTTATTGCTTATTAGGCCTGCAGGAATATATGGCTCCAGTCCACTTGAAATCCAGTGGGGGCGAATGTGGCCCAGGAACTCAAATCAGTTGACACCCTGCCCTCAAACTTTGAACACTAATTTAATTTCCCCTTCTCTTATAGACGAAGCAAATGGCCCAAAGTGTGCCGAGGAGGCCAACGGACGCAACAAACGCGGACACGTGCGCGCGGGCGACGTCGCGCTCACCTTGGCGGCCTTCTTGTCTCCCTCCGTGCGCACGCCCAGGAGCCTGCGCAGCAGGAAGTAGGAGATCTCCAGCTCGGTGAAGATCTCGGGCAGCTCCCCGACGGCGCCCAGCACCTGACCCACCATGCGGTCGGCTCGGCACAGCGTCGGGTCGATCTTGGTGCCCACGCCTGCGCCGAGGTTAGCAGAGTTCATACGAAACTTCCAAAGAACAAAAGTCACATTGAAAAAACATTTTAGGAAACAAAACCCTAACAAAATAATCGGCTGCGGGACCGTGCCCTGTTGCAGAGAGCGAAAAACCGTGAATAATTGACGCCCCGCCTTCCAAAAGGGAGTTTGTAATTGGCAACAGCATGCATCTAGCATGTACGCAATCATCAAACCATGTTACATAGCCGACTGTATTCAACAAACAAACCACCTTCACACGAGGCTCATCAATAGTCTTAGCTTACATATTAGCACTTCACATAAATCGTATCAAGTCATTAAACCTTTTGGCATTTACACAAAATTAATGTTGGCCAAGTAGACGACACTGCCTACAGTCGGAGCTGCTGCGGCAGACGCAAAATCATCACTACGCATGAGGGACATTCAAGGGCCGCCAACAAAACAGGACGTCTCAAATGCAGTCCAAAAAAAACAACAACGTAGCGATCATTAACACCTCACACCACCACCAACATTCCGTGAGATGGCGCCCAAGTCATTTTTATTACTTTGAACTGAGCACAAAAACAGCGGATAAGTCGTCCCCCAAAATTCGGCAAATGAGCAAACTCGCCTACGCCGGAGCGCAAATACAGACAGACGTACCGATCAGGCCTCCGGGCGCGGCGTACTGAAGGTCGTTGTGTTCGGCAAACAGGGAGACGATCTTGGAGAAGATGGGTTTGCACATGAGCTTCCCCTCGTGGTCCTTGGACACGATGCCCGGCCGCACCTCGATCTCCTGGCCCACCTGAAGACGCGACAAAGCCGATTACGCTCCCGTCACCGGCGCCTTTTCACGGCGTCGATCGTGGCTGACCTTGAGGACGCCCTTGAGGATACTCCCTCCCGCCACGCCGCCCTTCAGGTCGTCTACTTCACAGCCGGGCTTGTTGACGTCAAACGACCTGATGACTGTGGGGACCACCGTCGACCAGACATTAAAGTTGGGCGCGCCAAAGGTTTGGCATAAGGGGCTTTTGGGTGAAATTTGAACCTAAAATGCACTTTAACCTTTGACCTTGTGTCAACGGTTAAACACAGCATCCTTAATAAATTCATGCACAATTTCTTACCAATGAGCCTGGGCTCTGAGGCGAAGTCTCGCACGGGGACGGGGATCTTCTTGACGATGTACTCGCACACCACCTCGATGTTGTACTTGAGTTGCGCCGAGATGGGAATGATGGGCGCGCCCTCGGCCACCGTGCCTGCCAATCAGAGGAGATGTGTGGCCGATGACCGAATTGCTCTCGACGCAAAACAAAACGTTCAGCTTTCCTGCTTCTAAAACTCTGAGGCGGCCACGTTCGGCTCGGACATGGTGAAAAGTGCGATCCGAGTTGGGTGTGATTTTTAACTGCAACCGCGGCATTCGCCATTCGGCATCCGGCAGGAGAAGAGAAGAGCGATTTTCTTTCCTACCGCATATACGTCGGACAATTTTCACGGCGGTTAAGTATCGCTTCTTTTGTAATTGAGCACATCCCATTTCTCAGGTAGGTTCGGCGCCATCATCGTCACAGAACACAATATCGTGGCTCTCGAAAGATCCGTCCAAACGCCCTAAAATGCCTGGTAAAACGTGGCACTCTGCTGAGAAGGAGTTTGGTCTCTCACCCTGCACGAAGGTGAGGATCTGCTCATACTGTTCTTTGGCCTGGCTCTCCTTCACCAGGTCGATCTTGTTCTGCAGGATGAGGATGTGCTTGAGCTTCATGATCTCGATGGCGGCCAGATGCTCAGACGTTTGCGGCTGAGGACATGACTCGTTGCCCGCTGGAAGGAGCCAAACGTTATTCGCCGGTCGCGTGCTCGCCGCCACCGGGCGGTCCGGAACCGGCCGACTCACCGATGAGGAGGAGGGCGGCGTCCATGACGGCGGCTCCGTTCAACATGGTGGCCATCAGAATGTCGTGACCGGGACAGTCCACGAAGGACACGTGTCTAGGAGAGACCGGGATTTTCAGTTGCACAGGCCAACGCTTTCAAAAACCCGTCACCACTATCAGACGCACTATTTACAACCTAAATGCCGAGATGTTTGGCCCGCGATTGTATCAATTTATTCCCCCCCAGTCTGTTCTCTTCATTTGGTAGCGTTTATCTTGGCTGCACTGCTACCAGTACATGGATGTGGATGTTCAATGTTTTTGTCCAATCAGATTCCAGATGCTGCCATACTGCATTAATGATGTGATAGTGGCGGTATTAAGAAGATTAAGTCCAGTAAATCCCAATTGGTTACAATGTGCCCCCCCCCCCCCCCACCAAAAAAATGCTGTATTTGTGTGTGCGTGGTGGTGTGCTCACCTGACAAGTTTGAAGTCGCCTTTGGTGCCGGGGATATCTGTGGGGAACTCGTCGGGGGTGCTACTCCCGCACGAGCGGTAGCATTCGGGTCGAGGGCAGCTGGGCTCGTCCAGCATGTAGATCTGACACAGCGACAGCACGGCGGCGGTTAGCGTCTGAGCAGTGCACGGCGGCCGGGGAAGGGCCGGCGTCTTCCGCTCGAGCGTACCTTGGCGTTAGCGTATCCGAGCTTGATGGTGATGTTTCTCTCCAGCTCGTTTTTGAAGCGGACGGTGTGAACGCCCGAGATGGCCTTCACCACCGTGGACTTCCCGTGCGCCACGTGGCCGATGGTGCCTACGGGTCAAAACAAGAGAACGTCATCGGTCGCGTCGCCGAGTTCGACGGCGCCGATCGGACGGCCGTACCGATGTTGATGGTGGCCTGTCTGCTGATGATCTCGGGGGACAGAGTCGTCAGTTTCGACACGTCCTGCGGACACAAATGCACATTGCTGAAAATAATGTATGAACAAAATGCAGTGAATATTGCCGTTCGTCTTTCGTGCATAGTTTTTTTACGCTAAATTTTGTACTGGTTTTTACAGTACAATGGAACCTTATTGGAACGGACTAACAGGGGCGGGGGTCATTCGATATAGGCGATTGTCTGTTATATTGAAGCACTTCTTTTTGAGTACAAAATTTTCATTTTGTGGGTTTTTTTTCGTGGCCTAAAACGCCCACTACAGTACAAAGTATTTGTAAATAAATCTTAAAAAAAGCCTGAAAATGTTTGACAACATTTTTTTGCTGTACCAAAAATAGCAGACTCCAAAGACTTTTGTTTTCCTCAGAGCCGCCATGCCCCTCTCTCTCTCTGCTGTGTACAAAAAGACAATAGCTATACCATCGTCACATGGCCGCCACGTCAATGCTCCACATTCAACATGGCCGCCACGTAGGTATGGGAGGATCTATGATTATTGTATATCTGTGACCCCTCAATACATCAGCCCCATTCTCAGCCTGAATTGCGCCACAGCGCCAGTAAACAGCAGTGGCCGATTCTGGAACTAACAGATTTTGTCAACGGTGATTTAAGTGACAAATGGCAACTATTTTTGGACACATTGTTGAGTCCCGGCGGTCCGTTTTATCCGCTATCTGTTATATCGGGGTCCGTTTTTTAGAGGTTCCATTGTATACAGGTAAGTCCGAATTTCGAACTGTACGTCTCAGTGTAGTACCAATTTGTGCCACAACATGCCGGGCGGCACTGAGCTGGACTGGAAGACATGCAACAGAATTAAGAGAAGAGGCAGAGATGTCTCCTACTAAGCTACAGTCCTTATTCCTACTGAGCAGAGAGAATATATAGCATGCAAGTGAGTAATGTTGAACCGTTTTGTGTAATTCACTTTTGCATGCATGTGACGCTGCTCCATTTGAGTTCAAGTAGCAGTTTCTTGAAGATTTATAATTATCATAATACTGATGCTAATTTCCGCTACCCCATCTATAGCATTTCGCAGTGTGTGTTAGCAGTAAGCCACACAACTTTTTTTAATTTTTTATTTATGAGACAGACAGATAAATAGAAGGGTTCAGTCTCTCCCTCTAATTCCCCATTAGCTATTCATATTATTGACATTAACAAATGACTTCCGAGTAAGTACTATTCCAAAATAATAGTCCAACAAAGGAAAAATCCAATTTGCTGCATCTCCCTCTGGAGACGTTTTTCTTTTTAGTTTCAAAATGGCTTACTTTACCCAGGATCCCTCGCCATACGGTGGCCAAAGGGAGAACCTGTGTTTGTTGTGCTATGTTGGTGCCACAAATGGTCAATGCCTTGGACCAGCTGCCTCCTTTCTGTGCCAAGCTGTGATGGGTCAACTTTCACCCATTTATTCCGCCGCGGTCGCATGCTCCTTTTCGGCTTCGGTTGGGGCGCTGCCATGAATATTCGTGCAGCTCCTCTGGAGAGGCTATCAGACGCCTCCTTCCGTGGAGATATCGTTTTGGTTTTATAAACCTCATGCAAAGAGCTCGATGGAGATGCAATGCATACATTTGCAGAAACTACGCGCAATAAGTGTAAATGGTGTCGACCATAAACAAATGCTAAACATCGGTAAATATTTAGTATTTTTAAAGTAAATGTGGCGTGGCAGCATTGCAACTCTTGTCGGAATAGAGAAAGTAGTGCGTTATTGTTTGATTCAAATCTGAAAAATCTGATTCGGCATTCGTTTTTTAAAGCGGAAAAAAAATCAGTCACGACAGATTTGTGCGTAGTCAAGATATATAGATACATGTCAATTAACTTTTTAATCAATTAATTGAATGGCCCAAGACTCTTGTGGCATTCATTTCTTGTCTGTGTACATAAGGTACTAGACATTTGAAATGTCACTAAGGGGCGTGAATACAATACAGTATTTATCAGAATCAGAATCCTCTTTATTTGCCAAGTATGTCCAAAAAACACAAGGAATTTGTCTGCGGTAGTTGGAGCCGCTCTAGTACGACATCATACAGTCAATTAACAGAGAATACTTTGGAGACATAAAGACATTGACAAAAAACAATCACTGGGCAATAAAGGGTTGCTCGTTTTCTCGTAATGCCGGTAAAAAAAAAAAATTTAATCCATGAAAATATTGTACTGAGATGTGATCAAACGTAGTTAAAGTCTAGTTCGACGATAAGAGCTACTAACAGCATCTAGCAGCCGCATTAGTCGGCCGTCGTTTGCCGGGTGGCACCAGAGGCGCAGCAGTAGCCTGGTGAAAAAAAGCTGCGGAAGTCTTGGACACTAAATCAAAAAACGTGTCAATGGCGTTGGAAGAGCATTTACCAGAGTTGTGAGGTCTTGTTTGGCCAAGTGAGGCTGACGCAGCGTCGTACCCGAGTCGTCACCCGCCATCTTGAATGCAAAAGGAAGAAATAAAATTGGTAGCCGAGGACAACGCCTGAATTGAATTAAATCATTCAAATACCCTTATCCTATGAGGTGTTATCTATACGATAGTAGCTTGTATTCGATTATATAATATTAACGTACATGGTACCACAAAATATTCAACTTACATTGACTTTCTGAACAATCACGCGACGGGGCCCTTTCACTGCGGCTGATGCAACTTACAGCTACTGTCTAAAAACCTCAATCAAATAAAATGGTGACTCCACTAAAGTCGAGCTAAAGCTTTTGACTTTCTTTTTAATAACGGAGTTACTCCAAACAGTTCAACAATATCAACTAAGCTGTCCTGTCTCCAGTGAGGAGAGTAATGTATGTTCCTCGCGTGTCGGGTCCGTCGTGGATTAATAACGTCATCAACCAGTCCCTTGTAGTTCTGTTATGTCATTTGTAGTCCTTTCGACAATGCGTAAAGCTCGGCTTGTGTTAGCATTTGGATGTACCTGTGAATCCCATTCCCGCCAGTAACAATTATTTCATTTATTTTCCTTTACTCCTAATGGCAGAGCCCGTTTCGGTCAGGAAAATGTTGTTGTTTTTTACTCCATGGCGGAAAAGTGAAAACACACACGCACACACGTTAAAGTATGAAAGCTAAAACAAACTAAGCTAAACTGTGACTTATTTTACTATTTTTCTCGTTCCCAACACCCATGAATGCAAATTGACCATTTTGTTGAACTATGCTTTTATTTTTCCTCAAATTGCAAACACTTGACTAAAGCTGCCGCGTGATATTTCAGGTCAACAATTGTATCATCTTTTCTTCCTGCACTCACGCCCCCAGTGGAGCTCAAACAGGAAGTGACGCAAACCTAGAAGATGGCGTCCACAAAGCCTACGAATCGCTCAGGTTTGCTGCTAGCCGTCTGCTGTTGAGCCCGAACCGGGGCTCTGGAGCTCTGGGGCGGCGACACCATGGCGGCGGCTCGCTGTAGTCGGAACTGACGGCGCCGCCGAAGCAAACACGGCTCGTGTGGATTCTCAGCGCCGCCGAGGTGAGACCGCTCATTTAGCCGCTAAGGTAAAGTTGTCGGTCCAGCCCATTTGGAACCCCGCCGCTCCTGACACCAGCGAACATCGTCACGACAGGTGGCGACGTTCAGTAACGGCCGTTAGACGCCGCGGTAAGCATCGGTTGAGGGCTGTCTTTGAAATGACACGGCAGCGCTGCTTTGGTGGGGTACCAAAGGAAAACACTGCAACTCTACTGTCCGTCCGCCTCTACGCTAAATAAGTTCCATCGCTCTATAGATGTGTAGCTCTACTATCTCGATTTCAATGCAGCACTTCTCAGCCTTCCTTGTGTGATTGCTTAAGACTGCATTTGACACTTTTCCCTCCTCCTTTGACATTTTTTGACCGACTCAAACCATTTCAGCATCAAATGTTTAGCTCGTTCAGCACATCTTTGGAACTTACGTTCCTAAAATCGCCAAATATCCCCTCAAAAATGTCTAAATTAAGGGACATTTGACCTATTGACCTCCATCTGCAAATCTCGATTGGTGCAACAATTGACAAATAATGGCTTACCAAACGAATTGACAGCTATTTTAATCATGGATGAATCATTTAGACCGAGTTTATCTTCAAATTGTCCAAAGTCCTCGGAATTTCAACCTCACACCAATATTCTCCAATTTCTCTAGACCTCTTTTAGAGTTTTTTCTTTTTCAAACATCTGCTTTTACTTTGGGAAACAATGATCAACATTTTTGACGATTTTTCTGACGGATTTTATGGACCAGTAACTAAATCACAAGAAAGTGATGCAAATTACAATCCGGTTTATCTATTAATAAAAAAAAATAAAAATCAGATTAATCGGTTACTAACAATTTTTAGTTGCAGCCCTAGTTGAAGTTTGAGTCTCACATTCTCCAATTACTTCCACAGTGTTTCAGTTCAGCTTCAGCTCGTCGGCTCTTCACAAACAATTCCTAGACAAATTGCATTTTGTAGTCACCAGCGCTGTTATTGCTTTCCAAGTGGTGTGTTTTTTTATTTTTATTTTATTTTTTATTTTTTTGGGGGGCGGGTATTTCACGTCAGATGGATTCACATTATATGCGGAACTTTAACGTGGAAGGGAAAGCGATTGCAGAACGTTATCTAACTATACAGTGGCAACGTGACAAGGTTCCCCCCAAATGTCAAAATGCAAAATCTAGTTGGATTGGCCACTTCTTCACCTTGTGGAACTCGATAGAGTTCTGGAAAATGTCCACAAAAAAATCCCTTTGTACGTTCGCAATCATTCATTCATTCATTACCGACTCCCTAATCACGAGCATATTATGCCAATGAAGCGGACGGCGTTGCAAACAAGTTGCATGGTGGGAGACGTGCTGTTCACCCGACTCTCATCTCTTGCAGGCTGGAAACGCAAAGACGGGAAATGCCAGCGGCTGGTTGGAGCTCCGACATGTGTGAGTGTCAACGCGTGCGCCGCCCGCCTGCTCGCTCGCCCGCACGCCCGCTCTCGTCTTCCGTCTCTCCAAACTGCGTCAACGGCTTCATCTTCCTCCCTGTCGTTTTGTCGTCCAGGTGACCAACGCTGACTCGGAGGGTCTTTGTGGTTGGCATCCGCTGGGCACACTGGGGCGCTGTCCTCTGATTGGCTGGGACAACCCCTTCTGACATGCCTGTGGCCAATCAGAGGTAAGTGTGTGTGCGCATCTCTGACGGCTGTCAGTTATACGCAAACTCACCCATCCGTCCATTTTCTCTCCTGCTTCTCCTCATCGGGGTCACGGTCGGGCGTGCTGGCGTCGATCCCGGCTGACTTTGGGCGAGAGGCGGGGCGTACCCTTATTGGTCGCCAGCCAATCGCAGGGCACAAATAGACAAACATCCGTTCACACTCACAGTCAGACCTCAGGACAATTTGTAGCAATATTACGTGAAATGGGTAATAAGACCATAGTGGCTATTTGTGTCTTCTTCTCATCCATGTCTGGTTCAACACCGCACCTTCCTTTATTTGAGCTCTAAAATAAAATGTGTGATAAATATGAAGTTGTTCCTCTAAAAACATGGTCCACACCAAACGCTTGAGCTGGCATTGATTCAAACTGATGATTTGCTTTCTTAATTCATACACTGGCAACCATTTTAAAGCCGTCACACACTTTCTACTACCTACCACAACACGTACTGTTTATTCCATACATGTACGTACTCCGTTGACGTGTGAGGTGCCTCAACTTGTCCGACTTCCAACATGATGGCATTTCACTCAACCCGAGATGACCGCCTTATCTTTATCCTTTACTCAAAAGCTGTGCTGAACTTAAAACATGCAAAGCGATGCAACACCGCCATCTACTGGCTTCTGTTAGTAGTCACAGTAGTTTACAAAGCTGAATTTCGCAGAGCTGGGCCAGACCCTCTATCACGTCTATCTGTTGAGAAACATATTTGACGACTATATACGTCGGTGGCAGTAAACGGTAGGATTCCAGTTGACCGATATGAGTATGAGTTATTGTGCTCTATTGATCGGTCGAGCGAATCATTAAAATGGGACTCTTGTTCTGGTCCCGCCGCCCTCAGGTGTGTTATGTCGGGGGCGGATGTGGAGGTGTATCTTTCCCAGGTACACGACGGAAGTGTGTCGTCGGGCTTCCGGGCGCTGTACGAGGAGCGTCTGCTGCTGGACGTCACGTTGATGATCGACGAGCACCACTTCCAGGTTTGTCACGTCAATGTTGAGCTTGTCGCTCTGAGCTTGTTTTATGGGTTCTTACAGTATATTTACTTTCTGTAATTTCCTCGGATTTGGGAAAGGTGAGGCACGGTCACCGTTGCACTTTCCAGGGAGAATAGTAAAACACACAAACAATGCACACCCTCGCAGGAGCTGCTGTCAGCCACAGCTCACACCCAGACACTCACATGCTGACTCGCCCAGGCCCCGCCTCTTAAAGGCACATGCATGTACACAGACTCTCCAATGCGTACAGTATTGTCTGTACGTTTTATCCCTGCAATTTTTTTGTGTTCCAATACATTGAAAATATGTTTTAAAGTGTGTTTTAAGAAGTATATTTTTGTAATGTGTTAAAATGTGTTTTCCGTGTGTGGGAGGGGTAAAAGAAATGTTTTTTTCTATGGTTGCGCCGTAGCGCAGCTTTTGACCACTTGACCACTAACGAACGTCGCAGTCGTGTCTTTTAGGCCCACAAGGCGCTCCTGGCCACCCAGAGCGACTACTTCCGGGTCATGTTCACGGCGGACATGCGTGAGCGGGACCAGGACAAGATCCACTTGAAGGGGCTGACGGCGGCGGGCTTCGGGCACATCCTTCGCTTCATGTACTACGGCTCGCTGGAGCTCAGCATGCCCACCGTGCAGGAGATCCTACAGGTGATGTCACGCCAAGGGCGGAAACCTTCCGCTAAATTTCTGTTGTTGGTTAAGCCGGGGGAATTTATATAAGTGGCGCCTTGAGGTACAAGTGACCCGCATCACCCAACCAATTATTTTTTATTCTTGAGATGTAGGCCGATTTTAATTGATTTATTTTATTTTATTTTTGCTAGCGCTTAATGGTGGCGGTCAACCCGATTCAAGTCACTTCACAATAAGCCGCGGTATTGCAACAACATCACGAGGCTCCCTCTAGTGGCGTTAACGCTAAAGACGGCATGAGTGACATTTGTAAAAGAAGCAGCAAAAAAAAAAAAAAGGAACTCTTTCGACACTTTTAAGATGCATTTGTGTTAGGTTTCATGTAGAGGAGGAGGGGAAAATGAAAATACCCAGCATCTTAAGAAAACATGAAACTTGATTTGGGATACCTTTTAGCATGAAAAGTTTGTATATATAATGTATAAATGGAGTTTATTTATTTTCTTAGAAACAATGATGACCTTTTGATGGAAGTGGCGTCTGTCCCAACCCCCCCGTGAAGCCCTTTGAGATTTGGGGATGAAGGGTGAAACAAATAAGCTTGATGGATCACAACTGTCAATAATTCAAGTTCTTGTATGGGTGCAGTTAATTGATTTTTGAAAGGAAACTCAGTGGGCCACGTCTTCACGTCGTTATTGATCAAGTTATGTGATCACGAGCCGTCCGAAGCGTTTCCTCGAACATTGCGCATATGGCTCAGGCGGCGATGTACGTGCAGCT
Organism: Phyllopteryx taeniolatus; assembly: GCF_024500385.1. NCBI lineage: Eukaryota > Metazoa > Chordata > Actinopteri > Syngnathiformes > Syngnathidae > Phyllopteryx > Phyllopteryx taeniolatus. The sequence continues at coordinate 16,580,963 of NC_084521.1, read as the reverse complement.
GACGGAGGCGGTGGAGTTCTGCTGCTCCTTCCTGCTGGCCAAGATCTGCCTGGAGAACTGCGCCGAGGTCATGCGGCTGCTGGAGGACTTCAGCGTGGGCGTGGAGGGTGTCCAAGAGCAGCTGGACAACTTCCTCCTCGACAACTTCGTGCCGCTCATGAGCCGTGCCGACTTCCTGTCCTACCTCAGCCTGGAGAGACTGCAGGTTTGCGTTCCGTATCCTACCAGTGCGCTCAATTGTCCCTGTACTAGTAGGCTCTTTGTCCCTTTTTAGTCAGAAAATTCAGTGCAGTAGTAGAACGGCTATATATTCATGTGATAGTTTATTTTTATTCCCCCCCCCCCTACGACTGCATGAGATTTTTGCACGCTGTGATTACACTGCAAAAACTTAGAATGATACAGAGAATATTTGTCTTGATTTCTAGTTAAAACAAATTAAAACAAGACATCATGTCAAATTATTTTTAGACAATTTTCACTTGTTTCAAGCTCATTTCCACTTAAGTTTTTTTTGTTCTGACTCAGGAAAAAGGGTAGTAGTTCAGATATGAGCGCTACTAGTACTACTAAAGTTTTTGCTAGTTGTATTGAGCGCTAGCTAACCTGCGCCTGCCTGTGCTCCGGCGCGGGCCAGGCGTACCTGAACAGCGACGCGCTGAGCCGCTACCCGGAGATCGAGCTGTACGAAGCGGTCCAGGCGTGGCTCCGGCACGACCGCCGGCGCTGGCGCCACACGGACGCCGTCGTCCGCTCCGTTCGCTTCTGCCTCATGACATCTGCCAACATCTTCGAGAAGGTGAGTGAGGCCGCCGGACAGAGTCCACTTCATCTTCCGCTATGGCTTTTACGTGTTGTTGTTACTGTAGTTGTTTTTTTTTTTTTTTTGGGGGGGGGGGGGGGGGCGGGAGGGGTACTGCGAATTCCCGTTTACACCAGGGATGCATTGTAGACCCCCCTGCCATGGGTGTAAATAGTTTGACCCCTTCCATGAGTTTAAGCAGGTTTCAATTATTAATTGAAACTTATTCAGGAACACATTTGCAAGTATCCCTTAGCCTCTGTTTTCACTCCTTTCAGATAACATCACTTTGAGGAAACAAAAAGAAGACTCTCACTGGCACAATTCTCCAAATGAAATTGTTCAAACTAACTCTTATCATTTCATCTAGCCCAAGTGTATTAGCTTTATTCCTACGTATTACATGAAACTCTATAAATGGGCTAACAAAAATTAGCATCAATGTTACAGTGCTCTAACTTTCAAACAATTTCTACTTCATGAACACACAAACAGAACATAGAAGAATACTTGTATCTATATTCTCTCGTCAGCTCTGTGGAAACGACTAATGCTGCAGCTTAGTTGGGGACCTTTTCTGCCTCTTCTTCATGCTCTTAATTTCACTTACAGTAGCCCTCCTTCGTGCGATGTCAAGGCTATGTGTGTAGTTTGTGCAAGAATGAACAATAGCGCTAACACTTGCCTGTCTAAATTGTGAACAGCATCAAAGGAACCAACACGTAATGACTAGGAATGGATGAATGGTGAATGCCTCGCACCTCACACATCTAGACACTCGCACAAACACTAGGACACGCCCCTTAAAGGCACACTACAAGACTTTCGGCTTGATCCAGCATGTAGTAATTACACGCTATGAAGGCCATTTATTTCTTTGCATTCTTTTTTGTCATGATTTAGATTTCATACAATATAGTGCTATTTTCCTATTTTAAAAACAAGTGACAAAAACCTTTGCTTTTGCGGGGCTGGACCGAATTAATGGCATTTCAATTCGTGTCAATGGGGAAAATGTAAATTGAATTCAAGTCTGAATTGAAGGAAGTCAACGTAGTCTCGCCTTCCCGCCCGCAGGTGAAGACGTCGGAGTTCTACCGCTACTCCCGGCAGCTGCGTCAGGAGGTGGACCAGGCGCTGGCCTACTTCCACGACGTCAACCGGCAACCGCTGGCCGAGACGCGCGCCAACCGCATCCGCTCGCGGCGCCCGCAGACGGCCGTCTTCCGCGGCATGATCGGCCACAGCATGGTGAACAGCAAGATCCTGCTGCTGCAGCGGCCCAAGGTGCCGTCGCCGTCGCCCTCCCGTGGCCCGGACGGGCGGCCCGCCGCACTGACCCGCTCGCTCCCTCCCGCAGGTGTGGTGGGAGCTGGAGGGCCCCCAGGTGCCGCTGAGACCCGACTGCCTGGCCATCGTCAACGACTTCGCCTTCCTGCTGGGAGGCGAGGAGCTGGGGCCCGATGGCGAGTTCCACGCCTCGTCCAAGGTTTACCGCTACGACCCCCGGCAAAACTCGTGGCTGCGCATGGCCGACATGTCCGTGCCCAGGTCAGAGCCGGCGCTCGTTGTCTCGCTTGCGACGCGACCCGTGACGTTTATCGTCATGTGCGCGCTCAAAAAAAGCAAGAAAGAAACAAACAAAACGCATGCAGGATCAAGTCGAGTGACAGTTAGTTTCACAATGTCCCAAAAAGTGTCACACAGGTTGACGATGTCTCTTCTGCCATCTGGTGGACTGGTGCTCAACTGTTCAGCCTGTCACTATACGTCGCTGGCATAGATAGATGGACAAAAGACATTATTTGTAGCATCAAATTTTTGTCAAATGAATTCAAGTCAATTCATACTACAGTTGGAATCATTTTTTTTTTTTCCACTTAAAACAAGACATTTTGTCCCCAAAATAAGGGAAACTGATCTGCCGATGGAACTAGTGTATTATGAATTGACGGATTGATAAGATTCTTCAAATAAGATCTTGAATCTTAAAATAAGTATTTTTGTCTTGCTGAACGCTACATTAAAAAAAAAAAGAAGAAAGAAAAGTAAAAAAGTTGTTAAAATGAGTACCAGAAGAAGTTTTCACTAGGAAGAAGGTCGCTAGTCACCAGGCACGATTGAGCATTTTTGCAGCTGAGGAACACCGTGAACGTCTTGAATCTTTCTCATCCTCACACTCGCCCTTCGCCCGTTTGCAGATCTGAGTTCGCCGTCGGCGTCATCGGAACGTTCATCTACGCGGTGGCGGGTCGCACGCGTGACGAGACCTTCTACTCCACGGAGCGCTACGACATCGCAGAAGACCGCTGGGAGTTCGTGGACCCGTATCCCGTCAACAAGTACGGGCACGAGGGCACGGTCCTGGGCGGCAAGCTCTACATCACGGGCGGCATCACGTCCTCGTCCACCTCCAAGCAGGTGTGCGTCTTCGATCCCGCGCGGGAAGCGACGGCGGGAGGGGCCTCGGGCGGGTCGGACTCCCTGCGGGCGCGCGGGGGCCGTGGCCCGCCGCCGCCCGCCTCCCACGCCGGCTGCTGGGACAACAAATCCAAAATGAACTACGCCCGCTGCTTCCACAAGATGATCTCTCACAACGGGAAGCTGTACGTGTTCGGGGGCGTGTGCGTCATCCTGCGCGCCTCCTTCGAGTCGCAGGGCTGCCCGTCCACCGAGGTCTACGACCCGGACGCCGACGAGTGGACCATCCTGGCCTCCATGCCCATCGGGCGCAGCGGGCACGGCGTGGCCGTGCTGGAGCGCCAGATCATGGTGCTGGGGGGCCTGTGCTACAACGGACACTACAGCGACTCCATTCTCACCTTCGACCCCGACGACAACAAGTGGAAGGAGGACGAGTATCCCAGGATGCCTTGCAAGCTGGACGGGCTGCAGGTGTGCACGCTGCACTTCCCCGAGTACGTGCTGGAGCACGTCAGACGCTGCAGCTGAGGTCGGCTCTGCGCCCAAAACGCCTCATTTTGGGTTTGAGGGGGTTTTTAACACGCCGGGCTGGCGTTTATTCCCTGAGGGGTCCGTGTACTAGTGCGGTGGTTCACAAACGTTTTACACCAAGTACTGCCTCAAAAAATACTCAATATTTAAAAACAAACGAGTCCTAAAAGCTAAACGCAAATTGACATCAAAGTTCAAACCAACTGACCAGCGCTCCGTAATTGCACGGTACTGGATTCGAAAACACTTCAAGCTGCTGTAACCTTTACAACACTGTTCACTGGTACCACTAGAGGGACCCCGCATACTACTAGTGGTACTAGTATCACAATTTGAGAATCTACTCGAGTTGGAAACATCCGTTTTCCAACCCAAAGTGCACCCGTTGCACGGCGAGCCCAGCAGAGCGTTGGTTCCATGCCCTTGACGTTCACCCTCATTTCTGTGCCCTCGTATGCGCCGTGCTCTCACTCCTATGACAAGTCAGGGAACTAGTAGAACGACTGTGTCTTAATAATGTTGTTTGCGCTACTGGTGCCACGTAGCATGCAATTAAACCTTCCTCGTAAACTACTGTGCTGCACTAGTAGGCACATACTAGTACACGTTTCCATCAAGCCATTTGAGCATTCATTGATAATCCCTGATATCCAGTTTAAGGTCCATGGACTAGTACGCTCTTTGTACTCACTCGTAAGACAACTACCATGTTACAAGTGAGGCAAAACTATACGAGTTGACCGCTAGTACTACGAGTGATGAAATTCTACTAGTTAACATCTAGCATTCACAAGTAGTACCAATAGTGCATATGTCAACTAGTGTCCAGTTTTGCCTCACTAGTAACATGTTCAACTAGTCGTTCTACTAGTGTGGAAAACAAATTGTTAATTTGTAAGCCAGTCGCCTTCCCGGTCAGTTCAAAGAGCGTACTAGTACACTCGTGGGATACGCAATGCCCGCTCGGTGCCGCGGACACTTGGACGTGGACTCCGATTGCGCCGCTTCCTGTACGCCTGCTCCGCTGGCTTCTCGCGTTCGACGCACCGGAAGCTCAACTCGGACTCGTTCGGCTCCGGAATCTCCACGAGCGCCACGAGCGGCGTCGGTCACGTGGCCGTCCACGATATTCTCCGAGTGACTCGCCGAATGAGGTTGCGACTTGTGCGGCTACGTTTTATCCTGTCCTCGCGCGCACGATTCTTGTTGCCGAAGTTGAATTGGAAATGTGTGTGGGCTTCCGGTGCGTCGGGTGGGCGCGCGTCTCCTCCCGTCGGAACGCCGTTTGCGGCACTCGTGGAATTTCGTTGTGCAAAGGGCTCAGCACATACTGATGCAGTGTTTTCATGTTATTTATTTAGCGAGCTATGCAGTCATGTGTTGCTATTTATTAAGACGTGTCATCCTTTTTTTATCTGGACTAAGCAAGACTGAATACGTAGTTCATTGCCGAGATGCCTCCTCTTTCTTTTTTTTGTTTTTTTTTTGGAAATAACAGTGTGGTCCAGTGCTGAGATTTACAAAGGCAAGAATGTTGGTAATGCTACTAACTTTCATTCACAGCTTCCAAACTGTCTTTTCGTAGCAGCTGTGTTGGTGTGGTAACCATGGCAACGTGTGTGTAACATGCATGTGTACAGGCTTCTTTGTCACCTTCAGGACTCGTCGTGTGCTCGAGCGGCACTTCTCCCTTTGGGAATTTACCAGTCGACACATTCCACGCAAGCTCATCTTTTCGTTCGTTTCACACGAGTCACCTTGTCACTGCTGTTATTTTAACTTTGCACTTATTTTGTTGTTGTTGACATGCTCATTGTTTTGTAAAGTTTGAGGAATGTCTGCCAAGGGGATCTCTTTAAATTGCGCGCGCATGTGTGTGTGTGTGTGTGTACTTCCTCCGGTGTTGCTGTCAAAGAAGAAATGTGATGACAAGTGTTACCTTGCCGAGTCGCAGCATCCTTTAGTCTGTCAGTAGCTAAACAGAGTAGATGATTTTAAAATCGTGTATCCATATACAGTTTATATGTATACTCTTTATACACATACCTACAGTACAGTACCTTGCTAGCACTGAAATTGAAACAGAGGGCAGAGTAAAGTCGACTTGTAATCTGGATAACTCTTTGGAAACGTTTGTAACTTCTTTCCAGAAATAAATGTTCATATGGGATGAATTCCGGCTATTTTTTGTGTGCTACGTCGCTTTTTTTGTTAATTTTTTTTTTTTTAGATGTTCCGATTTTAAGAAAAATAATATATAATTGAGTACAAAGCACAGCAAAACAACAAATGAAGTTTAGTCGTTTTCTTTGAGGAGTTAACAAACACTTCACGTTGATTCAGCCTTCAAATAGGATTGCGCATGCGCGTAACCTCCGATTTGCCTTCGAAAACGAAGCGGTACACGACGCAAAATGTCTTTTGTAAAACTGGTAACTAAACCTTTACTTTTGCATGTTCCTAAAGCGTAAAGGTTCGTTGGAGTTAGCATTATACCCTCTCTCTTGTATGTGACCGAAATAGTGTTAAACTAGTTAACCGAGCGTTTGGAGGAAATGCTGCTTACAAGCTAACTGCTAACATTAGCTAGTTGCTAACCCTTGACTTAGTTCAACAGGAGGATTAACGCTAACTATTATGTTAGCATCAGAAGTGAGGCGTCTAAAGGGGCTGAGTATACTCCTGTTGTGTTTGACATATGGTGTAAACGAGTCTTTTTTTTTTTTTCTTCATTTCTTTTGTGTGAGGATAAGCGGCTCAGAAAATGGATGTGACTTTCCTCGACTCTGATGCGGTGTATTTGTCGTGTGCTCCTTGCTCCTGCAGGTGGCGCTGTGCGCCGCGGCTCCGGGGCTGCTGCCGACTGCCGCCGCCTGCGAGGGCGCAAAAGGGAGCGCACAGCCGGCCATGAGCATCGACGAGGTGCCAATACTCTCCTCAGGCACGGCTGACACGCTCATTTTTGCCGGATCGACTTTATATTATTGCATTGAATTGGAAACAAAAAAGGATGGCTAGCTAGATTTAAAGGCAGAAGGCAGGGTACTACTGTTTCATTTATTTACAAAATATATTTTCTTGCAATAGCCCAACATGATTCACGTTAAAAACAACTGAGCCACTAAGAAATGTTGAACAAATTCCATTTTTTTTGTCAATTTGCAGGAGTGATCTCAAGTTTTCTGGCTGCCACTAAAAGTCCAGAAGTGGTCTTAATCCAATCATCCTTCAAATATGTCAATATTTCATGTAAAATGAGAAATAACATTTACTTCAACTAACGTGCAGATAGATGAAGTGGCACCTAAGCAAAAAAAAAAAAAAAAAAAAGTTAGTAATGAAATGAAGCATTGTTCATGTTGTCATTGTGTGTATAATTTTGAGCATTGATGAAATTGAATGAAAATAGAAATTTATTGAAAAATGGTTGAAAATATTGTAACCTAATATAAAACGGAAAAATGTGAAGCGCCAGGAACGCTTTCCAGATCGATAGTAAAAAAACAAACAAACGTGTTGCTTATTTTTTCAGCTGCCGTCCCTGTACAGCAGACCCGAGGAGGATCGCCGTCGCGTGGATCCGACGACGGCGGCGGCGGCGGGCGCGTTGGAGCACAGCGTGGCATCATTGAGAAAATGGGCGGAGCCATACGTAGACCAATGTCAGGTGTCTCGTCGCCGCTGCTATGTCACTGACGTCGTATGGAAAGCCGTTCGACATCTACTAGTGCTACTTTGGGCCTATTAGTATTGACTTAAAACTTGTTAGTAAAGTACTGTGCTGCACTAGTAACTACTAGGCCCAACGAGTATGCATGTGTCGTGCACTAGTAGCCTCTGACCTTATTAACAAATGCTCACACAGTTTTCCATAAAGCAGAGGAACATTTTTCATGAAGCATCTGTTGTGTTTTGCAGCAAGCAGGAAGGACAGCGGCGGGCAAAGTTGAGGTTGGTAAACCTGCAAAACGGCCGTCATTAGAAGAGGCAGCGACGATCAACGTGCTGCGCGTCTCGTCATGTCCAAAGCCGCCGCCTCCTCAAAAACAACACTCATGTTTTTATGTTACCCGTGCTGCTAATTGATACTTCTTCCTTTTGTTCAAGCCGCTATACCATCATTTTTTTTTTTCCTCGAGTGGAAACAAACAAAATCAAACTTCATTTGTCACATAGTAGTACCAATGACAAACTAACAATGCGTGCGTGTCCCCAGGAAGTGTACAGAAAGGCGGAGCCCGCCATTTCCGCCTCCGCCGCCGCAGTCGCAGGTGACTAGCTGACGTGGCAAGGTTTCATGTCCTGGTTTGTTTGTTTGTTTGTTTTCAAGACTTGGACACAAAGTCGACCTAAAGCTGCGTGTGTTGCCCTTCAGACGCGTACCAGTTGTTCAGCGCGCCGCCCCCCAACCTGTACCCCAGCGTGGCGGCGGTGGGATTCTCGGGCTTGCTCGGACTCTACTTGGCCCAAGGTGACAGGCTGCGCACACAAACGCAATTGGAAGCAAGACACAACATACCCTTTATTTGTTTGCAGAGGGAATATTCAGGTGTTTTAGCAGTAAAATATGCCACTTTAAAAACAGTGTGTGAAATGGAAACACTGCTGGAGCGCCTCTTCCGTGTCCCGATGTTCGGTGGCGTCGAGGTAAACAAAGCTGCGGTTCGATTCTTCAGAGGACGGAGACGAGCCGTAGGCGCGCTTCACTCTGGCATCCAAATCTCGATATCAAATTCATTTCTGCAATGTGAGAGAGCCGCCGATGACAAGAGTAGCCACAAATTGGACAAATATGGCTCCGGTAAACTATTACTCAAGTAGTCACGGGGAAAAAATACTCAAGTACTGAATAACTGGAGATGTATATATATAATTATTTTTTTTTTAATCAAAGCATGAACGTCACTTGGACAAAAATATTAAATGGGAATGTGCAAATTCAGATATTGCCGAACTGTATCACTTGAACTGTATAGTCATGTGACTGTCCGGCTCCGTTCGATTGGTTAGATGGAGTCCAACGTCGTCATTACTTCCGTTGGATTGGTGAAACTTGAGTCACGTGACGTGACAGAGGTTTCGCTGACCAAATCATATAAAATTCATAAAAATCATAATCATCATCGAATAATGTGTTGCTTTTAACATAGTTGCCCAGTAAAGATGATTCTGATAAAAGAGCAAGTGGAATGTAGCTCAGTGGAACATACAAGTTGAAGAAATCTTGTTGTTCAGATGCCATGAAATGTGTGAATTGATCTCCTGATTGTCTTTAATATTGTGGCCTAAAAAGCTTCAAGAAACGAGAACTTTAAGGATGGCTGTTTCAGCACAGGAGACATTTACACACATAAAACAACGGCTGAATTAGAAATAAACAATGAATGATATGAAAACGAGGCTTGTACGAACGTGCCGAGTGAACTTGTCGCCGCCTTGTAAAAAGGGTTCCGACGGGATCCTGCTCACGCCGCCTTTCCGCTCTTATTTTCTCCGGAGGAGATTCGGGTGAAGGCGAGAGGTCGCACGAGGTCACCGCCCTGACGCGGTCTGTGTGTCTTGTCTTCAGGGTCGAAGGTGAAGCGCGTGGCGTTTCCGATGGGCCTCGCGGCGCTCAGCGCCTCCGTGTTCTACCCTCAGCGGGCCGCCTCGCTCTTCAAGGTCTCCTCTTACTTGACTTTTTATGGCCTGATATTAACTGCTGACTAATCTGTTTTTGTCGACATGTACATCTCAATAAATGAGATTTATATTACAACCATCAAAACAGAATACAATGATTTGCACATCATGTTTGACCTATATTTCATTAAATACACGACAAAGACAAGATATTTCATGTTCAAACTGATAAACCTGATTGTTTTTAGGAAATAATCATTAACTTAGAATTGTATGTATATATGTATTTTATGTGTGTATATATATATATATATATATATATATGGATTTGTGTTTGCGCACATTTTTAGAACATGAGTTTCACTTTTTAAATTGATGAAATAGTTATTTTGTTTTTTCTCCCTGCAGGTGAGCCAAGACTTGACGTGTGCGTGGGTTCAGCGCGGCTGCGTGGCCGTGGAGACGCTCTGGAAAGATCCGCCGTTCGGCAAAAAGAAAGTGAGTTTTGGCGGGCGTGCGTCAGACTTGCTGAGGTCCAAACTAAAACACTTTTTTTTTGTTTTTTTTTGCGTTTGTTAAGTCTGACAAGACGGAGCGGCGGGAGAGCGGCAGCACGTCCGGCTGAAGCCAGAAAAGTCACGCGCGCTCACACACACTAATTCTGACCATCTAGAACCGTTAGTTGAAATGATTCATTTGTTTTTGTTTCTATTCATTGTGCACAGCTACATGTTGGATTCTCACCACGCAACTCAGACTAACTGCGTGTTAACGTGTCTCAAATGCAAAGACACACTTATGGTATCATATACAGTAATAGTCCCACTAGGACAGACGGCAGTTGTGACACACAAGCAATCAAATGATGCATTTTAATTGGCCCATGTCAACATGAGAATGAATTGTGCTGTAGAAATTGTTTTATATAATGTCACAATAAATATATCTTCACTGTAATTGGTCCAATAATTTTATGTTGTCCGAAAGGCGTGCGTACATCGGCCGCCATCTTGGAAAGGTATTCATGTATCGTCTCGTCACGATCATACTGACTTGACTGTGTGTGTGAAAGTGAGGGCGAGCAAGTACAATTCCAATGAAGTTGGGACGTTGTGTTAAACATAAATAAAAACTATTCAATTATTTGCAAACCATGTTCAACCTATATTTAATGGACTACACCACAAAGACAAGATATTTCATGTTCAAACTGATTAACTTGATTCTTTTGAGCAAATCATGAACTTTATGGCTTCAACACGTTCCCAAAAAGAGTGAGAAAGTTGATCAAACACGTGTTTGGAACATCCCACAGGTGAACAGGCTCATTGGGAACGGGTGGGTGCCAGGAGTGGGTAGAAAAGTAGACAATGTTCCTCAACGAACAATTGCAAGGAATTGAGGGATTTCATCATCTCCGGTCCAGAATATCATCAAGCATGGAAGCGGCAAGGCCCAAAACCAACATCGAATGCCCGTGACCTTTGATCCCGCAGGGGGCACTGCGTCAAAACCGACATCAATGTGTAAAGGATTTCACCGCGTGGGCTCAGGAACACTTCAGAAAACCAATGTCAGTAAATACAGTTGGGCGCCCCATCCGGAAGTGCAACTTGAAACTCTACGATGCAAAGCAAAAGCCATTTATCAACAACACCCAGAAACGCCGCCGGCTTCGCTGGGCCCGATTGGGCTCATCGAAGATGGATCAAATTCTAAGTTCATGATTATTTGCTAAAAACAACAGTTTGTACATTAAATATCTTGTCTTTGTAGTGTATTCAATTCAATATCGGTTGAACATTATTTGCAAACCATTGTATTCCATTTTTGTTTTAACACAACATCCCAACTTGGCGGCCGACTGGTTAGAGCGTCAGCTTCACAGTTCTGAGGACCCGGGTTCAATCCCCGGCCCCGCCTGTGTGGAGTTTGCATGTTCTCCCCGTGCCTGCGTGGGTTTTCTCCGGGCAATCCGGTTTCCTCCCACATCCCCAAAACATGCGTGCTGGGTTAATTGGAGACTCTAAATTGCCCGTAGTTGTGAATGTGAGTGCCAATGGTTATTTGTCTATATGTGCACTGTGATTGGCTGGCAACCAGTTGAGGGTGTACCCCGCCTCCTGCCCGATGACAGCCGGGATAGGCTCCAGCACGCCCGCGACCCGCGTGAGGAGAAGCGGCTCAGAAAATGGATGGATGGAACATCCCATCCTTTTGCTCAATGAATGGTGTGATCAAAATATCACAACTGAAAGCCTTAGTTTTAGGAATAAACTTCCTATGCGTACTAGAAACTGCAGCCACTAGTATATAGTGCACACAAGTACATGATGTAGCGCTTCGGACAAAGTAACCAATACACCAACGACCGGATGCGTTTATCAGTGAGTTTATTATTGCTGAAGTGACTTCAGCGTGTGCCATCTACAATCACAAGAAAGAAAGATTTTTATTTATTTTTTTTTAATATAAATTCAACACGCGAGTGAAGCCGCCTCGGTTTCCCGGCGGCATCACTCCTCGGTGGGCGTGGCCATCTTGACGAGGCTGCTCTTGTCGAAGCGGTAGAGGCGCCAGCCCTCCTCCTGCGAGAGGTCCTCGGCGCCGCGACGCTTGTAGTACTGGATGGACAGCTCGTTGTTCTCGGCCACCACGAACATCATGCCCGTGCAGCGCGTCTTCACCGCCAGCTGCGAGGGGCCACATTTGTTTAAGTCTCAAGTTAGTGGGACCAAAATCAAGCGAGTCAAGTCATTGCAGTGTTAACCTGTACATTTGCAAATTCATCTGTTGGTAAATTTTGGGGAGGGAACCTATATGACGACTATGTTATTATTTGCAGTTTTTGCGTTCGGTAACCGTACTGCTGTGGTGGCATCTTGGTGCCAAGGAACTTTGTCGACCTGCGTTGAGGAGCTTAATTTTGACCCAAGTAGTGCTTTGGTGCCATCCAGCGGCATCCTGGTGCCATGGAACTAAGTTGACGTGAGCTGAGGAGCTTCATTTAGAAAGAAACCTAGTGCTTTGGCGCCATATATAGATAATTAGCCTTTTTGCGGCGCATGACAATTATGGTACCGGAGGCAGAGCTCGACCCCGATTTGATCACCGGGCCAGACTTGGCGAGTACAAGTCGGTCAAGTGGAGTCTTTCAGAAGGGTTAGCCAAGCAAGTCTTCAAATCGGCCACCGAGCGCGTCTCGTGACTGGCCGGGGCGAGCGGGGGACACGTGCTCTCTCACGAGGGGACTACTCACGTCGCTGAGCCGCCGCAGGATCTCCGAGCCGATGCCGAGGCCTGCGAAAACCCCAGAGACGAGAACGTGAGCGGACCGAGCGCCACGGCGAGGACGGCGGCGTTCCCTTACCCCGAAAGTCGCCCATCACGTAGAACTCCTCCATGTAGAGCTGCTTGCCCACCCAGGGGTCGTACGTGAAGTAGTACATGGCGAAGCCCACCACCTTGGAATCTGACCACACGCAACAGTCACACTTCACGTTAAGGAAGACGCGAGAGGAAGTGACGAGTCGATTCTTTCCAGAACCGGACGGCCTCACGGACCTTGGCTGTCGCCGCCTCCTGGCATTTCAGCGAGGATGCAATGGTAGAACGGCGTGTCGCCGAAACCGTCCTCCAGGAGCTCTGCAACCACAACAAGCACTTGAAAGCGGAATTTTATCAACACAACTTCATTTTATTATTTTTTTTTATTACACTTGTACTTATGCTTGAATATGATAGCTTAAAAATATATATACACACACACTCAATTTCAAATAAATTACCATAATTCACATGAAAACTATTTCCAACCTTGCCCATCTTGACTTCCTGTGTAAATCTAGCACAATTTTCCCAGCCTTTTCTTCTAAATTATTCCAGATGTATTGACGTTGTATTGTTTTTGTGGGTGTCGTGGTTGGTTACCTTGTTCGGTCAGCGTCACCTGGCTCTCCATGTCTTCATACTTTGCAAGTTCCTTGAAACAACAAGAAGAATGCCTTTGTTCAGTGTCCCCCAAAACGAACACACCAAACGTGACAAGCCTTTCGCAAAACAACGGACACATTCAAAATGGCACACAAATACTGCCTAAATTGTCGAGTCCGCTTCTTTCTGTCAACACACACGCAAGTTAACAAGACAAATCAACAAACGCCTTTAATAGGTCACATGACGCTGTTCAAGCACTACTGGAAACACACTAGTAACTGAAGCTTTACACAAGGAAAGCGGAAGTGAGTCATCGGGCCCCAACAAAGGATGGCGACAGGCGGTGACGTCACCCTCGGACATCCGGGGTTTCTTTGTTGTTGTGTTTCCGCCTTATGGCAACATTTTGGCCCCCTTTTGAAGAGTCCCCCGAAACGTTGCCATTTGGCTTCAACGCGCGCGCGCGTGTGTGTGTGTGTGTGTGACCCACTTCCGAGTGATGCGAGCTATCGAGCTACGACTTGAATGGGTGCAGCTGCTGTACCTTCACCAGTCGTAATATATCTGGCACGTCCTTCGCCTCGGCCTTTCGCAAGTTATACTCCATTTTCTCCGTTTACTCTTTTTCCCTTTCGTACGAAGTCCTCTGTAAGTGAAGTGAAAGATCAGGAGCTTCTTCATTCGCTTCAGAGACGCTTTCCGCCCGCAGTCAGCCGCTGGTCCGGACGAGTTGGCCGTGGCCGCAAGAACAAGTTCATCCGAGCGTCTCGATGCTGCCGACGACTGCTTGAGCGTCTGCGGTGACTTCCGCCTTTTATAGCGGCCTCGTCCTGCCACGTGATTGGTCGCCGCAAGGACGGCTCCGTTTCCGCCCGCGTCCATTGGTCGTTTTCATTCAATCGGAAGCGAGCGTATGTTCACGTGACGGGTATTTTTCCATCATCGGCTCAAATTCTTTTCTCGCGTCAAAGTGGACCGTTTAGGACGAAGATTTAAACCATCAACAAATAATAAACAATTCTAAGGAAATGATTCAACAGTCTAAATGCGTCCTATTTTGTGTTTTCCGTATTTTGGGGGGTATCCATCCATGTTTCGGTATGTGACGAGAACGTTGCTCGCTCCTCAAAACATGAAACGCGGGTCGGAAGTTGTTGTCGCGGCGCCTCAAGCGTCTCGAAGGCCATTCGACGAGCGAGCTCCAATCGAGGGACGTCCGGTGTCTCCTCGATGGTGACGTTTGAAAATGGGCGAGCACCAGCTGGATCGTGAATGGAGAAAGTTCATCTTCTTTTTCTCATTCAGCCATTATTTGAGTTCGAATATACATATTTGGCTGAGTGTCTGTTCTATTTGTTGCAGTATTTAATGCCTTCATTACACTAGCTCGTAGTTACTATACGCCTCATCAACCACATATTTTTGTGGAGTAATTAGGCTGTCATTTTGTGAAATGCATTTGGACACATAAAGAAAATAACAGAACAGAACGTTCTGTCGGCGCTACACCGTTTTTGCATTCAGCGCAATACATAATACATAATAACACATAACATATATGAAAACAACACGACACAACATTGACTTCATTATTAACTTATGCAGACAAGGTGCCATTGGAAAAAACAAGCCCCAGGAATAGACTTTAAACTGGACGTATTATGGACACTGACTTTTCAATGTTTATGTACAAATACTGTAGTTGTGTTTCTGGACTGCCTGCCCATCGAGCCATTAAGAAAGAAATTAAACAACCAAGTCAAGTTTGAGTGAGTTGACTATTTCTGAAAATATTTCCGTGAGCACGATGTCCTGCACTTACGCGCTGGACTGAATTTGGAGGGTTTGCACATGAGTTGCATCCTACTTTGGCTCCCTCTGCTGGAGAACGTCGGTAGCAGTCGAAATTGAGGGTTGGGAATAGTCTCAGGCGTCATCGCTTAGTAGGCGTGGCTAACCGCCAACGCGGAAGTGCCTCTCTTTTCTCGATCCGTACTCCTCATTGTACTGTCGGAGTGCGGAAACAAAAACACCTTCTTCTTTTTGTCTTCGTGGCAGCTCGTGTACGTTTTTTCTTCTGGGCGCGATGTTCTCCAAGAGGTTTGTCTTGTTTGCTTGTTGGCTGGGCGCCACCGCGAGTGAAAGGAGAAACGAGTTGCTTGGGAGCGAGTTGGAGTTTGGCTCCACGGTGCAGGGTGGAGGGTTGGCCGGCCCGCCAGCCGAGCAGGCAGGGTGTGTCTGGAACGCACACACTGAGGAAAACGACTGGGATGACTCATTACGTCGGCTAATGAATCCAAATGTCGTCTCCTCGATGTGGGACATCATGTTGACAAAATCTCCGCACTTTTATTTGTCGGCATTTTGGTACACCGTGCAGATGATCCAACGTTTATGACAGTGTTTTCATATTTATAGCTTCGAGAAGTGTTTTTCATACAAATGCTCACTGTAATTATGACAGTGACAGACTAGGTGCAAATTGGGTTGAGGTCGGCGCTGTAGGAAGGGAGAGCCATCAAACCGAGAACCAAGGGTACCTTTTAAGGGAGTCACTCCCCCTTTCAAAACAAACAAATAACTCAAGAGGTGCTGTGAATGGTTCCAATTCAGTCCCCTGACATGTAACCTTTTCAGTTTATGAAGAGTGTCAATTAATACACGTTAGAGGTGCAACAATTAATCATTTAATTGATGACTAATCGATTCAACAATTAATGGCCTATTATTTTGATAATCCATTCATCGTTAAGAGACCTTGTTAAACTTCTCATTGTCGAAATCCTCAGAATTTCAGTCTCTCAAGAAGTAAATACTCTGCGTGTGCTGACGTTTATAGCCGTCAATGGCAGTGAATGTTAATTGCTACGTTGTTGTTTTGTGTGATCACTGAAAGATGATCTGCTGCCCACAAGATCGTAAAATTCGAAAGTCGGGCCCTCAAAGGTTGGTGGACGTGTGTCGCTCATTTGTGTGTGCACGTGTGTGCGTACGCAGGTTGATGACGTGTCTGCGACCGTGCGCGTCCTTGACGAGCAGAAGACTTCTGTGCGCGGAGGCAAAGGGAACCGCGCCAGACATGGCGGAAGGTTAGACTCGAGCCTCTCCGTCATCGTCGTCGTCGTCTTCATCGTCACCACAAGTGGCTCAAAATGCGTGATTGAAATCATTTGCTTGAGGAATTGCTGTCAACGATTTGGTCTCCTGTCGCTCCGAGAAAAAAAAAATCATTTGTCTGAAGTGTTTTGTTTTTCCACAGGAAATCCTCTGTTGCACGTGTCAAACGGTGTGTTGGTCATCCGAAGCACAATAACGATAATAAAAACAATCATAAGATCATTAGCATTGCCAGGGTTGGGCGATCCATACATTCTATTCATCCACGAATGCAAGCTTTAGGCGGCTATATCTTCGCAGCTCCAATATGTCGATTTTTTTGTGTAGCATAAGAATGATGCCGGACAAAGTAGCAACCATTTTCCAGGTCGCCGTAGTTTTTTTGCGTGACAGTTTAACGTGGCGCACTCACTGCACACGCCCACGCGGCGTTCCTGAGCAGAGACAACTGATTTCTTTTTATTTTCATTTTACATTTTTTTTTTGTCATCGTTCATTCAAATTTGGCAAGGTAGTTAAAATTATTCTCTGTGGTTTGCAAAATGTACAATACACTTCTTTTCACTTTTCACACAGGGACTTTAACGATGTTCAATTGTGGAGCATTGAAGATGTTTTTAATATTGAGGATTGTGTTTTTAAACATAATTTGACTAATTTCTTTCCCCAAGCAGAAGTTTGGAAGTTTCTGTGGAAATTGATGTGGAAGTTAACGCAAGGAGTTGAAAAAAAACAAACAAGAAGAAGATTTTGGCGTGTCAGGAGAAATAATGTCACACCAATCCGGAAAGAAAAGAAAGCAAAGCAAAGCAAAGCAAAACTTGTTTGAACGATAGAATTGTCATTTGTTTTCTATAAGAAAATGGAATGTGATTTTTGTGAAAGAATCTATTTGATTTGAAGGCCGTATCGCCCAGCCCTAACGAGCGCTAATTGTGTCGCACGTTTCTTCTCTGCGGCATGTCGCCTGCCCGCCTGGCTGCTTCCATGCCTGCCTCTGCCCGCTTCTCACACCAGCACCACTTCCTGTTCCAAACTGACGCCACTTCCTGTTCCGCCCGCGTCTCACACCGACGCCACTTCCTGGGCACTTCCTTTCCCATTGGGATCGGTGTGGCCTGTTAACTTGGTTTCGGCTTCCGGATTGTCTTTTCTCTGGCCGCGGACTCTTCTCTGAGAAGTTTGCCGTAGGAACATGCTCGTTTTGTTGGTTGGTTCCCTGAGCGACGTGCTAGCTCTTACTGTACTCAGTATTACGCACTCATTTGAGTAAATATATAATGATACCTTTTTCGTGGGACAACAGTGAAGAAATGAAGCTTTGCAACAACGGAGTCAGTGTCCTGCGTGTGTACCAGCGTACACGTACTAGTCCCTCAAAATAACTCAACGCAGCCGTTAGTATCGAAACCGCTGGCAACAAAAGTGAGTACACCCCGAAGTGAAAATGTCCAAAAGTGTGACTATTTTTTGCGGCCAGCGTAATTCTCCCCTCTTGGGCACAAAGTAGACCAGATGTTCCCAGGTTGCTACTAAATCCTAGTCCACTCCTCCACGAGCAACTCGCAGCATTTTTTCCCCACGAGGTGCCATCTTGATCTTCCAGTGAGCAGTGTGACGGACGAGAGCGTTAACACCGCATTTCACACACCTGCCACCCATCCACGCCCGAGACTTTGTGACATTAACGAGTCACGTGACAGGTGTGCCCAATTTGGACATTTTCACTCAGGGGTGTACTCGCTTTTGTTGCCAGCATTCACGGCAGAGTGGTGAGTTAAATTGACAGGACCGTGAACTTGCGCATGTTTTTATTACGCGGAACACTGCACATTGTAGCAAAGTGTTAATTCTTCTGTGTTGTCCCATGAAAAGATGCAATCAAACGTTCACAAAAATGTGAGGGGTGTGCTGACTTTTGTGACATGCTGATGGTTTGTGATTGTGTGTGTGTTCCAGTGCGAAAGAGGCTGAGAGAGATTGTGGGCGCTTCCACCAACTGGAGGTACGCAAACATCAGCACAATCCAAAGAAAAGGAATATTGAAGAGTCCGCTTTCGTGCGTACGCACGAAATAACAGCTCCTACTTTGTGTTTACGTGCATTTTGCCCGTATATTTGCTCCCCTGTTTGCAGCAGTCCCGACACGTGACGTTTGTTGCAATGAACTCGTTTGCCGAGTACGCGGCTCGGGACGGCGCGCGCTCGCGTATTCACGTATTCGTTGATTTTCATTTGTTTGTTTTTAGATTTACGGCCTGTAGTCCTTTTAAACATCGTTTTAATATATTAGGAAATATATTTTTGAAAAGTTTTCTTTAAATGTAGTTTTGAGAAGATCAAATATTTTTTTTAGAAAAGGTCAGGGGGGGAAAAAAAGTACTTTTTTTTCCAAGTCACTTGGAGTAGTTTTTTGCTTTTGTTTTGCTTTTTGTTAATTCCCAGAAAACCTTTTTGTTGTCGTTGAGGAAATGTTTCCAAAACTCAACAGATGTATTTTCTTTTTTTAGAAAAAAAAAAAAAGAAAACGAGTTGATAGTTGTAATGTATCCAGAAAATGTCGTACAATAACAACGGTCCCGACGTATGAGTTTTGGAGGTGATGAACGACGTCCAGGGAACTCAAAGTATTTTTTCTGGGTGGCGTAAGAAGAGCAGAAGGCATGCTCACTTCACGCCGCACTTAGTGTTTTTTTCCACTTGACTCTTTAATATTGATATTGGATTCCTTTAAGTTGGAGTCTTTCGATTGGACGACGGCGCTCACTGTCGGTGTCAAACCTGAATTGCTTCCCAATTCACGGAGGGCAGAAACCGAGACCCGCCTGCCACCGATCGGGAAAAATGCAACGACTTGACGCCCTCCCGAATAAATATCGAGATGTAGCGCAAAAGGATCATCCCAAAACAGTTGGGTATTTTACAACATTACTCGCCCAAAAATACACGAATTACACCCAAATAATGCAGCATGGGGGCATTCGCGCGTGCATGCACGTGTTACAAAGACTCTCTGCAACTTCCACTAGCAACCCAGGCTAAACTTGGCTCTTCCCTGACATAAAAAAAGCTTGTTTTTCAGTGCAGAGAGGTAGCACACCCAAAAAACACACGTATGTGAGATTTTCAGCAAAAAGCAGAGGAGAGTTTCCACAAGGGGGAAAACAAACAAACAAACAAACAATCGCTGATTTTGTAAATAGTGAACAGCAAACACGCAGGCACGGGTTGACCGGTCATCGAATGAATGAAGGAATCGTTTTTCCTTTCTGCCCAGCGACCACCGGCAGGCCATGTCGGAACGCGTGTCGCTATCGTCCACGTTGGCCCGGTCGCAGAGCGAGCTCCCGGCCAGGAGCATGAAGGACAGCCTCGTGGAGGTCCACCTCCCTCTGGGCTCCCAGCCGCAGCTGCGAGAGAAGTACCTCACCTTCCACAACACCGTCAGGTAGCCCCGCGCACGCCCCGCGCACGCCCCGCGCACGCCCCGCGCACGCCCCGCTGACGCACCGCTGACGCACCGCTGGCTTTTGTCCTCATCAGGTTTGGGCGCATCCTGGAGGACTTGGACAGTTTAGCAGGTATCGGCACCCGGTCTCCAAAAACTCGATCTTGGGGTCCTCGATTTCTGTCAGTAATTTTGACGTTGCAAAAACACTTTGCTCTCCACGTGCCACCGCTCCGACCGACATTAAAAAACAGCAGCGTCGTCAAAAAGCGACTTCTTCCTCCAGCCGTCCGTCCATTTTCCTCACGCGGGTCGCGGGCGTGCTGGCGCCCGTCCCGGCGGACTTCGGGCAAGAGGCGGGCCGCGCCCCGGACTGGTCGTCGGCCAATCGCGGGAGACTTATTCCTATTTTTAATGTCATTGTAATTGTAATGCACTGTAAAATGATGCGCCGTATCAACATTAACGTTGCACTTAAAGATAGAAAAACAAAAATACCTAAGTAAAAAAAGAAAATGTATAGCACATAAAAGTCAAATGAAAATGTTTCCAAAATAAGTTCGAAAACAATCAGTTCCTAAAGATCCAATGCAAATGTATTGCACTAAAAAGTCAAATCCAATTGAACTGTACTGAGGTGGTGCTTCTTTTGCATGCCACTAGTGCCAGCTGTGTACCACTAGTGCTGTTCCAGTAGTACTGCACTTTTCGATAACTGATGTCGGTCTACTACTAGGAAGAAAAACTCGATGCATTTGCTGTTAAAAGTCGTATCTGGTTGATTGACATTTAGAATCCATGTTCCCCTTGTCATGATCAATTCTGTGAAAGGTGCTCCATAAAGCATTGGTGACGATGACGAAGATGATCATGACGTGTCCTCTTCTTCCTCAGTGCTCATCTCATACGCACACACTTACAATCCCGCCCTGAAGAGGTCGCCGTTGTCTATTGTCACCGCCCTGGTGGACAAAATAGGTGACACACACACACGCACACGCACGATGTTAAATAATCCGTCCTTGCGTCGCACGTTCGGGCTGACTGGTTGTCGCGGCGACGGTCCATCGCTGATGTCCGCAGACATGAGGCAGCAGGCGATCTATCCCGGCTGCGACATCAAGTTCACGGGTCACGTGACCTGGGTGGGCAAGACCTCCATCGAAGCCAAGATGCACATGACGCAGGTGGGATGCTTTGATTGACGGGTGGGACATCAGTGTCATAATAGCACAAGTATTGGCCACCTTCTCCAATTCTTATATTTTCGCCTAGTTTCCCCACTTTGTTCAAGATCATCAACCAAATGTAAATATCAGACAAATATAACCCAAGTGAACTTAAAATGCAGTAAGGAAGGAAGGAAGGAAGGAAAACAAACTATTGCAAGGTACCCGCAAGTACAGCAAGTTGTCCAGGTCCTGAAGGAGCAAAGCAGCCCAAGACCATCACACGACCACTACCATGTTTACGCCGGATGTAACGAGACGCACGCCTTCCAAAAAGATCAACCTTCATCTCGTCAGTCCGTAGAATATTCTCCCAAAAGTCTTGGGAATCATTCAGATGTTTTGTGTTTCTCCACAAGTCGGACCGGCCTTTACGTTCTATTTGGTCAGCAGTGCTTCTGCCATTTTGGCCATTTTGGCCATTTTGGCCATGCGGTCTCTTCCTTCTTCCTTATTTCGTTAATATAGTCAGCCAGAGTTGTGAGAAATACAAAGTTATCAGTGTCCTTTCGCCGTCGTTGCTGTCGTACTGTGTTGTGTGTTTTTGTTTGCACATTAAGGACAAAAGTCCTGTTTTAAAAAAAAAAACCCAGCATTCAAGCAAGATGTTTTTCCTCCTTCCCGCTGTTGCGATTGGAGGGTGAAAGCCGTCGCCCAAATTCTGACTCGTTTGTTGTTGTGGTTTTAGTATCGCAATGGAGCTTATTCTCCGGTTCTGGACGCCACGTTTGTCATGGTGGCTCGTGATCCGGAAAACAAGAGGTGGCACGCTGTCGCACGTTTGGCTCTTGGGTGACTTTTTCGACAGGACGACCGCGGTGACTTTGTGGTCTTTGTTGTTGCGGTCTCGTTTCCAGAGCGGCTTTTGTGAATCCCCTGAGTCCGGAAGGTCCAGAGGAGGAGGAACTCTTCAGGCAGGGAGAAGGTAGGCGAGGACGCGTCGCACGAGACGCGGGTCGCGACCCGTCACCTCTATCGTGCGTGTGCGCGCTGTGCAGTGAACAAGTCCCGTCGGGTGGAGCTCAGCACCGCGTCCCTCCTGAAGGTGGCGCCCACGGCCGAGGAGAGGAACATCGTCCACGGCCTCTTCCTCAACACGCTCGACGCCAAGTAAGAGGTCGCTCGCTCGCGTGGACCTCCGCCACGCGACTCGCTCGCTCTGCGCGTTGTCTACGCTGTCGTCGTGGTTTGTGTGTGCGGTGCAGGACGGTGAGCTTCCGCGGTCGACTGTTGCCTCCCGACTCCGTTTGGATGGAAGACGCCAAACTGAAAGGGTTGGAGATCTGCCACCCGCAGGTCAACACATCAGGGGAGCCGTTGGGATGGAACCCTTCGACCCCAGCACGTCGACACTGTGTGTGTGTGTGTGTGTGTGTTCCAGGAGAGGAACATCTTCAACAGGATCTTTGGAGGCTTCCTGATGAGGAAGGCGTACGAGCTGGGCTGGGCCAACGCCTGCGCTTTCGGGTCAGTGTGACGTCAAAACGCTATCAAGAACGCGCACGCGCACGCACACACACGAGCTGACTAACGAGCGCGCTCGCCGCTGCGTCGCAGGGGCGGTCGGCCCGGCCTGGTGGCCGTGGACGACATTCTCTTCCAGAAACCCGTGGAGATCGGATCCTTGTTGCTGCTCTCGTCGCAGGTCAGCGAGAAGCGACGCAACACAAAACACACGAACATTTGAAATACAGTAATAATAATAATACATTTGTCGTCAAGTGTTTTTAACAACATATCACTTTTAAATACAATACATCTGCATTTCCTTTTCAAATTTGACTGAAGTGCACTTTTGATCTAACTGCAATATCTTTAGAATGGAATCTATATATATGTAATAATCATAATATCCTATTTTCTTGGCCTCTTTTGAAGCGCAGTGTTGATGTTGAAAGCGTGCGCAATGTTACAGCGGTTTACGACAAAAAAAAACTCCTTTTGGGTGAAGACCCACCATGCCGGTGTATTTGAATGTCGGCCATCTCGGTGGTACTTGGAGACCCTTCCATATTTTTTTTTCAGGTGTGAAAAGGTTTGAGAAACCGTCACACACTTTTTTTGGAGTTGCCTAAAAAGTCCACTAAACATGGTAAATGATTCCAATCCGCGAGCGCGTGCCGCGGCGACCCACGGCGTGCGTCTTTGTCCTTCCAGGTGTGTTACACGGAGGGCAAGCACATCCAGGTCAGAGTTCACAGCGAGGTCTTTGACCCGCTGACCCGCCAGCACAACACCACCAACGTCTTCCACTTCACCTTCGCGTCCGACCGCCACGTCCCCAACGTCGTCCCGCGGACGTACGGAGGTGAGTGCGTGCGCGCGCGCAAACCGAAGACGTGACGACATCGTGCAAACGTTCCTTTATGTCGCTAGTTCCGATTCAGAAGTGAAAGTCATATTTTAAAACTTCACTAAACACAATGAGATTTGTTGTTGAGTCCTTGAATAGTAATTTAACCCTTTTCCTAAAATTCTCTACGTATGTATTCATTTTTAGCTATATTTTATTCATTTTGTTCTGAATTGTAGTAAACGTAATAAACCCATTTTCCCTAAAATTGGTTCATAACAATGTACGTATTCATTTTCATTTGTTTTATTTATCTCATTAAATCCACATAACAGATTATTAGTGAAAACAATTTTACATATAAAGTACTTTGAACTTTTGTCAATGCATTACAATTAATTTTGGGTTGCGAAATTCGGTCTGACAGTGTTTCATGAATCTGTGTCATAGACATTTCTGCCATTTTTTTTTTGTTGCCATTTTTCTACCATATTGAAATTTACCGACATGCACACATTCCCCCCCTGCCCGCCCCCTCACTGTGTGTGTGTGTGTGTGTGTGTGTGTGTGTCACAGAGTCCATGTTGTATCTGGATGGGAAACGCCACTTTAACCACACGGTGGAGTACTGACGGCGACCGCACCAAAACGTCTTTGTGTGTGTATGATCCAAGACACGCACAAGGTCATGTGTGTGTGTGTGATGTTCACGAGTGTGTCTCAACGGAAACATGTTCGACATCCAAGTTGTGTTACTGTGTCCTGTGTGAGGATGTCACACACCTCATACACGCCAATAAAGATCGTTGTTACTTTTATTCATCATCCCGTCACGGAAATGAAGTACAGCGGAAGCGAAATCCAACAGACGAATAGGAGGGGAGGGGTCATGTGTTCAATCCGATTGGCCGTTAAGTCGAAGTGTCCCCAAAAAAAACAGTACACAACAAAATGAATGTTGAAAAACGTTTGGAAAGTTTGAAAGTTGCTCCCAACTTATCTGACTGCTGAATGAAAGAAAGGCGCGATGGCGAGTGCCCACCGAAATCCGGAGTCTGTCACATCGGGGTCCGTTGCAACATCTTATCATATCCCGAGTGATTTCGCGCATCTTGTACGATACTACAGTATATCGAATCTCGTTACTCCTTTTACTTTACTCAGTTATGAGCGTCACTGCTGTTTTTTTCTCCCTTGGCCTTTTGACGCAATAAATACATTTTTATTTCAATGGACTTTTGTTCAAGTGTGCTTTTTTTTTTCGCATCTTTCCACACATGAAAATACGTCGAGTGAACCTCCATTCGTTTGGGGGTTAGCTTATGTTCCTGCGATATCATTTTAAAAAAAAGCATTTTTAAAATAGTTTGAGCTTTCCTGCAGACTTTAAACACATTGGAAGTTATTAAAAGACACGTTTTGTGTTCCTTAGCACCAGCTCTCACTCGTTTGTCGTTAAGGAATCGTATAACATCACTTTGAGGAAATAGAAGACTCACACAGGTTTCCAAATAAGAGGTCGTGCGTGCTTGCTTCAAGCTGTTTATTGGTCACTCCCACTTGACGTTGACAGTGCAACTGACAAGTAAAGCAAAAAAGACAATTAAACATTGTATATCTAAACACGGTGGGTGACCGGTTAGCACATCTGCCTCACAGTTCCGAGGACCCGGGTTCAAATCTGACCTCACCTGCGTTCTCCCCGTGCCTGTGTGGCTTTCCTCCGGGTACTCTGGTTTCCTCCCACATCCCCAAAACATGCATTGCTTCAACATGCTTCATTGAAGACGCTAAATTGCCCGTAGGTTTGAATGCGAGTGCGAGTGGTTTGTTTCTATGTGCCCTGCGATTGGCTGGCGACCGGTTCAGGGTGTACCCCGCCTCTCGTGTGAGGAGAAGCGGTGCGGAAAATGGATGGAGGGATACCAAGACGCCAAAGTCTTGCCTGGCACGGACGGAAGGCTCACAGCTCAAAAGTGGGGCTTCCCTGCATACTGTATCGGGGTCGCGAAAGGTCAACCACGATGTCGCGGGTATGCTTATGGCATCTGAAATTCTTTTCAGCCGACGAAAGCGTAACGCGACGTCGCGGCCTTCTCATTTCCTGTCCGTCGGAATCCGGAATGTCGAGCTGCTTTGGAATGCGGACGGTTCCGGTTCTCCCGCCTGTGTGCACTTTTATGCGTGTCGCGTTGCGGAACACACACACACGCGCGCACACGCCACGTCCGCGACACCTGTTTGCTTTCCGGGAGGTGCGACGCAAAGCAGCTCGACGGATTCCGAAAGCTTCAGCGCACGCCGCGCCGCGCCGCCGATGACTTCTTCGAGGTATTTCGACATTTCCATTTGACAATCTGGTTTATCACCGATGCACGTTTACTGGTGAAACTCGCTGTTAGAAGATACAGTGTCGCGATAAGGAGCATATGGAAGATGAGTTCCAGGCGGCCTTGTTTCAGGCACATAACGTGACAATTGGTTGGATTGGGAATGATTCCTCAACTCAATAACTTCCTTCCTGTACTAAAACTAAAAGTTTGTGCCTCAAATGAAAGCAGAAATTCGCATCATGCTCATTTGTATTGTTCGGCAGTGGGCAAAGTATGGCCTGCGGGTCCCATACGGCCCTCTCACAGTTCCGAGGACCGGGGTTCAATCCCCGGCCCCGCCTGTGTGGAGTTTGCATGGGTTTTCTCCGGGCGCTCCGCTTTCCTCCCACATGCCAAAAACATGCCTGCTAGGTTCATTGACAACTCTAAATTGCCCGTAGGTGTGAATGTCCCCGATGACGGCTGGGATGGGCTCCGGCACGCCCGCGACCCGCGTGAGGAGAAGCGCGACAGAAAACGGATGGATAACATTCATAAAATAAATCACTTAAATATAAATGTAAGATTTTATTCATTTCTTATAAAATAGTCACCTAACTATTAAATTATCAACATCAAAAATAAAAATGAATTACTTTATGACGTTTTACATACATTTTGCCATCTACTAATGAACTTGCCCATAGAGATATATATATATATATATATATATATATATATATATAGGAAATGTCGAAAAAGCTGTCCTGATTGCAAGTGATGATTCATGATAACCTCCGGTGCTTTCAAAATAAAAGCCGCAGTGTGCAATGGCGTGATGGTGCATCTTTCTGGCTTTTATTTTGAAGCGACAGGAAGTGCTGGCGCGTTGAATCTGGCGAGTAGGCGTGGTCTTGCCCTCGCGTCTCACTCTCGGTCTCCGGCACTTTCTTGTCATCTGGAGGAGGGAAGAAGCCGCACCGAAAGCTCCTGCTTCCTTCTTTCCGGTACGTTTTCAGGTGCTCCAACGTGTGTGCGCGCGTAAGTATTTGTGTGTGTCTGATTTTGCCCAAGTTTGCTTTTGTGCTCGTGCGTCAATCAATCAACGTGCACGAGCATCAGCGCGGTGGTCACGTGATCAGACCGACGTGAACCTGCTCTTCCGGTGCGGGGGCATCGTTTGGGTGAGGAGACATCCTCTTGCCTTGTTTTTCCGCGCCGCACTTGACTGGAAATGGAAACCCGCATTTTGTTGTCGTTGGGGCAGATTTCGCGCGGAGGCTGTCAAACCCATTTTTCTCTCGGGCCACATTGCACTTCGGGCATTTTTGAAATCATACCCGTGTATCGTCGCACGTCCGTAACAAATTGTTGGGTAAGTGGTTATCAAATCCGAAATCACGTCAAATATTATTGCTCAACTCATTGCAAAAAGCTTGCAATATCTCAACATTATTAACAGTGAAGGCAGTTTGCAATTTCGGTGAATGTTTTTAGCAAGGAACAAAAAAGGCGCATGCCCTTTGCTTCCGTGGGCCACTTAAAATGATGCGGGGGGCCATATCCGGCCCCCGGGCCGTGACTTTGACACCCGCCGTGTAGGGAGTGTTGGCTCAGGCTTTTAAACCAAGTTCGGCTTTCAAATGAGGGTTTTAAACCGGGTTTAGGGTTTCAGTTGCGGTTTGGAACCTGGCTCGGGGTTTGAAAGGAAGCTTCCAAGTCGGGCCCGACCGGGAGACGTTTTGGAGGTTCCGATGTTTGGCAGAGTAAAATTCAGTCATCGGCCGATTGAGTCTAAGAATATCACTTTTTTTTTATCCCTTAATGCTCACAACAAGAAAGATAGGAATTACAGGCAAACATTTGACTTTTTCCGTCAGGAGTTTTTTTTTTAACTTTAGAACAGAGAGAAAACAAAAATCGGTCAAAATCCGCTTTAATTTTGGGGGAATGTTTCTGACTAGCATTACGTTTGTCTTACATTGTCACGTGTTGATGTGTAAAAATAAATAGATAATCGTCCGATTTGTGCCCGTTTGAAAAGGACGAATATCAGCCGATTCATCGGTCTGGACAAAGTTTGGGTTTTGAAACCAGAGTTCTAGTTTCAGACCGAGGGTTTTAAATCAAGGTCAGGGCGACCGCATTTGACGGATGCCGTCGCCACGGAGACCGACCATGGTTACCGCGGTAACCCCGCCGCATCAGCGGGGAACAAAGCGAGGCGAGGCGCCGAATTGCGGTGCCTCGACTTAGGAGTTTCTCCAGCGGCGGGCTTTGACTTACGAGCTCGCTTCATATATTTCGCCACTCGGGGGTGTTCCGTTTCCGAACACGAGATATGTTCCGAGTGCTGAAAATGTGCGGAAAGGCCGAGAACATTCGAGGACTGAATTGTTGCGATCTCGCTTAAAAATCTCGCTCTTGTTTTTTTTTTCGCCATCTCAGTTTTTGGGGCGGGGCTAAAAAATGAGCCCGTGACGACAGCGGACTGGCTGGCGCGTAGGTGAACATTCCGCTTTATGAAAGCAGTTTCTTTCTTTCTTTCCTCAAAACGTTTCTGGGTCGGGTTTTATTTTGGACTTTTCGTTCGTGACTCGCGTCTTCCAAATGACGACATCGTCTCGCTCGGCGTCTGACGGCTTCCTCCCGCTCGGTTTGTGTTGAAAGGAAGCCCGCAGGAAGTGTGAGGAAAGTGTGCGCGTGTGCATGTATGTCACTGTGTGTGTGTAAGCACTTGATTGGCTTTGTGGGTGTGTATGTGTGCATTTGAAAGTGGCCAATATGGACTCTGTGCTCAAGGTGTGTGTGTGTGTGTGTGTGTGTGTTTTGCCTCCTTTGATCAATAATCATTATCAGCTGCTATTGTAATGGACAGGAAGTCGCCAACGTCAGCGTTTGAATCATTAATGGCGTCCATTTGCGCCTCCATCTTCTCCACATTTTCGTCGCGTGTTAAGTTGCTCCTCGTCCGAAGGCGAAGACGGGCGCGAGCGGAGGCCGCAAATGTCGCCGAGGTGTCGAACGGCGTCGAAGCAGAAGCGGAAGCGACTTTCTACTCGCTGAAGAACAAAGAAGGTCTTTACGTTCGTGTTGAAGGAGAAATGGCGGCCCGCTCGCTTCCCGCGACAAATAACTCCCCGAGCGGGTCCCCTCACTCACGCTGTCGTCCGGTCGACTTTTCTAGCAAGTTCAGTTGCACGGCCGGGTTCGCGACCCTTGCCCCGCGCGCTCCTTGTCCCGCCCCTTCCAACGCTCGTGTCTCCCGCTCGCCGTCGTTCTCGAGACAGCAGGATTGACTTTCCTCATCTTGCTGACGGCGCCTGTTTTGTCTTTTGTTGTCTTCTCCCCCCCCCCTTGGAGAAACTTCGCTCTGTTGCTCCGATTCTCAATAAAATACGAAGAAAGCGCAGCGGCAATATCCTCGCGTTTCTGTCGTCGGCCATCAAAGCAGCCCGATCACCTTTTGGCTTTTTTCAAAAAAAACGAGACATTTGGAAGTATCCGCTTTGACTTCGCAAAACTGAGATCGACGCGTTTGCCGATTTTCTGACCGATGGCGACGGCCCAAACCGGGAAGTGAATCGTCGTCACTTGACCTTTGTGCATTTTCTGCACGCTCGATTGGGTAAAAATATCCCGTTTTCAAACAAATAGATGGAAATGTGCTTATTTTTTCATTTGATTCGTCGAAAAATAATCAACAGATTCATCGATTGTCAAAGTAATCGTAGTTGCGGCCCTATTGTAATCGTTAAACAGTCACGGGAGATGTTTTTGTTTTGCGGCCGCGGAATTCCTGACGTTCGTCAATGTTGCGCTTGTGCGACCGCTTCGCGCGGCGCCAGATCGGCATCAGCCGTCGGCGAGGAAGACGAGACGACCTCCTCGGACAACAAGCGCACCCTTCACCTCGCTAATAGACGGCGCCGCGCACGCGCGCAGGAAGTGTGTTGCAAAGTGGCCTCATTGTGCAGCTTGCAATCGTCTCAACAGTCGGAAGAAGTTTCAACTCGTTCCCCGTCATCCGTCACGCTACGAGGCCCAAATTCCCCACACTCGCAGTCTCCTTATCAGTTGACATCGAGCTTGAGCTTCCATGTACTAGTACACTTTTTTTTCCCTCTCTACCTGTTACTAGTGTGGCCAACCTGTGCACTAGGTGAAAACCGTGTGCTACAAATACTACGAGTGACATTTTAAAATTGTGCTGCATTGTAGCATGCAGATGTCAAGTAGTTTTGCCTCTCTAGTAACAGCTAGTTGTGCTACTAGTATGCCAAAACATTCCTACTAGTGTCCAGAAATGTCACACAGTAAGACATTCATTCTACTAGTGTGCCGAATCATCTTACTAGTCAGGACAAGAACATACTAGTAGCCTACATAGACCTTATGCTGTACATGAAGGAGGTGGAATAAATGCTGTCTGTGGTCTTGATTGATTGATTGATTGATTGATTGACTTCATCTCGAGAAGTCGAGCGTCGCTTTGTCGGGACGACCGCGACCCCTCCCCCGTACCCGGCTGATCCGCCAACTTTTTGGACCTTGAGAAGAGGTCAGGGGTCAACGCTTCTCTGATGACTAAAAAAATGAAGCAAGCTAAAAAAAAAAAAAAAAAATCGGGTGGATGAAGGTGGACTCCGTCCTCATCGTCACGTGTGCACGCACGAGCCGCTCGTCGACGACGAGCCCGCGGCCGGTCGACCGAGGCCACTTCTCGTTCTTCCCGTTTGCGCGCGTGCGCGTCACCCGAAACTAATTGTGTGTCTTCTTTTGTTCACGACGCGTGTCGTTATCTCACGCCGACGAGCCGACGTGCTGGCTGTCGCCTCTGCCGCGCTTTGACGCAGGCGCGTTGCTCCTGTTTTGAATATTTCCTGGCCCAAAGCAAACACGTTTGTCCGCGAATGCCTTCATTGTTGGGGATTGAATTTCCTTTTTTTGGAACAATCCGTGCCGACGGGCATTTTGTGCGCGTGTGCGCACACGTGCACGTTTGTGACAGCGAGCACGTCGTCTATGCGAGAAATAGTTTCGCGTTATGCGCGGTAAGAGTTGACGACTATTTGTACGAGCAACACGCGCCACCTTTTTTGTGCTTGCGTGTGCGTGTGCGTGTGCGTGGCCCATATCGGATTTTCGAGGGCAAAGGTCACCGAGCGTCCGTGTCCCCCTGCCTCGTTTTCCAGCGTCTTTGCCGCTTTGATGCAAATGTTGGCAATGTCCAAATCTAATGGAATGCCTCAAACCGAATTGGCACGAGTGGCCACAAATTGTACTCGAGTAGGAGTACTGTTACTTTCGAACAAAACGACTCGAGTCGAAGAAGCCCTCCAAAGAAAGTATTCCAATAAAAAGTAGCGAGTGGCCGCTGAGTCAATTTTTGTCAGTCCAAGCATGAATGTCCAAAATATCAAATGGGAAAGTGCAAATCCCGATTTTGCCCAACGATGTCACTCGAAGTGAAACAATGACGCATTCCATCTTGCGTTTGGTTTCAGGCCTTCGACGAAGACGATTCTTTCGCGACGTCGGCATTCTTTTCTCGCTTTTCTCAGCGCTGCGCAAAACTGCTGCTGAAAACTTTGCCTTCTTTGCGAGCGATTTTGTCCTTTCCGACTTGCGTCCGTCTGTCCTGCACTTGGCCGGCGACCGATCCGGGGTATAAACTCCAACTCCCCCCCCCCAGGTGAGCCCGGGCCTCTCGGCTGATCGCCGGCGGCCATGTTGGCTCAAAGCCAGCCCGCTTCCAGCACGCTGCAACTGGTCGCCAGCGACGTGAGCGGCATCATGGAGACCCTGGACGCCCGCGAGCTCGACACGGGCGACGCGGGCGACGCGAGCGCCGGCGGCGGACCGCCAGGTGGGTGGGTCCCGCTTCCTTTAGACCGATTCCAAGTGTCGCCGGATGGAAATGATTGAAATTTGAATTTGAATGGCGTTCAAATTAGTTTTGGAATTGAATTGAATTGGAATTGGAATTGGAATACTTGGCAAAATAAAGCTGATTTTGATTCAACACCAACATTTTTGGAGGGTGAGGGTTTGAAATGACTTTTCCCCCCCCGCAGGGGACGGGCTGCCCTTCCTGGCGGTGTACAAGACGGCGGGCTTCAAGGACAGCAAGTCGGCCTTCCTGTCGCGTCCCGTCACCGCCAAGATCCTGGAGGTGGAGCGCTTCACGCCGTCCCAGGACCGCTTCAACGTCGGCCGGGAGAGGAGCGTCAGCAAGGTCCGGCCGAGTCCGAGCGGAGCCCGACCGGGCCGGCTGGCGTCTGAGTCTCCGTGTGTTCTTTCAGTCCACGGGGGCGGTGTACAAGATCGAGATGAAGCACGGCGAGTTCACGTGGTTGGTGAAGAAGAAGGAGAAACACTTCCACGATCTCCACAGAGACCTGAAGACGTACAAGGCCGTCCTCCACCTGTCGCTGCCCACCCGCAGGTCTGGCGAGTTCGCGCTCTTCAAACCGCCGGCGACTTTGCGGAGAGTAAAAGCGACGCCGCGTGTGTTTGCGTCTGCTGTCCGTGCGCAGTCACACCATCAGGAGGCAGACGGCCGGCGGGGGGGGCAGGGACATCCCCAACCTGCCCAGAGGAGGCGGAGACGAGCTGGTCCGCGAGGAGCAAGTGTCCAGCCGCAAGGTCCGTCCGTCCGCCGCCGGGGACAAACGCTCCCAAACGCTATTGTTGCACATCTCCGCTCGCTTTCGTAGACGCCGAGAGCAATTCGGATTTGAAGTCTCGTAGCGTTTTCAGATTCCAAACGACGGCTCTAAAAGCTGTCGCGAGCCCTCAACCTTGCGGACTCTTCTTTTCCTACTCGTCAGGCACGCTTTCCACGGCAACTGGACTTGTCCTACTAAGTCCTTCCTCCGCAAATTTCCCACTCGTACGACGAGCCTCGTGGGCTTTTCTTACGTCGTCGGTCGGTTTGTGAACTCGTGGCAAACTCACCGATGCGGCCGATCGTCTGCTGCGTTTCCCCAGAAACAACTAGAAGATTACCTCAACAAGCTCCTGGAGATGCCCACGTACCGCAACTACCACGGCATGGTAAGCAAGCTTCGTCCAACACGGGCAGGGCTTAAGCAGACCTTTGTGCGAGTGGAGAACCTCGCGTTGTGCTCAGGTCGAAGTAGAAGCTCGTGCGGGACACTCGCTCTCGACTTGGCCAATGAACTCTGACGTCTTACCAGCGGGGGGGGCGGCGTGAAGCCCGTGTAAAGCTCCGTCTCTCTCTCTCTCTCTCTTTTGCTTTGCTTTGACGTCGACGTGGAATTATCGGACTCGGCGTTCCCGTCAGATGGAGTTCATCGACGTCAGCCAGCTGTCGTTCATCCACGATCTGGGTCCGAAAGGCTTGTAAGTCGCTTCCCACGTTTGCCGGCCCGCGCCTCGTCGATGACTCCGTGTGTCTTTAAAACGCGCTAAATCAACGTTTGGCGCGTGTGCGCCGCTAGAGAAGGGATGGTTCTGAAGCGCTCCGGCGGCCATCGGATCCCCGGACTCAACTGCTGCGGTCAGAGCAAGATGTGTTACCGCTGGTCCAAACGGTCAGTACGCACAAATACTCCACGACTGCACTGCACTGAAATCCTCGTCGCGAAAGACGAAATCTCTCAAGCGGTGCAAAGCAAATCAAATCTGCGCATCCGCCGAGGTTTCATCGAGTTCGTCGATCAATTGGATCACTTTTGTTTCAGACGAGATTTCAAAAGCGCATCCCGCTGATGTGCACTTCTTACACGACTGCGAACAGAGAGGAAATCATTTTCCAAAAGTGTGTGTGTGTGTGTGTTGTTGCGCGCAGGTGGCTGGTGGTGAAGGACTCGTTCCTGCTGTACGTGAAACCCGACTCGGGCGCCATCTCCTTCGTCATGCTGTTCGACAAAGAGTTCGCCGTCAAGATGGACTCCAAGGACACGGAGACGCAGCACGGCGTGCGCGTCGACAGCCTGTCCAGGTTTGCGCCGTAGTTGTCGTACCGCTGGGGCCGAAGAGGGTACTAGTACGTGCGCCCGTGTGGTTCAGGTGCCTAGTGCTGAAGTGCAGCAGCTACCGGCACGCGCGCTGGTGGGGGCAGGCCATCGAGGGCTTCGTGCAGGAGCGCGGCGCCGCCTTCCTGACCGACCATCGCTTCGGATCCTTCGCCAGGCGAGAGGAGGACGTCCCGGCCAAATGGTAACCGCGCCGACCGCCCGCCCTTCGCCTCGCTCACTTTTTACTCTCAGCGGCAAAGCGTCGAAGCCAGCCGCGGCTTCCATCTGCAAAATTCAATCCAGCCTTAGCGTGCGTGCGTGCGTGCATATAGTCCAACATGACGTGTCGCAGACATTTTGAAAAATGAAGTCATACTTAGCTTTGTGCGCGTGCGCGCGCGCAGGTACGTGAACGGGAAGACTTACATGGAAGATGTGGCCGACGCTCTGGAGGAGGCCAAAGAAGAAATCTTCATCACAGACTGGTGGTGAGTTCAAGTGCGGGCGGCACAACATTTTGCGCTTGAGCGGCTCAGTTAGCCGCTGAGGCTGCGACGCACGCCTCACTGCGCGTTCGTTCGTTCGTTCGTTCGTTGTCAGGTTGAGTCCCGAGATCTTCCTGAAGAGGCCCATCGTGGAGGGCAACCGCTGGCGTTTGGACCACGTGCTGCGGCGCAAAGCGGTGAGTGTGGCCGGAATTCGCGCGGGCGCGGGCGCCAACTCCGGCCGTGACCCGGTCTACGGTTCGTCGACAGCAACAAGGCGTCCACGTCTACGTGATGCTCTACAAGGAAGTGGAGCTGGCGCTGGGCATCAACTCGGGCTACAGCAAACTCACGCTGCGCCACCTGCACCCCAACATCAAGGTGAGCGTGCGAGTGAGCGCCCGCGCGCGAGCGCGTGCGCCAGATGCGTCTCCGCTGACGCCCGTCGTCGCGTCCGTCCGTCCGCCCGCCAGGTGATGCGCCACCCGGACCACGTGTCGTCGGCCGTGTACTTGTGGGCGCATCACGAGAAGATCGTGGTCATCGACCAATCGGTGGCCTTCGTGGGCGGGATCGACCTGGCGTACGGTCGCTGGGACGACCGCGAGCACAGGCTCGCCGACGTGGGCAGCGTGACCTTCTCGCCAAGCCAGCAGGTGCGTGCCCGACGCGCGCGGGAAATCAGAACGTGTCAATGATTATATTACAGCTTTCTTTTTTTTACATTTCTTATTTGTATTGTATTGCAAGTAACGTTGCATATTCACATTTGTAATACATTTGTATTACATTGTTATAATTCCTACATTATATTATGTTAATTATTGTCTTACTAGTTAGACTGTGTTTTTAGTAGTTTTGTTCATTTTTGTTCCATTTTTATTAACATCGATTCCATTATTAAACAGTTGTCTGACATTGTCATTACATTGTTACGACGTGGTTATTACATGTGCGGCCGTCGCTACGCCAGGCCGAGGCGTCCTCGGGCGGCGCGGCGGCCCCGGCCGACGGCGGCGGCGGCTACGGCAACCCCGCCTTCTCGGCCGACGATGCGGCGGTGCAGCCCAAGATCAAAGGTCAGGGCAGGATGAGGCGGGCCAAGATGAGCATCAAGCGGCACCTGCGGAAACACGGACTCGCCCACGCCGACAGCGACGACGACCTCGACCCCGACCCCGACTGCGCAGGCGAGGCGCCGTATAGGTCGCCGGTTCTCAACCGTGTTTTTCTATTGTTGCGAGGTCGCGACCCATTTTCAGAAGTTAAGAACGATGATTTGTGTTCGTCGCTCCAAAAACATCCCGTCCGGACACGATTTGATATTTTCAAAGGCGCCTGTAAAACACGGAAGTACCTCTTGTCATCGCTTCCCTACTATGTTCGGCGGCACGTTTCAGAAAGCGACGCGGAGCGGCTGGCGCGGTCGGGCGGTGACGACGGCGACCTGTGCGGCGACACGCGCTTCTGGCACGGCAAAGATTACTGCAACTTTGTGCACAAAGACTGGATCGAACTGGACAAACCTTTCGACGGTAAGCCCGGCGACGCCGTCGCCGTTGGACGGATCCGCTCATCCGCCGCGCCCTCGCGATCTTTTCCCGCTCAGATTTCATCGACCGCCACGTGACGCCCAGGATGCCCTGGCACGACATCTCGTCGGTGGTTCACGGCAAAGCGGCGCGCGACGTGGCCAGACACTTCATCCAGCGCTGGAACTTCACCAAGGTCGGCCGTCTCGGCGCGACGCGCTTGCCGCTAAAGTGCCCGCAAAACTGACTGACGGGGATTTGTTTTTTTTTTCTGGTCAGATCGTGAAGCCGAAATATCGTCTGCTGTCCTTCCCGTACCTTCTGCCCAAGTCGCACACCACCGCCGGGCATCAGCGCTACCGAGTCCCGGGATGCGTCAACGCCAACGTTCAGGTCGGCCGACATTTGACCTTCCCTCCTTAATAGGGCGCCGCGCCGCG
Source organism: Phyllopteryx taeniolatus (assembly GCF_024500385.1). Classification (NCBI taxonomy): domain Eukaryota; kingdom Metazoa; phylum Chordata; class Actinopteri; order Syngnathiformes; family Syngnathidae; genus Phyllopteryx; species Phyllopteryx taeniolatus. Next base: position 16,544,807 of record NC_084521.1, on the reverse strand, counting down.
CCGCGACGTGGCGCCTTCTTCCGGGTGGCCGACGCCTCCTCGGATGGCACCGTCGGTAAACGACGCGGAGGCGCCGACGAGATACGTCTCTCCCGCCGTAGTTCCTTTCGGAGGAGCTCTGGCGGCGGCGTTTCGGTCGAGGTTTCCTCGAGTTCGGCCGCCCGGACGTCTGTCGCTAAACATTGTGAAACGTTTGACTGACGTGACGCTCGCCGCCCGCGCAGATCCTCCGCTCGGCGTCCGACTGGTCGGCCGGCATCAAGTACCACGAAGAGTCCATCCACAACGCCTACGTGCACGTCATCGAGAACAGCCGCCATTTCATCTACATTGAGGTGCGTGCGCGGAAGCGTAACCTCGCTAACGTCCATCCTTGCCGATGTCAACAGTTTCACTGAGGGATGTACTCACTTTTGTTGCCAATCTGCGGATGATTGACGGCCGTTAAAATTGAAAATGATCGAATAAGCCAGGATGAACTGCCAATAAGCGCTTACGGGCGAAAGGGAACAACAGAAAGAGATTTTCAAAAATTGACAAAAGCCGCGGATGTCGCCGTCGTTTTGCGCATTTCGCGCATCAGCTCAGTTTGCTCCGAGAGCGGCGCCGCGGGGCGAGGAATCGGCAAGTCGCTTTGTGCTTGCTGACATGCGGACGTTTGCTTCCAGAATCAGTTCTTCATCAGCTGCGCGGACAACAGGCACGTCTTCAACAAGATCGGCGACGCCATCGCCGAGCGCATCATCAAAGCGCACAGGTGACGCGATTTCCTTCATCTTCTGAACGACAGATGTCAGAGCAAACGTCAAATGCGGGAAAAGGGGGAGCGCCGTGAATGTTGGAGTGCGTCCGGGGAAGGTTTCCAGTGCTTCACGTTTACGGACGGAGGATGTTGGGGAAAAGAAATCACTGAACGAATCGAGGAAAAGCGCCGCAACATCATAAAGTTAGCGCTGGACCAGAATCATCTTCATTTGCCGAGTACGTGAAAAACACGACGAGGAATTTGTCTCCGGAAATTTGTCTCCGCTTGACCGCGAATACTTTTGAGGCGTAAAAAAAACATCAAAGCGCAGTCACCGAGCAAAAAAGAGGTTGCCAGGAAGAAGAAGAAGAAGAAGAAGAAGAAGAAGAAGAATCCTCTTTTATTGTCATGAACATGCATGCATGCACACAAAATGTGTTCTCTGCATTGAACCCATCACAGTCAACACATACACACGTTAGCGGAACACACTGGAGCAGGGGGCAGCTGAAGCGCCCGGGGAGCATTTCGGGGTATCGGTGTCTTGCTCAAGGACACCACAGCCGTGAGTCCGGGGGATGTTGGCGGATGGTCCAGTCGGGGTTTTGAACCTAGGTCCCCCACGGTGGCAGGCGATGATCTTAACCATTGGGCCACGGCTGCCCATGTGCTCATGCCGGCGCTCTTTCTTTTTGGGGGGACGCTCGCCATTTCGAGCAGTTTGAAATAGTCTGGCACACGGACCATTGTGCAAATGGCGCAGAGGCGTCTTGAGGTTTTGCAGCTGCGGGGATTTCGCGGGTTTCTTGGATTCGTCAGGAGGGTTGTTCGTGTCGTTCCAGGGAGGGCGAAAAGTACCGCGTGTACGTGGTGACGCCGCTGCTGCCGGGCTTCGAAGGCGACATCAGCACCGGGGGGGGCAGCGCCATCCAGGCCATCATGCACTTTAACTACAGGTGGGCGCGCACGTGACCGCCTGCGTGATAGTCCCTCCGTCCGTCCAAAATGTTTCTCCTGTGCAGGACCATGAACAGAGGCGACCACTCCATCATCTCGCAGCTGAAGAGAGAAAGTGAGTCACGTGACGACCAAACAACCGTCACCAAATTCACAATTGACCGCCGGTGAAATTGCGCCGTCTAGTGGACGACCAGTGGATCAACTACATCTCCATCGCCGGCCTGCGGACGCACGCCGAGCTGGAGGGGAAGCTGGTGACCGAGCTCATCTACGTGCACAGCAAGATGCTCATCGCCGACGACAACGCCGTCATCATCGGTGAATTCCCCGACGCGCGGCGGCGCCCCCCGCGGGCCGGCCCGAGTAACCGCGGCGCGCCCTCCCCCGCCCGCAGGCTCGGCCAACATCAACGACCGCAGCATGCTGGGAAAGCGCGACAGCGAGGTGGCCGTGCTCGTGGAGGACTCGGAGACGGTGGCGTCGGTCATGGACGGGCGGGCGTACCGGGCGGGACGTTTCGCCCTGCGGCTTCGCGTCGAGTGCTTCAAGTACGCCGGACGGCGCCGAATCGCGCAGCTGCTCACAAGTATTGGGACACGGAGTCTATCCCAGATGACTTCGGGCGAGAGGCGGGGTACGCCCGGGACCGGCCCCCGGCCGACCGCGGGGCACGTCCGGTGTGACCGGTCCCGGGCGCAACCCGCTTCCCACGCTCAAAGTCAGCCGCGATAGGCCCCCGACGACGAGCCGCACTCTACAGAGCGGATGGACGGACGTGTCCCAAAACTTCTGACCATTTGCCGTGTAGTTGCGATGTCACCGTCGGCACCCATGTTTCTTTCAGGACCATTTTGGGCGCTCACGGCGACCCGAGCATCGACGTGTCGGACCCGATCAGCGATCAGTTCTACAAGGAGGTCTGGATGAGCACGTGCGCTCGCAACGCCACCATCTACCAGAAGGTAACAAAGGTTGACGTCTCCTCCGCACCGCTTGTGCTAACTTAGCATCGTTTAGCGAACGTCGTTAGCACGCCTTCCCTGTAACAATTGGCTCGAGCGTCAGTCGACGAGTCTCGCCCGAGGAGCGAAGCGCGAGCACCGATGCGATACGGCGACGCGCCGTAGCGGCCCGCTAACGCTTGGGGAACGGTGCACCTCTTTGCGGCGCTGCCAAAAGTCTTCTCGCTCCCTCCAGGTTTTCCGCTGCCTCCCGTCCAGCGACGTGCGCAACATCCTGGAGCTGGACGGCTACCTGGGCAAGCCGGGCCTGGACCGGGACGACCCGGCCCGGGCTCACGAGGAGCTCCGCAAGATCCGCGGATTCGCGGTGCAGTTTCCGCTGCAGTTCCTCGCCGAGCAGAACCTTCTCCCGCCCATCGGCTCCAAGGAGGCCATGGTGCCCATGGAGGTTTGGACCTGAGGCCTCTCGGCAGGACTCGCGGGAAGCTAACGGCTCGTCGGCGCCGCGCAGGTTCTGCGGAACTTCACCCAGAAACTCTTTTTTCTTTCTCCTACCAAACCTCATCGTAAAGCGAAAGACCGACGGCAACGGCTCACGTGGCGAACGAAACGTCTCCCGGGCGGACGTTGTTCTCGTAGCGAGCTCGCGCGCTCCTCCGTCCGTGACCGACGCGACGTCGTCGGAACGCCGAGAAGACGCTCGCAGCTCCTCGGACGTCATCGGCGCGCGTGGGACGTCGTCGGAGCGCGACAAAGTCGCCTTCCCGCGGGAGCGTGTGTCTGCCTCGCCGTCCTCCATCTTGTTTGCACGCGGCATGCTCACGTTACCCACGCAACGAATCTTCTCTTGTCCTCTTCCTTGTCCTCCTCCTCCTCCCTCTTTTTTCCTCGCCGTCCTTTCTCCTCCTCCTCCTCCTCCTCATTCGCGGTGTCCTTCTTCGCCATCTTCAGGCTGCCTCGAAATGTGGAAAGGAAGTGCGCGTTGTTGTTCTCCATGTTTTCTGTTTGTCCTCCAACAAATAAAGCAACCGTGAAGTAAACGGGTTGTCACACGCTTAACTAAGGTCACCCCGGGAAGCGGAGAAGGACCGAGGTGGCGTTGGCGCGGCGCTCGGAGGTCGAGGACGCCGTAAGAGCGCCGTCGTACGTCTTCGCGCGTTCCGAGAAGCGGGGCCCGGTTAACCCCGTTTATGTACGTAAGCGGGGGAATATTAGGGAAAGAATGAACCCGCAAAAAGTAGGGTAGGCGGAAGTTTTCTTTTTGGTTTTCTTCACGTCACAAAACATCACGACAGCTAATAAAACGAAAGGACAAACGTCGCTTCAAAATGGGAACAGAAGGCCGTTCATTCCGTGTTCGTCATGCCAAAGAACACCGTAAAAGCGGTTTTCCACCAAAGTGACAAGAAAAAGGGAAGAAACTGCTCGCGTTCACAGGGGGAGAAAAAGGAAGGCGGCCCGAGCCGAGAGCAGCAGGATTCCGTCCGCTTTCTTCTCAGCTTGGAGCGACGACAACTGCACGCGCGAACGACCTTCGGAATTCGTCGTGGGGGCCTCAGAAACGCTCCGGCCACTGGGTGGCGCCAGAGCCAAACGAGGGTTGCAAAAGATCACTGTTTGTTCCCCAAACTTTTCAAACAAACTGTCCTTCCTCAGTCATCAATTGATTTCAAATGTTTTGGCTCTGCGGATGCTTGTTCTGCTGTCCTAACTGAACATTTGTCTCAATGTATTTGTTTATTATTGAGTTCCGTTGTTTGATTGATATCGTTTTTCACCGTTTTCTAAACGGCATCTTTGTTGAGTGTCCCCCCACAACGGTGTACGGTGACCTTTTCGAATCTCGCACCTGACCTCGTCACGAACAAACAACCGAAACACTCAAAATAATCCAAAGTCAATCAATGACAACTCGCCATTTTATAGAATACAAAGTTAAAAGCGGCAAAAACGAGCGCAAGCTTCCATTGTGCACCGGCGGGCTGGAGGACGCCGGCGTGCGCGTCACGGTGGGCGTGTCCGCGTGACTTGTTGGCCACGCCCGGGAAGCGCGCGCGCGCTCGCTCGCTCGCCGCCGCCGTGCACTCTCGTGCGCGCGTCCGCGCAGCTGGAGGCATGTAGCAGCACCTGAAGGAAGCTTGCGTGCACGTCGTACGTCGCGTCGTCGTCGTCGTCGTCGTCGTCCTCCTGACGGAGGAAGAAGAGGAAGAGGAAGAGGAAGAGGAGGAGGACGCTGCCTTCCATCTTGAGCATCCGCCGCCATGGCGAGCGACTCCCCCGCGAGGAGTCTGGACGAGATCGACCTGTCTGCTCTCAGGGTAAGCGTGCACACGCGCGCGCGCGCACGGCCGGCACCTACCTGTCCCGTCCTGTCCTGACAGAACCCCCTCCCCCCCCCCAATATCCTCGTCATCCTTCACCACCTGCTGGTTCTGCCCCCCCCACCCCCCCCCTCTCATGCTACCGGTGATGCGCGTGCTGCATATGTCGTGCGCGTGCGAAAATGTGTTTTTTTGAGAATCGAGGCCGCGCGCGTCCTCGTACCTGGGCGAGTGCACATGTGTGCGGGGGACGGGTGCACGCGCTCGGCGTAAATCCCAACGCGCGCGTGCACGCACCAGCCTGTGCCGCCATTTCGCGATGTTGCGGGAGCGTGGACGCGCTCGCTCGGCGGGCGGGCACGCGCGCGCACGCACGCACGCACGCGCACTCCCGTACGCCACAGCTGAGGAATGTGTGGGCGAGCAAGCGCGTGCTTGTGCCCGGTGAGAGAATTCACGCGCCAACTCGCACCTTCTCGCGCGCGCACAAACGAGTCTGGACGTGACGGAGGGTGCGACGCGCGCGCGCACGAGTCGCATTTGGAGGCCTCAAGCGTCTTCATCAGTGAGCAGAAATGACGTCACACAGGACCGCGATGACGCGCACACATTGGCGTCCTCATTTTGGTCACCTTCCTCGCTCCCCTCGTTCCACGCGTGTGCGTCTTAGCTCGGGTTAGCTCGCGCGGTGACAAAATTGCGGTCGGGGGAGTCGGAAAGCGCGAGAGGTCGTCGGGGTCGCCGCCGCCGCACTCCCTCGCGTGACGCGGAGATGCGCTCGTTTGGCCCGGAACGACTGACAATGAGACCCGGCCCACCTGAACGACTTTGGCTTTGCAAACGTGGGGGCGGGGCGTGCCTCTAATTTAGGCCCGAAGGGTTTTCCGAATCTCCGGCACAGCGGCGGCGTTTGTCTCCAAATTTTCCCGGCAAAGCAAAACAAGAGCAAGTGACAGCTCGTAGCCGGACGAACGCTCGCACACTAGGTGGCGCTGTACTTTGTATTTCCCGCTGACTAACTGGTTGCGCGTGTCTCTCCCAGGACCCGGCGGGCATCTTTGAACTGGTCGAACTGGTCGGCAACGGCACCTACGGCCAAGTTTACAAGGTAAGGCCCGTCGCTGCGCGCTCAGCCTTCGGATTTTGCGCGCCTGATGGTTTCCGATTCCGGCGCGTTCCCGAGTGTGGCTCACGTGTTCCGATTTTGGGTTTCAAGCTGAATTTCTCATCGGGTCGACGCATGCGGATGACATCGAAGCTACTGAAACGCAACACAGACGCGCAACTCGACAGAAGCGAAGCTTCCGTCGGCGCCGATAAACGCGGTTGGAAGTCGCTAACACGCGGGCGCTAACCACTAGCAACTCGTCTGGAGCTGGAAAATGTTCGGAAGTCGCCCGCCAAGCGAGGCGCGCACGTTACCGTGGAAACCTGGCATCGTTGCGAGCGTTTGTGACGGAGAATGTCGACGCGATTTCTGTCCGTTCTTGCGTAATTCTCGCAGACACGATGTGACTCGCTCGAGACTGTCGCCGACGCTTGTGGTTGGCTTAATAGTTCCTGCTTCGGTTAAGTCAGGAGAATGTGACTCAGAAGCACCCGATGTCCAATCAACTTCTCGTCCCAGAAGCTCTTGGAGAACCGAGCGGCGACCGAGAACCTCGCTCAGAACCTTTTCAGGGGCAACGCCAACACGAGACCGAACGGCGGCGCTACAGCGCCCATCTCCGAGCAATTATTTGACGCGTCAAACACTTTTCCAGAACATCCTTCTCGGATAAGAGAAAACGGCGAGCGCTTTCGTGAGGAGACTTGATGTTGATGCTGGCGCCTAACCCGGCTGTCTTCGGACGAGAGGCGGGCGGGGTACGCCTCGAAGCGGTCGCCAGCCAATCGCAGGGCACACATAAACAAACAACCGTTGGCACTCAGGTTCCCACTTACGGGCAAGTGAGAGCTTTCGGTGAGGCGAGCACGCGTGTTTTGGGATGTGGGAGGAAAGCGCAGCGCCCGGAGAAAAGCCACGCGGGCACGGGGAGAACACGCAAACTCCACACAGGCGAGGCCGGATTTGAACCCGCGACCGCACAACAGTGAGGCGGATGTGCTAACCGGTCGTCCACGGTGCCGCCGCGGTGTGTGAAATAATAATTCTTTTTTTAAATCCAGAAATGTTTTCATTTGTACTCTAGTAGAGATCCCAAATATGCACACGAGGAGAAGAAGAAGAAGAAGAAGAAGAAGAAGAAGTCTCGTCCGAGGCAGCGAGTTGCTTTGGCCGAATGCTTCTTGTTCCTTCTTGTGAGAATGTCGACGCTTATTTCCACGAGCCCTCGAAGGGACTGAAGTCGCTTCCACGGCAACGGCGTGAGGAATGCGAGGCCGGCCCCAACACGTCGTTGCGGCGGCCCAAGACGGCCGCCTCCTCCCCCCCTGCGGGGCTGCGCGTGTGCGCAGCGGCTATCGGGAGCGCCGGTGCGGCGGCCGTCTTTGTTGCAGGAAGCGAGATAAGAAAACTGAGACGCGATCTCTTCCTCTCGCTTGACTTTTATTGCCCGGCGGCGGCGGCGGCGGCGGGTCGAGCGGCTCCGCCGCCGCCGCTGCCGCGTGTCACCGGGTTTCGTTTTGTTCTCCATCCAGCTTCAGCGCTCACACGCGCGATGGTAGAACTGGGCCGGTGATTCCCGACCTCTGCGGAGCCCCCGATTTCCCCGTTCGCCCATCGATGCCAGCGCTGTATAGTGGCCAGCAGAACGATGAAATGTTCTTCCGCTGGAAGCGCACAAATGTCACGCTTAAGAAATACGTGCTGACCAGATCGTCACTATTGCAGGATGTCGACTTTTTGCGACTTTTTTTCCGAGATCCGAAAGATGCCTCGGCTGAATACATTTTGGGAAACATGGCGAGCGGATTCAGCGTTGCAAAGATCAATTCGATGATCCGGAATTAACGTCGATGTCAATCACGGCATTTTGAATAGTTCCGAGGAACCCGTCACATCCACGTAGCCGGTCGAAACCAGAGTCGGAATATCCACGACTACAATTGCCCTTCCGATATCCGCAAAGCGGGCAAGGACAAATTTGAAAATTTGCGTGTGTGTGTGTGTGTGTGTGCGCAGGAGTTTGACTTTTGCTATGATTCAAACTTGTCTCCGTGAACCAGGGTCGTCATGTCAAGACTGGCCAGCTGGCGGCGATCAAGGTCATGGATGTCACGGGAGTACGTAACGCACGCACGCACGCACGCACGCACACACTTCTCACAAGTTCCAGCCGCATTGGCGATAGATGACAATGTGGCCTCTCTTTTCTGAAGTTTTACTCCTGCAACTTGCGCAATATATGCTTTGGAAGTTTCCCTTAGAACCTGTTCTCACGCTCTCACTGGCAACAAATGGAAGATGATCATAGAAGATCACTTTGAGGAAAGGAAACTTTTCCAAAGTCGGTTTGCGTGTCACTCACAGTTGAAGTTTGCACCACAGAGGGGCTAACCCAAATTAGCAATTCAACCTCCAAACAACTGCTACTTGAGGACACACTAACTTACAAACAGAGCACACAACAATAGTCACAGGCGTATATTCTCTCTGCTCTGTGGGGAAAAGGAATAATTCGAGTAGGAGACCTTCTCTGTCTCTTCTTCTTGCTGTTTATTACGCTGCATGTCTTCCAGGAGAGCTCAGTGCTGCCCAGCATGTTGTGGCACAAATTGGCACTGCGATGAAATGCACCACTACTGTAATTTCTCGTGTATAATGCGCACCCCCAAAGTTGACCCCATAATTCTGGAAAAGCCTTCTACCTATGTATAAGGCATTTTTACAATACATGCTTTTGCTTCTACCCATATGATCAAAACATGAAGTATTTTTTCAAAGAATTATTCTGAAGTTAAGCACTTTATTTGAACATGTGATACTTTTGTATTTACTTGCTCTTAATTTGAAATTCACAGCCTTACCTTTATTTAGTAAATGAGAAAACACACACTTGTGCTCATATGTTTAATGACCCAGGCAGAATTTGTAAGATGGGTACAATTCTTTCAAGAAAACACATTTCATTTGATTTTAATGGGATTCAAATGAAGCATTTCAGAAAAACATTATCATTAAACAAAACAAAACCATGAACAAATGAATGACGGTTGTTGTTCAGTCATATTTAAAAAAAAAAATAAAAAAAAAAAAATATATATATATATATTAATAATAATATTTCACAAATTCTGCCAGGTTATGTAAACTTACGAGGACAACTGTACATACAGTATATGCAGTCATACGTACCCCTGCTACATTGGAATGGAATCTTTTTCATAACCTCCAGATGGCGGCATACATTTATAAAATGTGGAAGCTTTTTCATTTTCCCCTGTACCTATGTATAATGCGCACTATTGACAAAATTAGGATGAGGAGGAGGAGATTAAAGCGGAGATCAACATGCTGAAGAAGTACAGCCACCACCGGAACATCGCCACCTACTACGGCGCCTTCATCAAGAAGAATCCTCCGGGCGTGGACGACCAGCTGTGGGTGCGTACGTGGAACACGCGCGCGCCGTACGCAAAAACAAAAGACAGCGGCGCGCGGCTTCCCGGTTCCGTCGCCACGTGAACATCGCAGCCCGCGTTGCTTGCCACAAAAAGCCCGTTTTCATTGTCTTAGACAATGACATTCAAATTCAGGCTTTTTAAAAAATAAAAAAAAATGTATAGAATAAAATAGAAAAGAATAATTGTTTATTGGTCACCAAGATAGAAAATTGTCTTTGTCTCACCAGCACAGGAGACAGACGGCACTGAAATAAAATGATTGTCATACATCAAACCTCATCGCGCACATTAAAAGCAGAGGTAAGATAGAGTACAAAAATAAATAAACTAAAATAAGATCTAGTAAAAGAAGTAAAACGTAGCGGTGAGGTCGTATGTGGGGCTTGGTCACTTCGTGTTTGGTCGGAAGGTTTTTTCCTTTTGAAGTTCATTTGGCGAGAGAAGCTCTTTGCACTTTTTTTCCCCCTTCTGGGATTTGTTTGATTTCTCCTGATAACAAAAACATACTTCGTTTCATACATACTTCATTCAACTTCCAGAGAAATCATTGAAAAACGTTGTTTTGGTTGACAGTGAATATGAAAATACTATACATACATTTCTTGTCACAGCTGGTGATGGAGTTCTGCGGCGCCGGCTCGGTGACGGATCTCATCAAGAACACCAAAGGCAACTCTCTGAAGGAGGAGTGGATCGCTTACGTGTGCCGGGAGATCCTCAGGGTGAGCAGCGCGTGAGCAACGCGACGAGAAGTCGAATCCGCCCGTGAAACGGCGCCGCTGTCCTCCCGCAGGGTCTCACTCACCTCCACCAGCACAAGGTCATCCACCGCGACATCAAAGGTCAAAACGTGCTTCTGACGGAGAACGCCGAAGTCAAGCTAGGTGAGCGCAGTCGGCCTCGCCTCCGTGTGCGGCGTAATCGGCGAAAAGGTGTATGGAAAGATTTTTGCACGTCGTTTGAGCCCTCCCGCGCGCTTTCAACCCCTCTGAACACACTTCAACGTATCAACTCGTTGAAAAAAACGCAAATGTCGGAGGCACAAACGAGTCAGGCCCGCACGGCGCGGCAACGCATGCGAACGACGCATCGTAGCGTACGTAGCGGCGGTTTTTCACTCATTTTTGTTGCGACGGTTATGACTGTGAAACCATTTTAACGTTTCATCGCCTCATCAAAGTATTCAATGGCGGCCGGTCGGTCGAGGGCGCGCGGGCGCCGCCGCCGACGCACCTTGAAAAGTGCAACGGTGAAATAAGGAAAGTGAAAATATTACCATCGAAATATGTCTATCCTATCTGTTTTTATACAAGTAGGATAAATAGGACACAATAACGAGTGAAATTGTTTGCCTGCTTTTATGACGCAACATCCGGTTGAGGGCGCGTCGACGTTTTCCTATTGGCTCTCGTTCGACGTGCAGTCGGCCCTCGTGAAATGCAAACCCTGTTGCCCTGGTAACCAACCCTTAAACGGGTTTTACTGTTTAACCCTCCCACCAGGCCCATCACGTTACTGGAAAAAAAGAAAAAGAAAAGAAAAAAATATAATGACGCGTCAGGCCGGACGGTCGGGCTTCGAGATCGGGATTAACGTGTCTGTGTGTGTGTGTGTGTGTATAGTGGACTTTGGTGTGAGCGCCCAGCTGGACCGCACGGTGGGCCGCCGGAACACCTTCATCGGGACGCCATACTGGATGGCGCCGGAGGTGATCGCCTGCGACGAGAACCCGGACGCCACGTACGACTTCAAGGTGCGCCGCCCGACGCTAGTCGCGCCAACGCTAAACACTCGTCGTGAAAATCAAGACGGAGCTGCATTCATTTGGCGCTGACGTAACGTAAATTTGTGCCAACTGTAAGTCAGAAACGCGCCGTAGTCCACCACTAACTTACGGTCGCGAAAGTAGTTATGCCAAAAACACTTTTAGGCCGTGAATACGAAACAGTCCAATGAAAAACAGGAAGTATGATGCTAATCGGGCGAATGCTAAGTGTGCGTGCAAGCTAATGCCGCGTGACCACGTATTCTTCCGCCGCTCGGCAAACTAATTCGAACCGTCGTGAAGCCAAAGCCTTCTGTACAGTTTGATACAATTACAAAAAACGCAAATTTGATTTCTCCCCCCATCCCCGAAAACACTCAATTTGAGATTATTCCAAAAAAATGTTTTTTGTAACTTAAAATATAAAACAAGCAATCCTGTGTTGGCCAACAAATGACTTTATTATCCTCCAAAACAAATTACTCCTCTAAAACAACAGTTTTGTTCTTTTTTTCTGAATTGTCTTTTTTTTTTTAATATATCCTTTTATAAACAATACTATGTTCAACAAAAAAAACTTTCTTCTAAAAAGAATGAGATTTTTTTTTTCCAGAATGTTTCGAATATACTTTAGTCTTCGAAAAATGCTACATTCTTCAACAAATGACTTTATTCTTCCCAAAATTTTGTTCCAAAAAAAAAATTTCAGATTTTTTTTTTTTTTAAATGTGCTTTATTATTATCAAAAAATACTACTGTGACTTTTTCAAAAGAAAAAAAAAATGTTTTTAGGCCCCAAAAATGTTTAGTTTTTTTTCCCTCCTAAATAAACTTGGAAGAAACGCTTTGGCGTGTGCTCGCTGTGGAGCTGATGCGCTTTCATACGAGCAAACTCAAGACGACCTTGAAAGTGTTTTTTTGAGGCGGCGACGTGTTGTTTGCTTGTCTCCCTGCGGAACGGTCCGGAACAAGCCAAGTGAGAGGCGAAAGTGTGTTCGTGTGCGAGGACAGATGGCGATGTTTTTACGACTTAACACGTACACACGGAGCAGCTAGCGCGCTACGCTAGCACGTGAGCAGGAAGTGAAGTTGTTTGTTTTTTCTGTGCAGAGCGATCTGTGGTCGCTGGGCATCACGGCCATCGAGATGGCCGAGGGAGCGCCGCGTAAGTTGCCAACTTCAACAAAGTTCAGCACCGAGCGCTCCCGTCAACGTCCTTTAATTCTTCTTCTTTGTTCTTCCCGTCCATTTCCCCTCTTTTTTTTTTTTCGATTCTGCTTTTTCTCCTTTTCTCGTCCTTTCTCTGGCGTCGTCCTCAGCGCTGTGCGACATGCATCCCATGAGAGCGCTCTTCCTCATCCCCAGAAATCCCGCCCCCCGACTCAAGTCCAAGAAGTGGTGAGTCACGTGACGCAGCGCGCACGGGAGAACAACTTGGGTCAGTGTTTCCCAACCGCGTTGACGACTACTACAAGTAAACACATTTCATGCGAGGTGATCAAAAAGAAAAATCAGCGAACAGGTGAATCTGCGAGTCGAATCTCCTAGCCGCGGCGCAAGAAATCACCATTATTCCAATCTACCGTATGTACTTTTTCCGACATCTTCGTGCGGCTATGACTTCGCGCCTCGTTGGGAAACACTCACGTGCGGTCGACGACGGCTTCCGGCCGAGGCGCTCGGGAGGCTTCATTGTCGTCGTCGTCCTCGTCGTTGCGGCGAAGGTCCAAGAAGTTCCAGTCGTTCATCGAGAGCTGCCTGGCGAAGAGTCACGGCCAGCGGCCGAGCACGGAGCAGCTGCTCAAGCATCCCTTCATCCGCGAGCTCGCCAACGAGCGGCAGGTGCGCATCCAGCTCAAGGACCACATCGACCGCACCAAGAAGAGGCGCGGGGAGAGGGGTGAGTTCCCCCCCCCCCCCCAAAAAAACCTTCTTTCAACTCCTGAAACAATGCAAATGCAGATGTCTGTCATCACGGGGGACTTATTTCACTTCGTTGGCTTCATTCGAGAAGTAAGGGGAAGGCGGGAAAAGTCTGCGCACGTTTCCAGTGAGCGAGGAGGAAAATCCACAATATACGTAGAGAGAGACTACACGCGGGCGGGGCACAAAAAGTCACGACTCGAGGCGTTCAAGGCACGGTCGCCGATAAAAGCCACATTCCCGTTCCGAATGTATTGAAGCACGTGATTTAGGACATGGGAAAATGGAAGTTCATCTTTATATCCCAACAGCAGCGCCAACAACAAAACTACATATGCTGGAATGCGAAACGCCATAGATGGGCGAATAGAAATGAGCATCAATGTCGGTGTCATTTTAAACCTCGATCCAGCCTCCGACGCGCATGTCTTCCGGGAGGCCTGAGCGCCGCCCGCCATGTAGCCGCGCGGCGTGGTACCGCGCGACAGCCGCGCCGCTCTCAATTTGGACTCCGGCTGTCGCGATCCAATCTTTTTACAATCCATTATCCTTTAGATATTTCTCGACAAAAATAGATACATATATATCAATATCATTCTTTTGTATTGATTTAGTAGTGCATTTGATTTCTTGCCATTTGTGAGGGCTGGACTGTAGAAGCCCTTAAACCGCTCATGTTGCTCCTGAGTGTACGGTATAAACTGGAAAGAATTTGAGAAAGCATTCACGTTAGCATTAGCGTGCTAACGAGGACCATTGCCGACGCTAATCCCCGTTCAGCTCACTCATACGTGACGTCACGTTAAGCGGACATTACACATCGAGTGGGTTCAAATCCTTGGCAGAAATGTTTGCGTCGACCGACTTAGCTGAGTTAGCCGATTTTTATTTGACATTTTTTTGTTTGTTTGTGCCTGTCTCCTTTCAAAACCCATCAAAACAGCGAAGAAGGCGGGCGTGCGGCACCAAACCGCGATGTAGCGGCTATTCATCGTAATCTAACGCAAACGCCAAACGTTCATCGGTCGTGTGACCTTGAAAGAAGTCATACGTGTGACACGTGACATTTTTCCCACGACCGCAGACGAGACGGAGTACGAGTACAGCGGCAGCGAGGAAGAGGATGAAGAGCGGGACATCGGCGAGCCCAGGTACGAGCGGCGCCCGCCCGCCTCCTTCGACGCCTTCGACTCCTCCTCTTCCTCTTCCCGCAGCTCCATCATCAACATTCCCGGCGAGTCGACTCTGAGGCGGGACTTCCTGCGCCTGCAGCTGGCCAATAAGGAGCGCTCGGAGCTGATTCGCCGCCAGCAGCTGGAGCAGCAGCAGAACGAGGAGCACAAGCGCCAACTGCTGGCCGAGAGGCAGAAGCGCATCGAGGAGCAGAAGGAGCAGAGGCGACGCCTGGAGGAGGTCGCCGCCCCTTTTCATCTCGCTTTCTCCTTGTGAAGCCGACGCTTGCGATTGGCTCTCTCCGGTCGTGTGCCATTCTGCTCCCGTTTTCCCCCAAACGACCTCCAAGCGCCACCTCGTAGTTTCTCCGAGATTTTGAAAAGCTTCCGCTCAGCTCCACTTTTGAACACATTTTATGTGAAAGTCAATGAAATCGTTGCACGACTTTCTCCCGCTTTCAGAGTCGTTCCGCCGCCGTTTCCAGACGACGACGAGCGTTAGCATGTTTTGCGCCATTGAAGATTGGAAATCGTCCCAATGTGCCATCGGACGTGTCGATATGCGCCCCGCCGTTGCCCGGCGACCGGTCCGGGGCGTACCCGGCCTCTCGCCCAAAATCAGCCGTGAGCCAAACGGGATGAGCGCTAGGTTCAAAAATGGATGTTCCCGACAAAATCTGGGAAGATGATTCAAAAAAAAAAAGTGAGCCGTCATCTAACGAATTAAATGCACTCGCTCGACATCCATCCAATAATATTCACCTCCTTGAAAATTTGGAATGGATGGTTGATTTTCGCTCATTCTTACAATAAAACACAACCGAAGCACTTGCGTGAACATACAAAAGTGGATCAATTATTGCCCGAAAATAAGCACAGGCTTATTTTTCGATGTGAAAAAGACAAAAACAACAACAAAAAGAAAGAAAATACCATACAAAAGAAAAATGATTTCTCTTTGGAAGGCCTTTCTAAACCTCTTGGGAGCAATTCATCGTTTCAAGTCACAACTGAGTTGAAACACATTTCGAAGTGAGAGTAGTTCTCACTTTGCATGTTTTAAAAATACACAACAATGACGCTGTCCTTCAATTGCAGTGGAGAAGGGAACCCGTCGGGAAAATGTTGGCCATTTCCCGCTCTTCTTCTTCTTCTGTGCCATTGCGCAATCGCCGTTAGAAATCCCCAAATAATCCAAACGGGCCCGAAATGAGGCTGCCTCCAAATTTCTCTCACCTTGCCGCTTGCGTTTTGCCGCCCGCAGCAACAACGTCACGAGCGCGAGATGCGCAAGCAGCAGGAGCGCGAGCAGAGGAGGAGGTTCGAGGAGATGGAGCAGATTCGCCGCGACGAGGAGAGGCGCCACGCCGAGAGGGAGCAGGTACGGCACGGACGCCGCCCGTACTGCGCCCGCTCGCAGCGCCGATATTCGCACCTGCGCCACCAAGAACGTTACAAAAGTACAAACAAGTCGAAAGACATTCAAATCGATTCGAAGCACAATAGTTCCCAAGTTGCCATGAAAGGGGGCGGCGCCACTTTTCTGTTCCCTGGACGTTTTCTGCCGTCTTCCGGCCTTTGAAGAGCCGACGACGCGCGCTTCAGCTTTTGGCTTTCTAACCCCTTTGCCCTCTTCCTCCTCTTCCTCCTCCTCTTCCTTTCCCCCTCCTCCTGCGACGGGCTCCCGCCGCCGTCTGTCTCGGCGCCTGCGTCAGGAGTTCATCCGTAGGCAGCTGGAGGAGGAACAGCGGCAGCTGGAGATCCTGCAGCAGCAGCTCCTCCAGGAACAGGCCTTGCTGCTGGTACAGTAACGTCGTGGCCGCGATCGGGCAAAGTCAGCGACGTGGAGCGCGCGTAGAAAATATATTCTTTTTGAAAAATGGATTTTAATGAAATGCACTTCAACTTGTTAAAAGCCCCTTTTTCAAGTATTCCTTCGTTTCTCTTGTTTTCAAGACGTTTGGGGTGACGAAAAGAAGACCGCGTCATTCTCCAAATAAGCTCAACTCCATTTGATTTATTTAGCACTTTAAAAAACAACCGCAGCTGCAACAGGGAGCGTTACATCCGACGATGACGCAACGGCAAATTGGACGCAAAATACATCAAACACGTACAGTCCAAAAAATTCCGTACGACGCAAAAACAAGCAAGAAAGTTTGTTTGTCGCTTGCGGTCAGCGGCGAATTCTGGCACGTGCGAGACGTCGGGCCGCACGGGTCGGCAGAGCTGCGGGGCCTTTTCTATTGCATCGTGTGTTCAGCGTTGGCGTTTGTGTGGGCATTGGCACGCCCGTGCGGGTGGACCCCATGTGGCAGCGCCAGAAGAGATGCGCACATTACACACTCAATAGGAATTTCGCGGCTGATGCTAAATCCATCCCGTTTGTGCAGCGCTTCTCCTCACGAGGGTCGCGGGCGTGCCGGCGCCTCTCCCGGACGGCTATCTTGGGGCGAAAGGCGGGGGGACGCCCTGAACCGGTCGCCAGCCAATCGCAGGGCACACATAAACAAACAACCGTCGGCACTCACGTTCACACCTACGGGCAATTTCGAGTCTTCAATCAAGCGATGTCAACGCGCATGTTTTTGGGATGTGGGAGGAAAGCGGAGTTCCCGGAGAAAAGCCACGCAGGCGCGCGAAGGACACGCCAACTCCACACGGGCGGGGGCGGGATTTGAACCCCGGTCCTCAGAACTGCGAGGCAGATGTGCTAACCGGTCGGTCACCGCTAAATCATAAACAAATATTTGATAGGAATATTTACAATAAGCTGTTGTGGTCATTTAGTACAGTTGGAAGAACTGTTGCGTGATGTGTAACATGTCAACGGAAATAAATGCATGCGAATAATCTAAACGGTGCTCAGAAAACGAAAGCGCACGTACATTTGGTACAAGTACACACAACAGCTACTTTCGATGAGTAAATGAAGAATACATATTGCAAAGAAGCGTAAACCTTGGCACAAGTGCTACAATACTCAGGCAAATCTTCTCTCTGGTCTGTGGGAACAAAAACTCTGACTTGTTTGGGACCTGTTCTGCCTCTTCTTCTTGCTTGAAGTCTCGCTTGCGTGTCTTCCAGTAGAGCGCAGTGCTGCCACCCGCCGTGTTGTGGCACAAACACAGAAGGCGCACAAGTGTAAATTCAGACTTGACGTATTGCAAAAAAAATCTTCATTTCAAAAAAAGGACATTTTTGTGTGTCTGAAATGTTGTCAAGTGTGCGACGCAACTTCAGCCGACGACGGGCCGTCGTCTTCTTTGGTGCTTTAGGAGTACAAGCGGAAGCAGATCGAGGAGCAGCGGCAGGCGGAGCGTCTGCAGAGGCAGCTGCAGCAGGAGCGAGCGTACCTGGTGTCTCTGCAGCAGCAGCAGCAGCAGCAGCAGGACCCGCAGCAGCAGCAGCAGCAGCAGCGCCCCCCGCAGGACAAGAAGCAGCTGTACCACTACAAGGACCAGGCGCCCGGCGCCGCCAGCGACAAGCCCGCCTGGGCCAAGGAGGTAGGAGAGCGCCCGAAAGCCACACTCGGGGCTTCACGCAAAATCACTTAACTTCTGAAGCTGAACTGCGATGCTTCCAAATGTTGACAAGGAAAACGTTGACGCCAGGAAAACGTCCAAAGTTGCTCAAGAAATGTGGAAGGAGGAGTTGCATGTTCAAAATGTTCAAAATGTTCAAAATGTCTCTTAATTGGGGAATTTTATTGGGAACACGTCCGAACTTTCCGATTGGGATAGTAAGAGTTCCCCATATGTCCCGAATGAGCTGGAATGGTTTGAATGAGTAAAGAGACGTCACTATGTCAAATTTGGGGAAATGTGGCATACTGAATAATAATCCAATGTAATGATACTGTGAATGGGAGTAACCGCATATTTTGCTGCTGTTCCCTTTTATTCCGTAGTTTCGGAGGTTCCGCGCAGGTTCTGCGCCTTTTCTGCTGTCAAACGTCGGTTTTGAGGTGAAAATCTCTAAACGGGAGGACACGCCGTCCTGCTTCAACACGTGCGCCGTGTCCGTCCCGTCTGCGTGATTGTCCGCCTTTTCAACAATTGACAAAACGACCGGGGGAGAATAACCTTCCGCTTTAACAGGTTGGAGTCGGCATTTGCTTTGCATTGTGGGATGCGGCGGCCGAGACTGAAAAATAATGCGCTACCCGAAGTCATTTTTCTTTTCAAATATTCTTCATCGTAAAGCAAATTGTTGGTAAACCGAGTTTCCGCTGAATGTGCGAGTACGGTGTTCCCTCGTTTTTTTGCGGTTAACGGGGACCAGAACCCCCGCGACAGGTGAAAAACCGCAAAGTAGGATGCCGGCCGGGCGAGGCTGCGATGGCGCGCGGCCAATCGGCTCACGGGATAAATCCACTCGTGCTCTCATTGGTCGATGTCGCGCCGGGAACCAATGCGTGAGTGCGCGTACGGGACGGCCGTGTACAAAGCCTCGGAGTCAACTCAGGGCTTTAAAGCATCAACATGAGACAACGCGACTTTCCGCAATATGGCTGCCGATATGGCATTTTTGTATTTTTGTATATTTTGGAAAAAACCCGCGAAGCACTGAAGCCGCAAAACGCGAAGCGGCGCGGGAACGCTGTATTTGCGTGCGTGTGTACGTAGGTTTCTGGTGGTCCGGTAAACGCTGGCGTCGCCCCCTGCAGGTGATGCGTCGAGCTCAGAGCAACTCCCCTCGCATCCCCCCCAAGAAGTACCACTCCTTTAGGCACGTGCGCGACGCCCACCTGGACCCGCTGCTCCTACTTCCTGGCTACAAGCCCCGGCGGCGCCGCCCCCCCTCCTACCCCGCCCACGTCAGCCCCTCCCGGGACCGCCTGCCGCGCGACCGGATCACCTGCGTCCCCGAGCCCGGGCGCGACCCTCGAGGCCGGAGTCCCAGCCGCCGGGTCAGTCGGAGCACGGGCGGGCGTTACTAACCGCTTCTTTTTTCCAAGCCCGCTAACGCTTCTCCGTCTTAAGCAGGTGGCTTCGCTTCCTCTCGCTCTCCCAAACTTTTGCAAAGTGTCGTCGTCGTCGTCGTCGTCGTCATTTCTTCATCACGTTCTTCCTTTTTTTCAGCTGCTTCTTCCGAACGAGTGATTCCCAACCAACGATCCAATTTCAGATTCAGAATCGTCTGTCCTGGCCAAGTGTGTTAAAACGCGAGTGGCTTACTAAAATAAACACAGTTACGCAATATACATTCAGGAAATAAAGACAACAATTCAGCAACAATTTTCTTCCAGCCGAAGAGAATTGAATTGTAATTTGATTACAAAAAAGTCCACACACATTCAAAGTCACACATACTACAGTGTGGACCTCCAGCTCACATGCACATTTTGTTCAATCGTGAAAAAAAATCCTTTTCGTGTCAATGCTCAAATAATCCGCGGTATAATTGCTCAAATAATTGATTCTATTGATAGCGCAACAGAAGACGCACGTTCTCTTCGATTAAACGGGCGCACATTTCGCACGTTTGAGACGAGATCGTTTCATCATTGTTTCGGCATTCCTCATTTTTGGGGTTTGGTTCTAAACCAAGGCAACCTTTAACCCTGAAATCAGCGCAAAGTCGAAGCGGTCGTCCTCTCGTTTGCGACAGCGGCTGCCGGTCGTCACCGTCGGCGCAAAGATTCTCCCGGCGTTCCGTCGGTTCACTTCGCGGCTCCAAGACGGAAGATTGACAGCTGCTGTTTTGATTCACGTCGGCCAAAAAAAAAAGGCTCACGGGGTCCAATTGTAACTAACTCAACCAACTAACTACTTGTAACTAACCAGCACTTGTTCTCCTGCAGGCTTGTTGTTGTTCTTTGTTTTTTGTTTTTATTTGCGTGAGACTTGTACATGAGCAGCGCAGCTCTGTATGCGCTACGAAAACGTCTCAAGCCGCCGAAGTTGCCCCGACACTCACGCCGGCCCCCTGGCGGCGGCGCGTGTCGGGCGACGGCAGACAGAAGCCGACCGACTTCCGCACGCTCTCACACGCGCAGATTTTGATTGGCAGGCGACTGTCGATCTGGATTTCAGCGTGTTGACTTTTTGTACGCGCATTTTAGTGAACGAACTTCAAGTTCAGCTTTGGAAAAAGACACGTCTAAGGTCACCAGGGTCAAAGTTCATACGGCCGTCAGGGGCCTCGCTGCTTGTCGGGAGTGACTGAGTTGCGCACGTGTGTGTGTGTGTGTGTGTGCGCCTCAGGTGGACGAGCGTTTTGCCGCCAACCGCCAGACTTCTCCTGCGTTGCAGCACAAAGCGTCCAACCGGATCTCGGACCCGTCGCTGCCCCCCCGATCCGAGTCCTTCGGCAGCTGCGCCATCCAGCAGGCGCGGACGCCGCCCACGCACCGCGCCGTCGAGCCGCAGGTGGGTGCGCGCACAATCGCTGCCTCTACGCCTCGATAGCCGCCGTCGATCGAACGGGATTTGCGGAACGTTTGAATGTGATCCTGAAAAAAAAAAAAAGCAAGATGCTTGAAAGGAGGCGCCAATATTAATATGAATCAAAAGTAGGCTTTACACGAGCGGGATTTTTGGGGCCGATCACCGAGTTTAAAAAAAAACGATGTAGTGACGTGTTCATTTACTGTACATTGCTCCAAAAATGACATTTACAAGAAATAATGTATCTTTGTTCCTCAATTTATGCCCGTGAGACAAAGTGACAGACAGAACCAATGAATGGTCTTCGATTAGATGGCAGGAAGTCAACGCAGTCATGAATGGATCCACTTTTTTGTTTGTTGGTGTGCCGTGAGATTTTTCAAATGTAAAATAACTTCCTTGGCTCCAGAAAGGTCGGAAATCACCGCTGGAGTCACATCGTGGATTCTAATCGGTCGTGACAACGTGACAGAAATCACGGCTGCTAACTTCCTGGAATTAAACGACTTGATTTTTAACTAAATGACTTCACCCACACCGAAAGTTTAGAGCAGGATTCGACAGAACGGCGGCATGTTTACGTACAACCGTTAGCGCTAGCACTAGCTTGCTAGGCTACATAACGTTTTGTTGCCCGCTTGCGAGCCGTATCGTATTCAAAGTACGTGAAACGTACGTCAAGCGAGCCTTAAACGAACGCCCTCCGCTGTCCTGAGCACCGGTGGCCACCAGCACACGTTTTCCCCCATTTTGTCCTTAGAATACAAAGTCGACGCACGCCACTGTTGTTGTCGTCGGCACGGTAACGAGTGTATCCGGTCGCATTTGAGTGGACGAGATAAAGCCCAATGATCGTAAAAAAACAGGATGCGGTGGTATCGGAATACAAGATTTGATTGCAGTCGTCTGACAGAGTGCAATCGTGAAAAGAGCAAATTTGTCTTGTCGTCTGATCCGGGCATCAAGTGTTGCCTGTCTCCGACTTGTTGTCTGTTCCACACTGCTGACATGTTTTTTTTTGTTTTTTAAATAACTTTATTGGCCGTCAGATATTGACAAGTCTTCGCGACAAGGCTAAAAATAAACTAGCTTTTGGATTCAAATGTACCGTGCACGACGGCGACGCCGAGTAAATGTCTTTTGCGCAGCCGATCAATGACGTCATTGGCATTGATCGGCTCGGCGAATTTATGACATAAAAGCCGATCGGCATAAAATGCTAATTATGGGCCGATACCGATAAGGCCGATAAAATCGGTGTAAAGTCGAATCAGAATATGGAGTTTAGACTAATGGGGGCACATATAACATAAACATGTTGCCTTTGGTTTCGCTTGAACAAAAATCCCATTTCCAATTTTAGCCAATTTTCACTTGACGTTCAAAATAAGATTTGCTTTTCTTTTTTTTTTTTTTTTCTGGGAAGTTAAACTCACAAAACTCATGGGAAAAAAAATCACAACATATGTGCTTCCTCTTGTTGTCACATATGTAAACATGATCTTTAATAAAGGAACATGAAAGTGAGGAACAATTTTCAAATGAGCCGTCAAAGCGCTCGGACGGAAAAGTTCACGAACTCTTCGTGTCTCTCATCGACTTGTACAAATGAGGTCAAAGTTCGATTGAGATTTTGCGTGAAAGGATTTTTTTCTCATTGTGCGTTTGTTCGTACAAATTCAAGTCACTGGTCCAAACGTGTCCTGACAAATAAACTGCAATTTATTTGTCCGTCCGGAAGTGTGAAAGAAGAAAAAAAAAGACAAAAGTGCGTCGTGCATGACGACCTCTCTTTTTCTCCTTCATCCCCCTCCTCCTCTTCGCCCTCCCCTCGCCCCCCGCCGGCGCGGGCGCAGATGGCACACCCGGTGCAGGTGAAGAGTCCGCCGGGCCTGTCGGGCTCTCAGTCTCTGTACGAGCCGCACGGGGCGTCGTCGTCGTCGTCGTGCGCCCCGTCGCCCTCCCCCTCGCGCCCCCCCGTGCCCCGGCAGAACTCGGACCCCACCTCCGACACCCCTCCCCCCCTGCCTCTGGCACGTCTGGCGCCCCCTCTGGACAAGCTGGAGCGCAGCTCGTGGCTGCGGCAGGACGACGACGTGCCCCCCAAGGTGTCAGCATGCCCACCCCCTCCTCCTCCTCCTTTGTGTCTGTCGTCTCGTGTACAGTGAACCCATTTGTCGGCGGGTTTGATTTCTATGATTTATCAGTCATTTAATGAAGTCATCACAGCGGTGCCTTGAGATACGAGTTGCATTTGTTCCGTGACCACGCTCAGATGTCAAGTCATCGTTCCCCGTTCAAATGAATGCCAATGCAATTCAAAAAGAGTTTTTCTTGAAGCAACATTGCCCTCGACAGTATTGGACTGTGTGGCGCTCATGACATCTGATCGCCACACGACATGGAAACGCGGGAAATGTCAACACAAAACACGACTGTCCCTAATCTATTGTCCTTCCTTGTTCTTCATTGATGGCTGGCAAAGCAGTTTAATGTAGCATTAGCGCCGCCAACTGGAATTGACCTTCCACTGCAAGGAAACCAATGTGACTTGACAGTGGCCGGATGTTGTGAACTTCGCTGGCGCCATCTAGCGGCGGGGCTCTGTAAAATGAGGTCAAGTGACGGCTCGTGAGTCAAGGCGCCGCTGTATTGAATTCAATAAAAATACATTGGCACTACGTGTCAAATTGTTTACTTGATGCATTTTCTATTTTATTATTCACAAAAAATAAAAAAGATTAGAACATAAAAGAATAACTCGTTTTAGGGGGAAACAATCTGAGTGCACTAAAGATTAAAGGATTCTTGATAATGTAAATGCTCAATGGGATTAAGAACTATTAGATTAAAGAACGGAGCGAGTCCGTATTTGGCCCCTGGGCCGTGTTTTGCTGGATACGCTAAACTTAACTCAATCTGCAAACCCAAAACTTGCAATATCGTTAGAATTTTCCATCTTAGGCGCGGGTTCACTGTAGTTGTGCATTGAGGCGCACGTGTGACCTTGTCGACGTGTGACCTTCAGGTTCCTCAGAGGACCACGTCCATCTCCCCGGCCTTGGTGAGGAAGAACTCCCCGGGAAACGGGCCGGGCCTGGGGCCGCGCGCCGGGGCTCACCTCATACGCGCCAGGTACACGCACGCACGTGCACGCAACACACTGTTCTCTTTTACGAACGAGCGTCTGTGTCGTCATAGCAACCCTGATCTGCGGCGGGCTGACATTTCCATGGATACGCCCATGAAGAGGATGAGCAGCGGAAGCTCGTCCAGCTCCAGCACCCCCAGCTCGCAGGCGGGGTCCAGCGAGCGAGGTGCAGCATACGGTTCTTTTCGTGACTGTTCCACCGTGGATCAGATTGTGCGTCAAGTGTCGTTCGTTGTCGTGCTCAGCAAACGCGGCCACCAAGCCCGAAGGCTCCGCGATGGCGTCTGACGAGGCAAAAGACGACAGCAGGGACGCGTCCAGACCCGCTCGGCCTGCGGTGAGAATGCGCGTGCGCGCGCGCGCACACGCTGTCCACATTTTCCTGCTCACTGTCGCTCCTCTTCTTCTGCTCTCCTCCATCCATCAGAGCTATAAGAAAGCTCTCGACGAGGTCAGTGTACGTGGCTCCTCCCCCTCGCTAGCACGTTAGCATGCTTTCTTAACCAGCGGGGTCCAGGTCGGAGTCCCCACTCCGGCACGGGGAAATGTGACCTTTACGTTTGAGTCCGTTTTTGAGAGGAGGAAATCATTTCCCGGTGTGTCCGACGTGAGCCTGCGCTTCCGACGACAGCCCGGCGCAGACGCCACCGTGGACGCTGAACCGTACGTCGACGTTCACGCCATATTGGATGTGGCAATGGGAGAAAATGAGACGATGCCTCGTTCATTGGCTGCTTGCACAAGTAGCAACTGTTAATAATCATCATCATCATTCACTTTATTTGTAGACACCTTCGTGTGCACTCAAAGACAGCCAGAGCTCCTGACATGAAGACTGAACAACGACTTTTGATTGGATTCGGCCATTCTTCTATCATTTTGAAAACAGAATTAGCCAACTTTGTGGCTAATATACTGAAGTCCCGTATGCGCATAATCCTGCTAATTCCCGGAGCAAAATCAGCCTCATAACAACGAGAGAAGCCTTTCCTAGTGAACAAAATTTCCCCCAACATCCTTGTGTGATTGATGTTCGTTGCTTTGCTAGCTTTTCTCATATTATGCGGGTTTCACACAGAAAAAGGGGAAGGCTGCAGTGCTAGCGGTCTCCAAAGTTTGCCATCATTAGAAGCTAAAATGGTCGAACTCACCGAATGTAAAAACAATTCATCCAATCCCGGTGTGTCCGATGGGCACTAAAACCACTTGCGTTAATTTACCGGCAGATCTGTCACATCCAATATGGCGGACACGCCGACGTATCACAGCAACCGCTCAACCCCCGCGATGGGGCGTCTATGCATGTATGTCTATGTTCGCCGCCCCTCCCAGTTTGGTAGTTAACGTTTTGGGGATGCGCAAATTCCCTGACCTTTGACCTTTCCCCAGCATGCAGCACGGCCACGCCCCCTCACAAGCGTCCAATCAGCAAGGCTACCGCGCTCTGTGCGCTTCTTCTTTGGCTTTTCAACTGCACAGCCTTTGCTTTAACAGTGAAAAACCTGTGACTGATTGACGACCCCCCCCCCAAAAAAATAAAAATAATAATAATAATAAGTCATAATTGGAAGTGTTCATTATCATACGAACAGTCGGGGGGGAAAATGTTCTTTGCCGTCCTCATGGATGCCAACATAAAGCTGTAAAACACATGAAATGATAAACAAAACACAATGGAGGCATGACAATGACCATAAAAGGAAGACAACTGTGTTGTAAACTTACTACAAGCCCAATCCCAATGAACAGTGTTGCAACCTCACGTTGGAGATATTCATCAAGGTCGAAACCACAAAGATTCCTAACCGTGATTCCAAAACCCTGTCACAACATTTGAAACTCATCTTGCAGCGTTAACCATGAAAAGAAATACCTTACAGATGATTCGATTGAGAAAAAATGCAATGGAAGTGTAAGGACGCTGGCGTTCTGTTCACCACTTGGCTACGCGTCACAAGTACCAATTACTACTTTCCCGGTAGCCATTTTATGACTCAGTTCTACCTCGATTGGGTGTTCCCCCATTATTCGCGGCCGCTCGGGATCAAACCCTGCTGAGCAATTCCCACCTCCCCAAAAAAATGGTTGCCTAGAAATCTCACACGATTGTGCCCGAGCACCACTTTTGTCTAAATGAAGCTACTCAATTGACTTCGACATATTTCCTTGGCACCAAAATAATGCTTTATTGCTTTGGCGTCAAAACAGCAAATGGGATATTTTTGTTATTATTGTTTTCTTGTTACACCCCCCCCAGCAAATAACAGAAAATGGGTCCTGAAAAAAAACAACTGCAACATTTGAATTTACAAATGCAGAACGACACACGTGGAGGGGTTCGCTGTACCGTCGGACGACAACACGCGGTTGTCAATTAACAAAGCGCTTTATGCATCCGCCAGGACCTGACGGCGTTGGCCAAAGAGTTGCGAGAGCTGCGCCAGGGCGAAGAAACCAGCCGGCCGCCCGTCAAGGTCACCGACTACTCTTCGTCCAGCGAGGAGTCGCACAGCAGCGAGGATGAGGAAGGAGACGGAGAGGGCGGAGCCAACGACGGAACCGTCGCCGTCAGCGACATCCCGCGAATCATGTGAGCATTTCACGTCGCCGTGTGCGTGCCATCGGAAGGATAGGTTGATATACAAATGAGAACAAAAAAACCTCAGCTAGCTTAATGCTAACATACAATGTGAAATGCCATAGACAGGCTTACGGAAATTAGCATCGATGTCATGTAATTAATTATAAGACAATAAGTAATGTTCCACGGCAGCATCGCACATGCACACAATATATAACGTAAAAGTTTGAGTTGAATTGAATTCCACTTGAAACGGACGTGTTGCGAATTGTGAACATTCAGACACGGAAATGATTCGCTTATTCGTGGCACGACCTCCACACGGCGGAGAGAAACATTTTCTCTTCCGAAGGCCGAGGAGGTTGCAAAGAAAGAACTGAGTCGTACCCAAAATGTGTTTCAGGCCTGCCGCCGGCCAAGGTGCCGACGAGTCCCCGGGCATGACGGGTGGCCGCCACAACTCGCACGGCGACGCCTACGGAACTCAAGGCGGCACACTGATGATGCGCGAGGTGAGCGCCCTCTCGTGTTGGCACTGTGTTCTGTGTGGGTGGCGCGGCGCGGCACAGGCCAACCGGAGGGTCGCCGCTTCCTATCCACGTCGGCGTCGTGTCCCTGGGCAAGACGCTTAACCCACGTTGCCTCCGGGTTACATGCGGTCGGATGTTTGGTGCCGTAGGCGCGGAATGGCAGACTGCCCCCTGCAGGGCAGCTGCGGCTACACGAGTACCTTAGCAGCACCGGGTGTGACTGTGGAGTCGATGAAAAACGCCTAAAATTGTAAAGCGTCTTTTGAGTGCTCGGGAAAAGCACGATTTAAGTGTAATGCGCGATTGTTAGGATCATGACTCTGCACCCGTCAATCCTCACTTTTAAAGGGAAGTTTGCAGTATGAAAACGGCAGGCGAGATTTCAAAGTAGCCTCGCTTCGCGAATCCCCCGCCGCCTCCCGAGTCTCTGACCAAAGCCACGCCCCTCGACATGTGCGAGTAGCTAATTAGATGTCACAAGATCACGTAATTGAACCCTAAAATGGAAGTAAATGATATCCTCATTACATTTCCAAAGTTATCTTCCCAACACGGACTGTAAACAAGCCGACGTTAGCCACGGCTGCTACGTTGATAGCACCACTTTTCGTAACGGAGTGTTACTATATTGCTATATGTATCGGTTTGACGTAAATCCGCACACGATGAATCCAGACGCGAACACGTGACCCCACACCTGAACCCGCGTGTGACCCGCAAAGTTGCTCCCAGACGTCCTGTAGCTCTGTTGTTGCCATAGCAACCCATCTGCGCTTTTAGTTGACGGTTTTGCCTGGAAACGCTTCAGTGCTGTGTTTTTGGTTTTTGTTTTTTGTATCCCCGCAGTACGGGATGGGAGGAGGAGGGGGCGGCGGCTCCAAGGCCTCCTTCACTCCGTTTGTGGACCCCAGGGTGTACGGGACTTCCCCGACGGACGACGACGACGACGACGACGACGACGACGTCTCTGCTTCGGGTGCGTCGGATTCAAACTCTGAGCAGTCGTACCTTGACTTGCGAGTGCCCCAACTTGCGAGTTTTTCGTCTTTTCAATTGAAAACTCGGAGTCTTCAGAATTGTGAGGCATAGAAACCCTTCAACTGTAACATTTTGACTGATAGATTTAAAAAACAAAATAAACCATTTTAAGTATTCCAACTGAGTTAGGCGGCACGGTGGACGACCGGTTAGAGCGTCTGCCTCACAGTTCTGAGGACCGGGGTTCAATCCCCGCCCGTGTGGAGTTTGCGTGCCTGCGTGGCTTTTCTCCGGGTTCTCCGCTTTCCTCCCACATCCCAAAAACATGCATGCCAGGTTCATTGACGACTCTAAATTGCCCGTAGGTGTGAATGTGAGTGCGAATGGTTGGTTGTTTGTATGTGCCCTGCGATTGGCTGGCGACCAAAAAAGGATACTAGCGCCGGGGCTATTGAATAGCTTTAGAATCCATTTCTCTCCCATTCGTCCTATCGATTATTCATGTCATTGTATGAACTGGTTTCCCCAATAGGAAATATGCACATGTGGTGCCGGTGTTATTTTTGTCCACCGTGTCACGTGACGCCGCTGAATGCGTTTGTCGGAGTCTCGTTCCACTGTTTCACCTGCGCCTCAGCCGCGCGTCGAACGAACGGCCGTGGCGGCGCATCGAAGCTCAGGTTTTCTCAACGTGAATCCGCACGTGCGTGTTGTGCCGCAGCGCCGTTCACCGACGAGCTGCTGAAGCAGGAGCAGGCGCGGCTCAACGAGGCGCGCAAGATCTCGGTGGTCAACGTCAACCCCACCAACATCCGACCGCACAGCGACACGCCCGAGATCCGCAAGTACAAGAAGCGCTTCAACTCCGAGATCCTGTGCGCCGCTCTCTGGGGTGAGCGCAACAACGATCATCAGCCGCCGTTAGCCCTTTCCAAATCGCACATTAGAACATAACGCAAAGATAACGACAATGAAACACATTTTTGCTTGATTTCTCTCTTTGTTGGAAAGTGAATCAAAAGTATTGTAAAACAATCACATGTTGTGCCCGTAATTGACATCTTTACTTGTGCCCGTGTTAAGGGAGCAAAAAAAAAAAAAGCAGTTTGTATTTTGTGTTCTTGTTTTTGTATTGCGAATCGGTCGATTATCAGGTTATCAGAATTGTATTCCGGCAAATCCGTACTCCCACGCGACGAAGCTGACGCCGCGCGTGCGTGCGTTTGCAGGGGTGAACCTGCTGGTGGGAACGGAGAACGGGCTGATGCTTCTGGACCGCAGCGGGCAGGGCAAAGTTTACAACCTGATCAACCGCAGACGCTTCCAGCAGATGGACGTCCTGGAAGGTCTCAACGTCCTGGTCACCATCTCAGGTGGACTCTCCGGCTTTTGGGTGCAAATGTCTGTTTCTTGCCAAAATGCCCAAATTGCAAATTGGCTTCCCTTTTAAAATGCAATGGATTCATACTGTCGTTGAGCAAACAGTTTTTACTGGCTTCCGATTTCAAAAGTAATGGTCCATGAATTTGTGTATATGGAGTAAATATGAGGCAATCATCGGGGTGTGCAGCCAGAACGGCCCTCCGAGCGGAAGCATAACTGCCAAAAATCACTTTGACAGTCAGAAGTTCAACTCACCCAACAAATTTAGACGGCTGGGATTTCCTGCCGGTGTGATGTCGTGTCACCTGTTTCCAGGCAAGAAGAACAAGCTGCGCGTTTACTACCTGTCCTGGTTGAGGAATCGAATACTCCACAACGACCCCGAGGTGGAGAAGAAGCAGGGCTGGATCACCGTGGGCGACCTGGAGGGATGCGTGCACTACAAAGTCGGTACGGAGGTCCGGTTCGGCCGCGGGCGGAGACTCGGCCGATCTTTCCAACGTTTCTGAACTCGGACCTCTCGACCCTTCCGCAGTGAAGTACGAGAGGATCAAGTTCTTGGTGATCGCCTTGAAGAATGCCGTGGAGATCTACGCCTGGGCTCCCAAACCTTACCACAAGTTCATGGCCTTCAAGGTGCGTCCGTGTTCGTGTGACCCATCCAGAACACAAATTGCACCGTGTGCGTATTTCTCGCTGGTGCGCGTGCGCTTTCAGTCTTTCGCGGAGCTGCAGCACCGCCCCCTGCTGGTCGACCTGACCGTGGAGGAGGGCCAGAGGCTAAAGGTCATCTACGGCTCCAACGCCGGCTTCCACGTCGTGGATGTGGACTCCGGAAACCCCTACGACATCTACATACCCTCGCATGTAAGGGAAAATGGAACAATGTCAACATTTCATTTCACGATTATCAAGACCAGAATGATCACGATATTAGGTAGGAAAACTGAAAACATTGCCCAAATCTTCATTTTGAATACAAATGTATGTATTCAACACGAAACAAATGCAAACTCCCGGGCGACGGCGTGGCCTTTCCGTGGCGATGAGCGTTTTTTTTTGCGCGTCCCCGGCAGATCCAAGGTCAGGTGACGCCGCACGCCATCGTGGTGCTGCCCAAGACGGACGGCATGGAGATGCTGCTGTGCTACGAGGACGAGGGCGTCTACGTCAACACGTACGGACGCATCACCAAAGACGTCGTGCTGCAGTGGGGCGAGATGCCCACCTCCGTCGGTACGTGCCACGCAACGCCCCGTCTGCTGCTCCCTCTTTTTCTTCTTCTTGAGCTGAGCTGGAGTCAGGTTGGCCGGTTAGCGCGCGCGTGAGCGTCTGGCTGTGAGTCGTGGGCTACGGCAGCTCCTTGAGCGCATTTGCGTGTTTGACCGTTTTGTCCCGTTCGATGAACGGCGACTGCCAGGGCGTTGGACTACCTAAATGCGAAATGTGTGTGTGTGCGTGCGCCAGCCTACATCCACTCCAACCAGATCATGGGCTGGGGCGAGAAGGCCATCGAGATCCGCTCGGTGGAGACGGGCCACCTGGACGGCGTCTTCATGCACAAGCGAGCTCAGCGCTTGAAGTTCTTATCGGAGAGGAACGACAAGGTGAGCGCCTCGACTCGCTCGTCATCCGGAAACTGCCGCGTTCCTCTCGACGCCCGCTGCGTGGTGTCGTGGGTGCAAGGTCGAAGGTCACGAGAGCATGCAATTTGTGAAGAAATCGCATGTGAGCTGCTGAAGTGGAGAACGAGAGACTTGAAGTCGGGATGGTTTGAATTTGAATTGGAATTTTGTAAATTCTCTCTTAAATTTGGGAATTTGGGCAAAGCGGGAATTATTGCAATGTGAAAAATCTTCTGAATGAGCTCAACAATTTCAATTTGAACATTTTGGGATTTTGTTGAATGTCTCATTCACGTTTAATTTGCAGCAGACAGAAAATACTGGTTAGCGCATCTGCCTCACAATTGCGAGGTCGCGGGTTCAAATCCGGCCCCGCCTGTGCGGAGTTTGCATGTTCTCCCCGTGCCTGCGTGGCTTTTCTCCGGCTACTCCGCTTTCCAAACGCCCGCGTACGTTAGCATTAAGCTGGCCGACTTACGTCAGGCAAAGTTAAATCGACAACCTGTAATTCTCTTTGTTTTACAAATGCAAAAATTCAATGTTTGGCTTCCGAATTGACGGCGCCCTCTCGTGCACTTTGTCCCGTGCAGGTTTTCTTTGCGTCGGTGCGCTCGGGAGGCAGCAGCCAAGTGTTCTTCATGACCCTCAACAGAAGCTCCATGATGAACTGGTAACCCGGCCGCGCTAGCAACCCGACCGCCGCGCCCCGGGCGGGGGGGGGGTCGAGGACGGACGAGCTCCGCGGCGCCTTTGTCGCCGACGCTCGCATCTCCGCGAGGTCGCCCGCGTGACGCCGGGTCGCCCGGGATCTCGCCGCGCGGCCCGGCCGGCGGCCGCTCGTACGGACGACTTGTAGCGCATGACTTCTTCTTTGCGGGACACTTCCTGGATCCGCTCCAATCCGGCGACGTCTTTTAATGCCGCCAGGAAGCGGACTGAACATTTTTCCTCCCAAACGGGCGCGTCGCTCGCCTGTTGGTTTTCAAAAGACTTTTTTTTTTTCTTTCCAATAATGGCTCATAAACGTGAGCACTGTGTTTTTAAAAAAAAAAAAAAAAAAAAAACTGTTGTAGAAGGGGAAAAGAGGAAAAACAACTGGACTGGTTCAATGAGCGAGTATTCGTTAGGAGTCGGCTTGCAAAGGGGAGGAAAAGTTGCAGTCAATTTACAGATTTACAGATTCTGGTGAATTGACAGGAAATGATAAACACTTTTTTTTGTGTCATAAGCAGACATCCATGCAAAAATGCAAAATAAATCTTGCCAGTCTTTTAATTCAAGTGCTGCCTTGAGATACAAGTTGAATTTGTTCCATTACCATGAATGGAAATGCAAAACCGGCTCGGTGGCACGTTGGCGCCACCAACTGGAATTGTCCTTCCACTGCACGGAAATCAATGTCAATCGATGGCGGCCGGATGTTTAGTGCGCCGGCGCCATCTAGCGGTAGGCTTGTTCCCTTATGTCAAGACAAAAAATTGGTCAGTGACAAAAAACTCGTAAATTGGGGCACCCGCCACTTTAACTGTACAGGAAGTCCTCCATTTACCAACGAGTTCCGTTCGTCACACGATTTTCCGCGTAAGTCGGATTTCACCGTTCAAGTCGAAATTGACGGCGAAATACTTCTGTTGCAGAGGCGCTAATAAAGCCCTTAAAGCAGCAAATGGGCGCTTCGTGCCTTTCTTGTTGCCGCCGCCCGGCTCGCCCGTGCAACCAGAGGAGGGATTTAAGCCAGGTCAGGTGACCGTAGCGGGAAAGGTTAACACTTCGTATGAAGAAACTCAAATACATTCAAATCCCAAAAATAAGATGCCGTACTTCCCATTACTGCTGAGAGTGTGAAAAAAAGGGCAAAGATACTCCCGGCGCGCAAACACAGACAAGCGCTATGCGCTAGCTAAGCAGAGACAAAATGGCGGCCGAGGCATCAAGTCGAAACGTCGTAGGTCGACTGCGTCGTAACTGGAGGACTTCCTGCACTCGCTTTAGATCTTCTTGTTTCAGTCGGGCTTATGCTCACACGTATTTTCCACAAATCCAACTTTGAGTTTGCTCAATTGCAATAAATCCGCGTTAATTCCACGGAAAATGTCTCATTTTAAAACTTCCCGGAATGTCGCAACGCTCGCCGTGAGTCGTCTCCGACTTTTGTTCCCGCAGTCAAATCCCCGTTTGACTTTTCGCTTGCGACCACTCCCAACTTGTTTCCTCTCTTTTTCCTTCCGAGCGTAGCAGACTTCTCCTCCGAGCTTCTTCCCACGAAACCTGCCGCAAATGTTTCCCGCTCGGCAGCAATTCTTGTAGCGGGCGCTTAAGATGGCGTCGTGCGGCCGACGCGGATGGCTTGTTGAACGTTGAACGTTTGTTTGTTTTCTTTGCCCTCCTTTGTCACGAAGAAAAGGGAGGAGTTGCCGCGCCTGTGTCAATCCTCCCGCCGTTTCGGACGCCCGCGCTAGCCCGCTCACGCCGCACTTTTGCTCGACATTTTCCATCTGGCGAGCTGTGTCGGGAGTCGCTCCGGAGCCACTTTTCCGTGGTTCTCGACGGCCGGGTCGGGACCCAAAAGCGGGTCACGGAGCCATCGCGGTCGGAAACGACGCCTTCTTCTCAGCTAAGGGCAGGAGCGACATGACATTCCGAGGTCACAAACGGCGTAGGAATGCGTCCACGGTTTGGGCATTTATTCCAAAGGTCCATGTACTAGTACACTCTGTCCGCACTACCAGAAGACAACTTTGGCATACTAGTAGAACAACTACACGTTACTAGTGAGGCAGAACTGCACCAGTTTACAAGAGTACTATTAGTGACAAGGTAAAACTAACAGTTGACTAGATGTCCACCGTGAGGCACTTTTGCGTTGCACCTTGAGTACTTGGACCCTTCCAGACCTACGGACTACCGCCAATATTTTTCTAAGAATGGAATGTCAATTCAATTCCAGCGAACACGTAGACACGATCGCGACGTGCAATCGTCGATCGTCAAGAAATAACGAGACCTCATAACTCCCTGTCAAAACAGACATTTGAGGACGGAAGATGTCCCACTTCCTCGCGGCGTCGCCATTTCTTCGCAAGATACTTGACATCCCCACAGGGGGGGGCGCATATTCAGCATCCAAACGCCAACGATTTCTCGCCGATGTCATGACGCCATGTGAGGCCGCACATATCGCGCCAAGCGGAAACCGAAAACATGACTTGTAAGACTGGAAGAAGTGAATCGTCTCACTAGTGAGGACGAGGACGGTACTAGTAAGCTGGAACTCAAGGATCAGGACTTTCCAGACAAAATGTAGCTGTGAACATTGAAACAATGGAATTAGTCATGCACATCTCCTGACTTCTTTGTTGTTCCGCCGAATTTGTGTATTTCGCTTGCGAGGAGGTGGAGCGCTCTCTTGCCCGAGCTCCAACCGGATGCGTTTTTACGACCTTTATTGACAGTGTACATCTTACTCTTGGGTTGTAGAGAAAGACAGAAAATAATGTGGATTAAAGCTTAGGTGTCTTTCTACAGATGAGAAAACATAGCTATAACACTTTCTTAACAACAACAACAACAAATCGACAGTTTTTATTGTGATCTTTGTATTTCCATTTTTGTACGCTGTCCCATTGCGCGTGCGCAGATGAGCGACGTGCACGTGAGCGTGTTTTCACCTCATCTGGTTCACGGCAATCCAACGACGACCTCAATCTGAGGACACGCATCTGTAATGTTGGAATTCGACAATAAACGTCCTCTTGTTGCACACCAACAGCCTCTCTTTCTTTGTCCTCACACTCGTCAAAAGGACCCAGAAATGCTCGACAATAATCAACAATTCGGTAAATAATAATAATTCGTGTCACCAAAGTAAGAGAGGGTGACCTACATGATGCAGGATCGTTTGGATTTGTTTTATACACCGGATTTCCTATTGCAATTATGTTAGCATGTTGGAAAACGCAACAACTGCACGCAGGCAGTGATTGTTTGACAGGCCACTAGGGGGAGCCCGTGTACACCTGCTGGGACTCGTGAACGCTTGAAATTGCCCTCCAAGTCTTTGAGAGGGGAAGATTGTCAACTTGTCGATATTATACTATGAATAATAATGACAATACAATATATTCAATATGCAAATTTCCCAATTGTAACCTGAATATCTTAGCAAGCGCAGAGATAATAATAATAATATTATTATTATTGCCACTGCGATTGGCTGGCCACCGGTTGAGGGTGTACCCCGCCTCCCGCTCGCCCGAAGATAGCCGGGATAGGCTCCAGCACGCCCGCGACCCGCGTGAGGAGAAGCGGTTCGGAAAATGGATGAATGCAGATCCATCCATTGTGTGTGGGGCGTCTCCTCACGCGGGTCGCGGGCGTGCTGGCGTCGATCCCAGCTAAGTTGGAGCGAGAGGCGGGGCACACCCTCAACCGGTGCGCCAGCCGATCGCAGGGCACATACAGAGAAGCAAACATTCACAAGTCCGGACAATTTGCAATCTGAAATTAACCTACACAACCTGTTTTGGGAATGTGGGAGTACCCAGGGAAACAAATCCAAAATTCAAAATACCAAAAGAAAGAACATTTTTCGATTTCAAATTGAAGATCGTGTAAATCGTCCGTAGCTGCGAAGGCTTGTTCGTGTGTCGGCTGGCGACCAGTCCGGGGTGTGCCCGCCTCTCGCCCAGATTGGAGGCAAGCGGCGCCAACTGCCAACGACGCGGCCCGCGGCCAAAGTGAGCTTGACGCCGTCGATGCTTGTGGGCACATAAAGGGCCCCTC
This sequence comes from Phyllopteryx taeniolatus, assembly GCF_024500385.1. NCBI lineage: Eukaryota > Metazoa > Chordata > Actinopteri > Syngnathiformes > Syngnathidae > Phyllopteryx > Phyllopteryx taeniolatus. The sequence continues at coordinate 16,508,971 of NC_084521.1, read as the reverse complement.
CCCCTAGCGTCCGTGTACGAGTGGTGCAGTAAGTTGGACGCGCATGCGCACTCTCGCTCCCCTTTTCCTCGGAAGGTAAGTGCGGCATGGCGCGTGTTTGTGCCTCGGGGGCGAAAAGAAGGCGAATAACGGTCCGCGGCGCAGGTGCCGGCGGGCGGGGAGCGACCGAACGGACCCGGGCGGGCTGAGCCGTCGCTTTGGCGGGCGTTCGGGTCGAAGGGCAGCGGGGGGCTCAGTGGAAGCCGAGCGGCAAAGAGGCCTTGTCGCTCGGCCACAAGAAGTCGCTTGTCATCCTCTCGGCTAACGGACAAGCCTTCCGTCTCGCGGGGCGCTCGCGTCGGCCTTCGCCGACTCAAAGCTGCCCGGAGCGGCTGGGCTCGGCTCGGCGTCGCGACGTGTCGGACTGGCGGCGGAGCACTTGAGCTCGGCCGCCGTTGCGCTTTTAATGGCGACTTCATTGAATGGACGGCTAAGGCGGCTAGCCGCCGTTAGCATGGCGGCGCGAGCGCGCAGAACGGGACGCCAACGTTTGGCTTTTCCACCGCACCGATTCCGCACTTGGCTCGGTTCCGCGGCGCCGCCCGGATACACCGGCGAGGCTTGACGGCCCAAAATGGGCCCGCTCGAATGTGGCCACGATCGAGTTGGGCGTTGAAAAGACGGAGAAAAACACGGGCCGGCTAGCACTAGTTAGCATATGCTAACTTAATCCAGCTGAAACTTATCTTGGGGCTTTTTTTTTTAATTATTGATTTTAGGTGAGTGAATCTAATATTGGACTTCGTTCGCGTTTGGTGCTAAATTAAAAATGTTTCAAAAAACGAAGTGCAGCCTCGTGTTGACGCGTTCTCGTCGTCATCGCGTCCACGTTTCACTGTCGCCAAAAGTCTTTTTTTCACTTTTTTACTTCTCTCCGGCGCTTTAGTCGATGCTTGTCATTAACGTCAGCGTCATGCCGTGGACGTTTTAGTCACAACCGGTGTAGCTTCGATCAGCTATTGTGCTCAATTGTCTTGTGAAAACTTGAAGAAAGAAAACATTATAAACAGGTGAATTCTTCTTAATAGTTGGCTAATGTTCGCGCAAATCTTGTATGCAGTCCGGGTAACGAGCTGCATTACTTTGTGGGACATTTTCCCAAGAAATTGTAAAAATCATAAGCTTCCTAAATTTATCGAGAGAAGGAAATATTGCGCACGTCTCATCTGAAATTTTGCATTGAAGTTAAATGAATGTGACACCATGAAATGCTGAGCAAATGCTTTGATTAAAAACGTTGTTTATTTTTGGTAAGATTGAAATTCCTCCTCAATGCTGTGTATTTGTTTGTATTGATACAAGTTTATAGATGAGGCTAATTTCCCTCACGAGCCGGGTAGCGAGACCTTGTTGAAGTTAGTCGGAATTTCAGCCTGTCAACAGTAAATCGTCTCCCATTTCTGTAGCCGTCCGTTCGGAAAACAAAACGATCCATATTTTTGACGATTTTCTGATGGATGTTACGGACCAAATAAGGGACGATAGTGAAGTAAAAAAATCATCCGATTAATCAAAAAATAATCGACCGATGAATCGATTATTCAAATATTTCGCACTTTCAGCCCTAAAATAAAAGTCGTGTGTTGTTACTGGTTAAAGTTTTAGAATTTTAGCGCCGTGGCTCACAGGCCAGTTGGTGTTTGCGTTTCAGCAGCCCAGAAGCATCGCACCATGTCAGAACCCGATCTGGAATTCGCCAAAGTGGAGTCCGGCGCCTCGGCCACGTACCCGATGCAGTGCTCGGCCCTGCGCAAGAACGGCTTCGTGGTGCTCAGGGGGCGCCCCTGCAAGATCGTGGAGATGTCCACCTCCAAGACCGGCAAGCACGGCCACGCCAAGGTGACGCCCGCGGCCTTTCCTTTCCGATGTGTGCGTCCGCGATCTCATTTGTTGACTAACGATTCTTTTGTTTCCGGTTTGGCGCAGGTTAACCTGACTGGCATCGACATCTTTACCCAGAAGAAGTATGAAGACATGTGCCCCTCCACCCACAACATGGATGTGCCCTCCATCAAGAGGCTAGACTATCAGGTATGTTACCACTTTTTTTATTTTTTATTTTTTTTTTATTTTAAAAACCTTAAAAAAAAAAAAAAAAGTATCGTACCGCCTGAGCTGGGAACTCTGCCACAATATTCGTAGAACACGGGTTGTCAGACTGAGCAAATGATGCGTTTTCATGTTTACTGTGAAATGGATCATTTTTCATTTCGGTGGAGCAAAATTCCGATTTTTCTAGCAGTGTTCCCCAGTTCTTGGCTGCGAATAGCAAAAACCCACAACTGACCCCCATAAACAGATTTGTCATTGCCCTATAGATGCCGACAAAGCAGTTTTTGTCTTAATGAAACTTACCAACTCACTTGAACATAGTTCCTACTTAAATATTGTTCCCTGATGCCAAGATGACACCAAAGTAATACTTTTATTGCTGATTTTCATCAAACAATGGAGAATAGGTTCCCCCTGAAATCCGCTAAGAGAAAAATGACCAAATTCCGAACCAAATATGCGGGGTTCAGAATCAGAATCAGAATCCTCTTTATTTGCCAAGTATGTCCAAAAAACACACAAGGAATTTGTCTCCGGTAGTTGGAGCCGCTCGAGTACGACAATAGACAGAGAATACTTTTGCGACATCAAGACATTGCCAAAAAACAGTCACTGAGCAATAAAGGGTTGCTAGTTATCTGGTAATGCCGGTACAATTATTTTTTGGGACAATTGTGCAAAAAGATGCAGAGTCCTCTCGCACTTAGAGCAGTTCGAATGACTAACATTGCAATAGTCCGGTGCAATGACCGTTGTGCAAAACTTTGAGTGTATGCAGTTTAAAGTGACTAGTAGTGCGATAATCTGGGACAATGTCGATTGTGCAAATGTTGCAGAGACTCCTCGGTCAGTGTGCAAGTGGGGCAGATGCTCCTCTGGCATGAGTGGCCAGTATTGGTCAACAACAGATATGCAAATAGTGCAGCGTGGCGAGACGACTACAGTGAGTGCACGAGTAATATAGAATTGGCCCCACAGAAATGTGACAACGAACTCAAGACAAAAATTTGTGTGTGCATTAGAACCACCCCACCCAATTCCCTTAACATAAATTGAACAAGTTATATACTTATGTATTTTCCTTGACTTCTAATTTCAAAATCAATTTTTCAAAATATATAAAACAATGAATGAATATACACGGGGTCATTATATTTACAGTCGCGCAAATAAGTTTTAACACTTTGACAGAATTTAAGATGTGTACCGTTTTAGAAAGAAAACATCAATTTTATTTTGATTGGAATTCAAATTAAACTGTAAAGCATTTAAAAAATAGCACAATATTTCAGTAAAACATGACGCAGAAAATAATGGGCTTGTCCCTGTTCACTGCGGGAGCCGCAGGACCGAGCGGGAATCCCGAAGAAAAGGTCAGCCTCGACTGCAGGTAGTGGAAATCTGCGAGTAATTGATGAGCCAAAACGATCCACAAGAGGAAGAGGGTAGCAAATGAATGAAATGAAGCTCAAGATGGCCCCTTGGCACCATTGTTGTTTTAGCTCCCAATGAAGTTGTCAAGTAAAGTTTCCGTTGCCGTGATCGTGACTCAAAACCTTCCCTTGGCAGCTGCTCAACATCACCGAGAACTTCATGTGCTTGATGGCCGACAACGGCGACATCCGCGAGGACCTGCGCGTTCCCGATAACGAAGTCGGCAAGGAAATCGAGACGAAGTTTGAGGCCGGTGACGAGTTTCTGGTGAGTCGCGCGCGCCGTCGTACGTCCGTCCGTCCGCCCGCCCGCGTCGTCACACGACCCCTCACGTGTCGCTGGCTTCGCAGGTCACCGTGATGTCCGCCATGGGGGAGGAGTGCGCCGTGGCGACCAAGGTCCTGACCAACAAATAAGCGGACGGACTTTGCAGCCCCGGCAACAAGCACCGCCCACAACCAGTCTTGCATTCTCATTGGTTCTTCTGTCACCAAAGCGTCGGCCTTCACTGACAACCTCAAATCATCCTTTTTGTCATTTCTCGATTATTTTTTCTTTTCCTTTCTTCCTCCCATTTTGCTTTCTGTCATCGCCGTGGGGAATATTCGGGTGCAGCTCGCTGCCTGATGGCTCACATTTTACGGTAACGCGCCGACTTTCTAGAAAACGACTGAAAAAAAAAAGAGCTGCTCATCGCTTCCGCTTCTTTTGGCCTTCACAGTGTTGCTCACATTCCTGACTGTTGAAATAACAACAATGGGATTCAGCTTTTGTATCTTTTTTTGTTAATATTCTATCGATTGACATCTTTTAGAGCGAGGCGAGGGGCCTCTATAGATAGTAGATCCGCTTGGGGGCGCCCCTCTTGCGGCAAGCTTGTCCGTTGACGGGATGTCGGCGACGGCAGCGAGTGCTTGCGGGCGCTTAAGCTTCACCCCAAATTCCAAAACCAGGAAGTCCCCCCCCCCCCCCCCCCAAAAAAAAAAAATTCTTCTTAAGACACGTGAGTGATTTTGTTCCCTCCGGCTGCTGTGAGGCAGACGTGCACTCGCGCCTTCAAACCAATCCGTCTGTCAGTCGCCCTCGGCCATCCTCCCTATACTAAACGAGTGTTTTTTGTTTTGTTGTTGTTTTTTTTTAATTGCCCAAGAGGCGCAAGTGGAATGCAGTGTGAGCTTCAGACATGTGGGAGGCGCTTTGCAGTGAGCTTTCTGTTTGAGGAACTCAAATCGGGTTTGAGGAGGGTGGCGGCCGCAAACTTTTTGTTCACTCGAGGCCTTTGTCACCTGACTGGAGATGGCTGAAAATAAATCGTTGAAACAAATGGACAAGCTCTGCTTTTCTGTCTTGTTGTTGGAATGACTGGTGAGCCCACTTGAGCCCTCAACAAAGGCCAGAACGCAGCGATCGGCGGACTACACCCTCAACTGGTCGCCGGTCACTCGCCTATAGACACGGACAAGCGCTCGCGCTCGCGTTCCCATCGTCACTGAGTGGGAACCAATGCGCCACTACACCGCCAGTGGCTTTGCCTTTTCCTATCTAGCTTAAGGTCCATCTACTAGTACAGTCTGTCCTTACTAGTACAATTCGGAACTCTGGTGCTGTCTTACGAGTAGTAGTAGTTTTATTTTTGTTTAACTAGTGCACAATTAAACCTTAAGCTATTTTGTAGTCCCAGCTGCTACTCTATAAAGCACGTTCACAACAACCGACTAACAATTATTGTCGTTGATTAGTCTGCCGGTTATTTTTCCTTCATCTGATTCAAATAGCATTGATCACTTTCCATCCCTCTAGTTCAAAACAGGACAGTAGTTCAAATTGACGGTGCATAAATTGCTGACGGTTCAGTTCCTGGTTTGCTCCGTAACATCAGTCAGAAAATTAGCAAGAATGTTGATGTTTGCAAATGTCTCGGTTTGATTGAACACAAAGATCATTGGTCGGCTTTCATGGACGGTGACAAAAGTTGGACAAGATTTACTGCTGAGCGGACAGTTCAGTTGGACACTTTTAAGTTCATGTCTGTAAAGGATTCATCACTGATCAAAGTAGTTGTCAATTTGATCATTCTTGCACATCTCTACTTACTAGTCATGATTTTTGACTAGTACACAATCAAACCTTGCAAGTCAAACACTGCTGCACTAATAATACTTAATCACAATTGATACTCAACTTATATATTTTATATAGCACTTTTTTTGCTTTACATAAAGCATGATAATTAAAATAATAATACATAGGCGTGTTTCACACACTAGTAGCCTTATGAAGGATAATGGCATAAATGCAGCTTTCTGTGAAATGTCTTAGCATTTATTGAATATGCATCATAAGGCCTTTTTTTTTTTTTTTACCCACTATTGCTGCAGAAACGATTCAAATGTCCTCATTTTGGGACTAATAATGGTCATGTTATCTGCTCATTGTCATACTAGTAGGAGGTTATGTACTAGTAGGACGTTACTAGTGAGGCAAAACAACTATCGATGTGCTAACGACTAGTCAATGTGCTGTGTCCGTTAGCTAGCTCAAATGAGTTTTATTGGGTTTTTTTTGGGGGGGGGGGGGGTATTTCCAGTGGCTGAGTTCCTGCATGGTTACATTGTCCATCCATCCATTTTCTGTCATTTTACTAATTCCCCTCCATGACTTTGAAGAGGGGATTTTACGAACCCTTCCAATCAACGCGAGAACATTCCGAAAGAATAAATATGACGCAAGCAGTCTGCAATGGAATCTTTTCATGAATCATTTCACTTCCCAAAGCGAGCGTTGGCTCTTTTGAGTCACACATGAATAATAAATGTTAGATCAAGTCTTGCATGTGCGTCACACGGGGCGGGGCGGTTAATGATTGACATGCTCGCTGTCGCGTGTGTGTCGTTGGATGACACAAACATCACTTTGCTCTCAAATGATATTTTTTCCTGACAAAAACAGGAAACAAAACCAATATGACGGAACAATAAAATAAGTTGCTAATTATTGTTTAAGGATTGTTTTTGTTGCGTTGCCCATATTTGGTAAGACGATTGAAGGCGTCATTTCATTGCGTCATTTCCGGGTTCTTTCTTTCCGATTCTTCCTTCCAACATGGCGCCGGTAAGTATCGACTGCGCCGCTGCATTGTAGTTGATTTTCATCTTTGCACTTTGTTTCATACGTAAAGCAACCAACTCCCTGCGCTATTAACTCAATAAAAAGCTCCAGGTTTATTTTTGTGCGAACTCGAGCTCATTTGAATCTTCCCAAGGCGCTAGCTAACAGCGTGTGCCGACACGTGTTCCTTATACAGACTACAAACATTGAAAACGCATCATTTGCTTCTTTAAATAAAGTACAAGTTGCTAGACTAAGTTACCTTTGCTTTACGTTCATATTGCATATTGGTATTACAGAGTCAAAGCAGACTCGTGGCATTGAAAAACGCTTCAAGTCAGATCAGTTCTGTGCAGTCGTACAAAAAAAAAAACATTTTTTAAGTCTGTGAATCTGGGCAGAGGGTACTGTGTTTTTCCAAATGAATCCAAATAAGCATTTAACACTATGTCCATCCGTGATGTGATGTTTTGTTCTACTTTTATTCATGATATTTGTGAGGCACGGCTCATGAAGGTTTATGTAAAGGCACACAACATCGTGCTAACGTTAGTTAGCATGCGGTGATTGCGTTTGGAGCGGGCGGATGTCTTGACGTGTGCGGTGGTTGCGACAGATTCGGCAGAAGCAGCGGATCGGCGGCAAGAAGAGCAAGATGGGGCCCGGCTGGAAGTTCAGCCTGGACCTCACCCACCCCGTCGAGGATGGCATCCTGGACTCTGCCAACTTTGTAAGCAGCTTCAAAGGGAAAAAGAAGACAAATATGGTTGTCGGAAAGGGTCGGGGCCCGTTTGGTTAGCGGGCTGCTAACGGGGTTGGCGGACTAGGGCGCCCTTCCCTAGCTCCCCTTGCGCTAGGGTTCTCTTCCCTAGCGTGTCACTGCACTGTGTCCAATAGGAAAGCTTCCTGAAGGAGAGGATCAAGGTGAACGGCAAGACCGGGAATCCGGGCAACGTGGTGTCCGTCGGCCGCGTGAAGAACAAAATCGACGTCACGTCTGAGAAGCGGTTCTCCAAAAGGTGGCAAGGGAGAAAACGCCGTCGCGAGTATTCTCGTGCTGAAAGCTGCGTGTGTCGCCCCCGCAGGTATTTGAAGTACCTGACCAAGAAGTACTTGAAGAAGAACAACCTGCGCGATTGGTTGCGAGTGGTGGCCTCCGACAAGGAAACGTACCAGTTGCGCTACTTCCAGATTAGCCAGGATGACGACCAGTCCGAGGCGGAAGACTAGACCGCCACGACGCTTACTTTTTCGTATGCCAATAAATTCGGAAATAAACGCAACACATTTGTCGTCAGTGTTTTTATTCATTTTGTGCAATATTTTTTTCTTATTGGCCTTTGGTGCCAGAAACGTTTTGGATCATCTTCCGTCCCTTGCACTCATTTGAATAACAACCCTCCGTTGTGTGTCCGGTAAACACTGCAATAATAAACGCATCCTGTCGATACAATCAATTTTAAGCATATTAATATGTACTATTTAGTTTTTATTTGTATGACAATCAAATGAATAAAAATGAAACCGTTTGAAGTACATTCAGCCCTGGGGGTTTTCGGCGACAGGTAGAAAAAACACAAAAAACGGCACCAATGAATGCAAAAGTATCAATCTGTACTCATCTCGTACTAGTGAATTATCCGCTTACACAAGCGCCAAATGTAATGCTTGTTTTCGTATTTGTTCGTACTTTGTTGTTCTCGAGTGTTTGTGTGTGAATGTTGCTGCTGCGACTTGAATTTCCTTAACCCTAAGTGATTGTTTTCCGGCAGTGCACTCAACCGCCACTAGATGGAGACAATCACCAAGCTCGGCGGTGGTCCCCTGTTTTGACCACCACAGTCAGTGTGAGCGTTTAAGTTGAATTCTTTGAAACAGGGCAGCACATCGGAGGAGTGCTCGGAAGACGTGAGGTTGTGGGTTGTGGGTTGGAATCCGGCCTCACGCGCGACCCTCATGAGGATAAGAGCTATTTATGGAACATGGCAAAGGTCAACTTCAAATGACATGTTGCTTCCCAACAGCGAGTAACTCATAAGCAGTCCCAAGGAAGTACAGAGGAGAAATAGTGAATCATCTCACTCGCAGTTTTTGTGTTTCTAAGAAAAGACATTTTGACATCTTTGAACAGACGGTCGTTATTTTGGATGATGATTATTTACAGCGCGAAAAAGAGAAAAGCGTGTGTGTCGTCTTGACGGCCTGCTGTTTTCTGCTGCGGGAATGTTTCAGCAGCTCCACAGGAAACTTCCAAAGATGGGGGGATGCGTTTTCAATTGTGCCTTTAAAAGTGTTCCAAGATACACTTGGGCTTGCTGATGACGTCATCGCCCCAACTTGGGGCAGCGGTGTTGATTTGAAGCATTCAAAGTTGTCGGTCGGAGTGAGAAGAAATATGTGCTGTCGCGTGGCGATGCCGCTCGTCGGACTCTTTGTGTGCGATCACCAGCTTTCGGGTGTTGTCGTCATGACAACATCAGGTGAGGCATTTTATCTTCCGAAGTTTTTCACGGGTCACATTTGAGATGGTGTGACTCGCTGTTGTTGTTTTCCTCCTTTTGTGACGTGCAAGTTGATCGGCGCGCTCCATCAATATTTCAGGGAGGCGTCTCGCTCGGCCGGCTGAGGCGAACACACGATGCTTCTTGACCTCTTTCCACTCATCCATTCATCCTGCCATCCTTCCACCACGCATCAACAGGTAAAAACCGCTACGCTCGCCCTGTCTGCCTTTTTTCCAATTATTAGCCGGGACTTTTATTTTATTGCTGCAATTTGTGACTGTTTGTGCTGCTGTGTAGCTTGACGGATGAATAGACAGACAGAGTGCATATCAAAAGTCCACACACCCGTGTCCAAATGTGGGTTTTTGTGACGGAGAGGAAAAAAACCGAGATAAAGATAAATGGCTTCCAAACTTTTCCCACTACATCTTGCTTTGGGTCTGCTTTTCTTCAGCTGGAACTGGGGCCCTTCATCAAGGTGGAGGGAATTACAAACAGTTCCAAAAAGCACTCAGTAAAATGACAGGAAAAGCCTACTAGAACACTGGAACATTGCTTGGGGTTAACCGGAGTTACTTTAAACGGTGAGAAGTGTTTGCTGGCTCCCATTTAACGTGCTTGAATGTGATTGGTTAATTCTGAACACAGTCACGTCCCTGGTTACAAGAGGGTGTGTACACTTGTGCAACCACATTATTTTCAATTCAATTGTACAGGTCACATCAATGGTGGTAAAAGATTTGTAATGATTTATCTTGGACTCATTTTTCAAAAACCAGGCATTTGAACAGGGGTGTGTAGACTTTAGATAGCTGCATCAGACTTGTAAATACACATTTTTTTTCACCATTTGAGGCTTCTTCTTCTCTTCTTTTTATTTGTCTTAATTTTCTTGTATTTTTATAGAACTGTTGATTTTTGAGTAAATGACAAAGCATAAAATACAAAGTTCAATTTCTTTATGTTCTTATTTGTGTTTTTCTTCTTTTGTCTTGATCGGCCCTTTTTGCCCAAAATACAAGTCACGATTCTGGTTATTATTATTATTATTATTATTATTATTATACCGCTTTTGAACGTGAAGTCCAGGAGTTGACGGAGTACCTGCGCTTTCACCGAATGAATTATTGTGTACTTTTTTTGTCCCAAGGATGGCGTCGTCGAGGAAGTGAGCCCCCTTGCCCCCCCTTGCCCCCACTTGCCCCGCGAGCACAGCTGGCCATGTCGTCCTGGGCGGACGCCTGGCGCCGCACGCGCTGGCGGCTTCTGCGCACCAAGCCCGTGGGGGCCATGGCGCACGGGGGCGGGGACCCGTCGGAGCTGGCCAAGGTGCTGACCGCCCTGGACCTGGTGTCGCTGGGAGTGGGCAGCTGCGCGGGCACCGGCATGTACGTGGTCGCCGGGCTGGTCGCCAAGTCCGTGGCCGGGCCGGGCGTCGTCCTGTCCTTCGTCGTCGCCGCCGCCGCGTCCGTTTTGTCCGGTGAGTCGAGGTGTAGTACCGCGTTGTGCCACCGCCTAGCGGAGGCCACTTGGTGCACTTCTTTGACTTTGGTGAAAACGGGTTCGGCCCACTCGGCGATGTCACTGCTAAGTTTGAGTTGGAGTTACACGAATACAGTGGATGGAAAACTTTTTTTGGAGTGCAATTCAACCGTTGTGACTTTGCTCGGCCTCTGATCGGCAGGCGTGTGCTACGCGGAGCTCGGCGTGCGCGTGCCCAAGACGACGGGCTCGGCGTACACGTACAGCTACGTGACGGTCGGAGAGTCGGTGGCCTTCCTGATCGGCTGGAACCTGATCCTGGAGTACCTGATCGGCACGGCCGCGGGGGCGTCGGCCCTCGGCGCCGCGTTCGACTCGCTGGCCGACCGCGGCGTCTCCCGCTACGCGATGGCGCACCTGGGCGCGCTCAGAGGACTCGGTCAGCGCGCGCTACTCCTTCGCACATACGGGACGTTCCCTGCGCGTGAGTGACGTGTGTGTGTGTGTGTCGGCGGCAGGCAAAGGCGAGGAGACGTTTCCCGACCCGCTGGCCATGTTCATCGCGCTGCTGGTCACGCTGATCGTGGCGCTGGGCGCGCGCAACTCGGTGGGTCTCAACAACGTCCTGAACGGGATCAACGCGCTGGTCTGGGTCTTCGTCGTCACGGCCGGACTGTTCTTCCTGTCTGCCGAGAACTGGGAGGGCGGAGAGTTTCTGCCCTACGGCTGGTCGGGGGTGAGTCGTCGGCCGCCGGGTCCGGGGAGTCGGGAACGGCGAACGCTCGGCAATCGTTCGCCGTTCCCGACTCCCTCGTCGCCGCAAAGCGATTTTCGGGACGCTCTCGGTGTCAAAATCCCCTTGTAGCCACGAGCCGCTTGCGGGTGTGCGTTCAGGTGATGCGGGGCGCGGCCACCTGCTTCTACGCCTTCATCGGCTTTGACATCATCGCCACCGCGGGAGAAGAGGCCCACGACCCCAACGGCGCCATTCCCCGCGCCATCACCGCCTCGCTGCTCACGTGTCTCTGCGCTTACGTGTCGGTCAGTAACGCGGCCGCCGAAAGCAAAACCCGAGAAGAACGCAAACGAGTTTCTGTTTTCAAATGTAGCGAGTACGAGAAAAAGAAATACTCGAGTAAAGGACAGAAACCCGGAAAGCGGACCTGACCGCGCTCCCCCTTCGTGTCGCAGGTGAGCGTGATCCTGACCCTGATGGTCCCGTACGACCGCATCGATGGCTCGGCGCCGCTCGTGGAAATGTTCGCGGCGCGCGGCTTCCTGTGGGGGAAGTACGTCGCGGCGGCGGGATCCGTCGCCGGCCTCGGCGCCTCGCTGCTGGGCTCGCTGTTCCCCATGCCGCGCATCATCTACGCCATGGCTGCCGACGGGCTGCTCTTCAGGTCGCCGCCGCACAAATGGCACACGCGACACGCGACGACGAACACAACACAGCAATGCTCTCGCGCAGGTCGCTGTCTCACGTGTCGCCGCGGACGCGCACGCCGGCGGCGGCGTGCGTGCTTTCGGGGACTTTGGCGTCGCTCGTGGCGCTGCTGGTGAGTCTGCGCGACCTGATCGAGATGATGTCCATCGGCACGCTGCTGGCGTACACGCTGGTTAGCGTGTGCGTGCTGCTGCTGCGCTACCAGCCCGACGGCGAGCCGGAAGACGGCCCGGAGCTTGACGGTACCTTCTCATGGCGAGACACCGTAGCTTGGCGCTCGTCGTCACACAAACAAACACTTCACGTGCTCCTTTTGTTTTTTCACAGTTCGGATAGTAAACCTCGCCATTCGCGGGCGTTAGGCAACCCCGCTACAAATAGCAAACAAATTCCCGAAAAAACGATTTGTAATTGCGTATATATGCCACAGGGTGGCGCAAAAGCACTTGAAACGGAGAGGCTCGTATAGCGTCAAGGCCACGCCTCCAGCATGTACGCAGTTGTGAAGCCGCGTTACATAGACGACGGGATTCAGTGGTTAACAGGGTTAGGGATTCGATGTAAGGTTAGGGTTGCAAAACGGAGTTAGCGTTTGAAATTAGGGTTTCAAGGTAGGGTTTTAACAGGCTTAGGGTTTTAAAGCAGGGTTCAAAGAATTTCGGTGTATTAGCAAAATTTGAGCCATCCATCTTCCTTTTGCGTTTCAGTCGGCCCAAAGTGGGCAACATAGCGTCACGTCGCAAGGTACAAACCGTCAAATGTTGTTTTTGGGAAGAGCTGAAAATGTGGGAATTTCGAAAACTCGAGTCGGACGCGAGCGGCTCATCTGGAAGTGATTTTGCTTTTTATCCGACTCAACAGAAATTGTCTTGAATCGCCGCACGCTTGAACTCCATTTGTGTTCAGTTTCCTCCAGCGACCACGACGGCGAATCCTGCGAGTCACGGCCGCAAAGGCTTCCGGACGTTCCGGCGGCGGCGGCGCGGCCCACGGCGTCGAGCGGGCGCACGGTGACACGCTGCACGCTGGCCTTCTTCGCGCTGTCCTTCCTGCTGTGGACCGCCGTCATCTTCGGCGCCGAGCGGGGCGCCGGGACGGGCGCCGCCGCCGTCTGGGGCCTGACGGCGGCGCTGACGGCCGCCGCCATGGCCGCGCTCTTGCTCGCCGTGGCGCGGCAGCCGCAGAGCGGGCGGCGCCTGGACTACGCGGCGCCCTGCGTGCCCTTTGTTCCCGCGGCGGCCATCTTGGTCAACAGCTACCTGATGCTCAAGTTGTCGGCGCTCACGTGGGCGCGCTTCTCCGTCTGGTGCGCCGTCGGTCAGTCCGCAAACACGAACGCGCGAACCTCGACGAGTTGGACGGTTCTCGGCTTCTGTTTTTCTCCACCAAACGTGTTTTTTTGTTTTCCTGTCATCAGGCCTGCTGATCTACGTCTTCTACGGCGTGTGGCACAGCTCCCTGGAGGTGAACGCTCGCCAGGAGGAAGCCCACGCCAGCTCCTACCGACGCTTCGACGACCCCTACGACGACCCCCGAGAGCGGGACGACCGACTCTACCGGCCGCCGGCCCCCCCGGAAAGCGACTTCCGCTACCAGAACGACGCGTACGACGCGGGGCCGAGCGAGGACGACGGCGGACATTTCGGGTACCAGAGTGGAGGAGGAGGAGGAGGAGGATGAAGGCTGCGCCGATATGCCGAACAGTCCCGCCTTCGACAACTAGAAGGAAAAGAACTGTCGCGATGGCAGCAAACATCAGCTGTCCGACACCCAAGGGTTCGGGTGCACACACACACAAACAGCTTCGGCCACAGCTCGTCGGTTAATATTATTCGTGTGCTAATATTGAGGCTAGCTGGCTAACAGCATTTTAGTCTTCAGCTTGTTTTTAAGTGTTTCTTGTTGAGTTTGAAAACATTTGTTTGAGTGTTAAATGTTTTTTGAAAAGTCCAAAAAGGTTTTCTGTAAGAACACAGTAACATGCGTAAGTAAAGTATAGCACTTCACTTTTTCCAAAATGGCTTCAGTTCATATTTTGTCTCAAAATTCTACACTTCCCCCCTCCCCCAACTGACAATGTGAACAAAGTTTATTTTTACAAAATGTTTTTTTTTTTTGTCCATACATGATGATGATGTGTTGCTATAGACAACTTTAAACAAGGTCTCAAAACAATAATTGATTTGACGTGCGGAAAGGAAAAGATGAGCGGCTGGTTCATCGATGAATTGTTGGACCTCCGATCATCACGTAACGCAAGCGACGTAAACGCCGACGTTCAAATTTGGGTTGAAAACAAATCAAAGGACGCATGTTTCAGTTGTGTGTTCATCTTTTATTTTCATTTAAAAGGACAAACGAAGTCGTCACGTCTGTCAGTCTTCTTCATCATCATCATCATCACAAAGTACACACAAGGTACACACCGCCCCCCCACCTCCAAGCGTGACGAAAACAAGACGAGCGTCAAATGTGGCCGCCGTGGGAGCGAGGGGCGGGCGGGGCCGTTCGGAGGCCGCGGCGTCGAACGAGCCGGAGAGACAAAGCGAGGGCGAGCGAACGGGCCGACGGCGGGCTAGTCGTCGGCGTCCGCCTCTAACGGAGGGTCCGCCCCCTCCTCATCTTCCTCTTCCTCCTCCGACACCACGGCGAACGTTTTCTTTCCTCGCCGCTGTACGTGGTCCTCGTTGCGCTTCTCCAACGCCACGATCTGAAAAACACAAAAGTACTCATCAAACTCATTGGAGGTGAGCTGCAACACAGGGTTGGGAAACCTCAATTTGAAACCTTCACACTGTTTTGACCCCCCCCCCCCCCCCCCAAAAAAAATACAAATAAATAAATCGCAGGGTTCGGTCCCTCAATCGTGTCTGTTGGCAAATCGTAATTAAAAACAAAAAAACATTTCTGTACTTTTCTGCAAGTTGTTCCTTTTCTTCCTAACCCTTCCAGGAAGAAAAGGAAGTCGCTCGCTGTTGTTGAAGAGCAAGCTGGCGTTTGCTTTGAAGCTATCAAACTAGCGTCTTACCGCAGCTTTTCCAATTACGACAACTGACGAACAAAAAAATGCACTCATAATAATCAATAAATAACGGAACAATGACACCTGACTTTTGGATGTGCTTTTTCACATGACATTGGCCATTTTAGTTGGAGGCCATATTGGCCAGCCCTCGCTCGCTCGCGTGCGTGCGTGCGTTACCTCGGCAAAAAACTCCGCCTCGTTTTCTGCACCAATGGGAATGTTGAGTCCCGACACGGCGTTGAAAAGCTCGAAGATGCCCAACGCCTCGCTCACTCCTCGCTTCTGGAAGAACTACACACACACAAACTTGTGTGCGCGTCACACAAAGATAATAGTGTTTGCGTGCGTGCGTGCGTGCTTGTTACCGTGGAAACGTTCCTGCAGTCTCGGAAGAGGAACTCCAGGCCGTGGGGGTGAGTCGGCTCCACCGACTGACTGACGTCGATCAACCACACCTGCGACGCACACACACAGGAAGCAGCGAGATGATCTGTAATCATGCAATCGTGCGATGAAAGAGAACAAGAAAGGAAAAAAGGGAGGGAAAGAGAAAGACTTTCAACTTTTAGAAAAACTAAAATAAAAAATCCCAAAAAGAGAGACATTGCTAAAAAAAATAGCCAGGAAAGACAAATAGAAAAACATGGACTGACAGGAAAATAGTACAAAGAAGAAAAAGAAAAGACAGACACATGAGGAAAGGGAAACAGGAAAAAGAAAAAAGAAGACAAAGAGCAAAGGGAGCAAAAGAATGAAAAAATTAATTAAAAAATGAAAAACAAGGAGAAAAAGTGAAAGAAAAAATAGAAAAAGAAGACGACAGAAAGACAGGAGAAAAGGACATAAAGTAGACAAGTAGGAAAAGTAAAAAAAAAACAAAAAAACGTAGCGTGTGTGTGTCGTTACCTTTCCTTGATGCCACAACATGTTGTACTCGCTGAGGTCAGCGTGGACCAAATGACACTCGGCGTACAGCGTCTGCATCAACTACACGCGCACATCGACATCAGCGCGCGTCCTCGCGTGAGCGTGTGCCCGCGCGGGCGCGTGCGTGCGTGCGTACGTACGTGCAAGACCTGGTAGAAGGCGTTCTTCATGTCGTCGCAGCTCAGCACGACGTCCTTGAGTTTGGGCGCGGGGACGTGGTCTCGCCCGATGAACGACATGACCAGGATGTGCTTCCGCAGCAGGACCACGTCCGGGCACGCGATCGCCGCCGCCTTCATCCTAAAAGCGCACGCACACGCGCACGACATATTACGTCCATTTTACACACAACTTTTTATTTGTCGCGTGCTGATGTGCACTGCTTGCACTAACAACATGGCCGTGAAAGTCACCGTTGCCAAGTCTGCAATTTGCAGTTTACCAAATTTAGGGACTTTCCGACCCCGCTAGTGAGTATTTTTCAACAAAGTAGCAACAGACGACGCCAGCGGCTCCATTTTTGTATCGTTTTGTTTTTTGTAAGCGCTTAAAGTATCTTAGAAAAACAACAAAGGAGCCCGCCGGAGTCAAAAGGTCGCGCACGCAAAACAAGCAAGTATATTTGCACCACCTGAGTTGGAATTTCAATTTCTAATGGCGATTTTATTTTAAAGACAAAACAATGTCTCTTCCTGTGTCCGTGTCACATGACCAGTGGAGCGGCACTCCATTGGCCGGACGTCACATTGATTCAAAAAGGTGATGCGGAGGTCGTGACCTCCTATGGAAGTTTTCTGCCCTCCGCGTTTCAATTCAACTCATTTTTGACATGTTGGATTTTTTTACATGTCCAGTTTTGGAAAAAAAAGGAATATTTTGATGGCAACAAAATTCAAACGTTGGGCAACATTTCTGAATTATAAATCTATTACAATTAGAAATGACATTATTTTGAGAGGCCCAACGAATCGATTATCCGATAAATCAACTATTTTGATAATTGATCGTTCGACATCCAATTGTCCAAATACTCGACATTTCAGGCTCGCCACAGTCAATATTGTTCCATTTCCGCCTGACCGCTTATCTTTGATCATCCTCCGCTTTTACTTTGGCAGATTTTCTGACGGATGTCCCAAACCAAAGCAGCAACCGAATCAATTTGTGTTAAATAATGACATTTGAAACAATGTTCTGTTTTTGAAGGATTTTTGTACGCAATTCGTCGGTTATTGTAATAAATAACGTGCAATATAACGGTTGGCTATTTGACACGATGCCGATGCCGCGCGCCGGCGAGCGACCTGCTGAGGTTGTGCATCTCCTTCTCGGCCCACAAGCGGATGATCTTGCGCGGGTTGAGTTTGGCGAAGCGGTCGATGAAGCGGTAGTCGTCCTTGATGTAGCGGTCTCGGTTCCTGAACTCGTTCAGGGTGGTCTTGAACACCTTCAGGACCACCTCGTCCGGGACGGGCCGCTCGTCCAGGCTGCGCGCGAACACACGCACGCACGCGTTGAGCACATACATGACACGACACGCGCGAGCGAGCGAGCGAGCGAAGGTGTCCGACCTTCCTCCGTTGGCGTGGAAGACCACCGACTCTTTTCCGGTGCTGATGCATCCGTTGATGCTGTCCAGCACGCCGGCGTTGACCATCTTGTACATCAGAAGACGAGTGCGGGGGTCCACCGCTTGCTCCTGACGGGGAAAAAACAGACCGAGGAAGAGGAGCGGCCAGTCAGGCGCACATCCGGACAAAGTGCATTTTGGGTATGTGGGAGGGGCCAACAAAAGCAATAGTGAGAAAGGGCTCCTGATGGCAAAACCATCGTTTACATTCCGATACATAATCGCGGCGATCACCGTTGACTTTGCGAATTGCGTCATCTTTCTCAGCATCTTTATCGCACACGCTCTCATCCGTCTCGTCTCTCCCTTCATCATCGGCGTGAGAAGCAGCGATTCCTCGCCTAATCTTTCTCTTCTCCTCTCAAAGCGACGCAATGCCGCCATCTACGGGGATGTGTTTGTCATCGCGGCGAAGCAGAAGCCGAAATGGCCCGGACAAGCTCCCGTCGGCTCAATACGTCGGAATCCGGTTGACGAGTGGAGACATCAACGGCAGACTAAAGTCTCTTCTTTGTGTTTATTTCGAAAGGAATTGGGAGGCACTTGTGTAACTCACGGCGGTGGAGTGTTCCTTCTTTTCGTGCAGCCGGGCGCTTCGCCGCTGCTCGCTGGCGCAGTGCTGCTTGAGAGAGTTGAAGACCTGATTGGACAGCTTCAGGTCCATGCCCAGACCGTCGCCCACGTGCACCTCAGGAGCAAACTCAACACACACGACAATAACAATAAACACACACACACACACACTCAGCCAGAGAGCAGCATGTAAGCGCTCTTTGAACAAATACAAACGGCAACAACTTTCTGTGCGCGCGCAGTGTGTAGAGTTTTGTTTTGTCCGTTTGTCCGTCAGCTGCTTATGTCTGTAAACTGTTGCCCGCCCGCCCGCCCGCCCCCCCACGATGAAAAGTGCCATACGTTGTCCATGCGCGCCGTGTTCTTCCTGCCACATGTGACGGCGTCATGCTTGGTTGTGATGTTTTTGCCTTTCCCAGCAAAACCTCTTCTGGGCGCGGTCTGAGCCTTGGCTGGAGGGGAACAAAACAAAAAAAGTGCAGATTGCGAGCGCGCAGTACGCCGCAGAGGTACTCGCGCCGTTGCGGTGGCGTTACCCGCCCTGTAGGGGTCGTGCCTGGTGTCCTGCCAGTCCACCTCGTCCTCGGAGCCGTCGCTGTCCTCGTAAGGGTGAACCTTGCGGTAGTTCTCGAAGGAGATGGACACTACACAAACAGTCCAACACACACTTTGGTCCGCTTTTATGATTTGTGTTCGATGAGGCCGAATATGGACTCGCAACTGAATTGGCGCGCACGGCGAGCAATAAAGTCGCCTTAATCCGAACGCGACTATGAATACGAAGCGCGTTTGTTCGTCGCTCGCGGCGGCCGCTGCCGCTACCTTTGCTGTCTCCGTTGAACTTCTTCTCCTCTCGCCGCAGCTGATCATCGAACTCTCGGTCAAACTGCATCTGAAGCATCTGCGCCAGCATCAAGTCGCTGGTCGTGTCCGCCGCGTCGCCGCTCGACGACACGGACGACGGGCTGAACGATGACATTATTGTTATTAGCGGCATCCGACGTCAGGATGAAAACAGGACATTGGAAGAAGGCAGCGGTGGCGGCTGACAGCGTAGGACGCTCCTCGCCACGTTTGACGTGTATGACATCGCGATCACCTTATTAGCCAACCGAGTTCAAACTCGGGCTTAACTCCATGGAATTCTTTGAGGCCGATTCTGATATTTGGCAGAAAAGCTTTCTGAAAACCAATTAATCGGCAGGTTCATCGAAAATTGGATTTGCCATCAATCATTTTGGTCCCTTAACGCTCGCAACAACAAAGATTTACTTTGGCCTTTACTGTTTGTTCCGCTAACTTTAAACACGCAAATATGAGATTTGACGGCTGGTTGTATCTTTAGATGGAGGCCATAAATGTCTGCAGGACATAAGCAACATTATGAATGACGTTCCTGGCAAAATATGATTTTGGCCCCATTTAATAATATTCTTATTACTACGAATAACGCGGACAAGCCGGGTTTTGATCTCGATGATGCCATTTGTGTTATGCTGACTGTTTAGCGTTTCGTGCACGGCGGCCGACTCACTGCGCGAGGCCGCCGCAGCCGCGATCGTCTTCGTGCAGCTGCCTGGCCAGCTGCTCGCTCATCACGTCCGCCAGCGAGCACGCCGACACCGCCGCCGCCGCCGTCACGCCCCACGGGCTCTGAAGGGAACACGCCACCGCGCAGTCATACTTTGACTTTGAAAGGACAACTCTTGGAACAATCGCACTCAACTTCATTACATTGAAATGGCGCTAACATGGATGCTTTTAGAATGTGGCAAGACTGTTTAAACTCCACACAGGAAGGCCGACGTTGAGAATTGTGAGCCCGGCGTGCTAACCACTAGGACACCGTGCTAACAGCTTTTGTCATACAAATCAATAATTGACAGGGTTGTGCGTTCATCTCCAGTCACAAACAAGTTCGGGGGGTTCGGCCTTAGCCCCGCCCTTCAGTGACGTATGCTAACGTCGTGAAAAACAATATTGTATAAACAATGACGAACACGTCCATTGCCACACTTTAAGCTAGACATACTCTCTTCAACACAAACATTAACTTATTTAAAGTGGAGCGGTGACGTCAACGACGGAGGCCATATTGGCTCTCGTTTTATAAACTGTTCAAATTGTTTTCTTTTAAGCTTCCAGGCTTCAAACGTCTTGTTAGACAAAAATGTAAGTTTAAAACTACAAATTCCAAAGTGGGGCAGTCTTACCTTGGGCGTGTGAGCAGTGACTCCACTTGGATCCATTTTTGGATTTGATGCGAGATTGGACCGGAAGGCGGCTAACGAAGCGAAGTGGCTAATCGCCAAGCTAAGTGGGCCGACGAAAAGTGGAACTAAAAAGACGACAAACGACTGGAGCGGCACGTGACAAGCAAAGTCAAATGTTGGAACTGCGCCGGCGACACTTAAAAGACGATTTAGACGAGCTTACACGGACGAAATGTGTCGCAAATGGGCAAGTGAGGCGAACGTGTTCGGCGTAAGACAAGAAGCTCGGACCAACCGGAAGTGCATCACCGTCCGCTCACACACCTACACAATAAAATGCAGTACGATGACGTCATAGCCCAGTTTGATTTACTTTTATAAAATAAAATAAAAAACAATAGAGTATATCACCGCGTGTGTAAAAGTATCAATTATCATAAATTCGCGTACAGCTGTATATGAGCCCCCCGTTAAACAGGACTTTCTAAATATATTTAAACCATTTAGAGGGCCAAACCAAAGACAAAAGATAGACCTAGTGATATCTAATAATATATAATGATGTATAGTTAATGAAGTATAAAAGCATCGGGGTCCTTATTGGTGTGAGATTTGAGTGAACATTAGCATTTCCCGTTGGCGGCATAGACCTTTATTGTGAAAGTGTTGGCCGGAAGTGTTATGTAGCGAAAGCAGAAAAAAGAGGAGGCCAAATGGGAGAATCCCGACGCTGAACATCTTCGCCGCACATTTTCCCCTCATCGAGCGTTCAAATGTCAGCGGGGACGCAAAAAGACGACGTTTGATTTTTCTAGTTTTCGTTTTTGTCTTCTTGAATTTTTTGGGGTGTATTTATTTATATATATATATATATATAGCTTTTCATATTTGCTCTTTTGTCCTTGTTGTTGTTTTGTGTGATGGCCGACGGCGTCCTCAGCATCAGGACCAGCTCGGGAGGGCCGGAACCGCTCGGACGAGCGACACTCCAGCCGCACACCTAACCGCATCAGTAATATTTGCCTTCGTTATTATTAGGAAAATGATTAGCATGATTGCAGGACATCATTGACGTTTATTGCACACATATTTCCCATCCATCCATCCATCCATTTTCTCTAACGCTTATCTGGAGCACAGTTGACTCCGAGCTGTGGAAAACACTTGGAGCATTTATTCCATATCCTACTAGTGCACTGAATTGTCCATACTAGTATGCTCTTTGTCCTCACTTGTGAGATCATTCAGTGCACTAGCCAAATGACTGTTTAATCCACCATCTCTGCGCATTAGAAGGGCAACTAGGACAAAGTAGATGAAGGTGCACTAGAAGAATGACAAGGGCGCACTAGTAGAACAACCAGGTTACTAGTGAGGCAAATCTCTACAGTAGTTGATGCAATCTAACGTTTGCGGCTTTAAGCGAAGCGGGCAAAATGAAAGGCGGGAGCGGCCATTGTGGAAACGGGCCCGCGTAATGCCAAGCCCCGATATGGATCGGCGACCAGTCAAGCGTTTGTCCACGTGCGCTGAGACCAGATGGCGACCATTCCATTGTTTGCCCATATGCGCCCCAAACCCGTTTGTCCGTTGCTCTCTTTTCCAGCGAAACCGCCTTGACCTTTGCTGACCTTTGACCTTCCCATCACCCGGCGCCCAAACGCTCGGCGCCATGACGTGAGCGGTGGCGCTGTCGCCGACTTCAAATCGCTAACGGGATGTCGCAGCCGGCGGCCGCCGAGAAGGCCCGGGCGGAGCTCAACGAAAACCCCGACACGCTGCACCGCGACATCCAGCGGGTACGGCGACCCGCCGCGCGTTCGTCCGCGCGAGGTTGACGGCGCCGCGTCTGTCCGGCAGGTGCGAGACATGATCGTGACGCGACCGGACGTGGGCTTCCTGCGAACGGACGACGACTTCGTCCTGCGCTTCCTGCGGGCGCGCAAGTTCGACCCGGTGGAAACCTTCCGCCTGCTGGCGCAGTACTTCCACTTTCGCCAGCAGAACCTGCACATGTTCCACAGCTTTAAGGTGCGGACACGCACGCCGATCGCGCGGGCGCTCGTTAACAGGACGCGTGTGCGCCAGGTGGACGAGCCGGGCATCAAGCGGGCGTTGACGGACGGCTTCCCGGGCGTTCTGGAGACTCCGGACCAACACGGTCGCAAGATCCTCATCCTGTTCGCCTCCAACTGGGATCAGAACAGGTCCGCGCGCCGTCGTCACGGCGACCCGCACACTTGCACACCTCGGAAATATTTCCTGGAAATCAAAAACAATGTAACGTAATCTTATTTTTAGTTTCAAAATGTTATGAATTTAAATATTTGATGTCCCCATTTGGATTGTTTTCAAACCTTTCGAAATGGATTTCATCAAATAATGAGTTTAACCATTTGAATGAAGTAAAAACAATGACATTCGAAATACAAATGTATTACTAGGTTCCATAAAAATCTTCGGTAATCCACTCGATCAAGTTACTGTGTAATTATGTGTGAAATCAAATCAAAATGGTCAATAATTTGTGAATAAAAGACTGATTTATTATTAAAAGAAAGAGTTTTAACCTTTCAAAACAAGATCATTCTCATCGATTTGAACTGAGAATGAATGATTATTTGATCATGAATAATCTTAAAATATACAAACGTACATATTTGACATTCACAGCGCAGTCCATTTCCCATGAAATGGATTATGAATCATAAGACCCAGCAACGCGTTGTACACTGAATGCTTTGACTGTACTAGTGCGGTACTAGCGCACGGACGGTCGCTGACGCATGTGGACTCGGCGTGCGTGCAGGAACTCGTTCACGGACATCCTGCGGGCCATCTTGCTGTCGCTGGAGGTTCTGATCGAGAAGCCCGAGCTGCAGATCAACGGCTTCGTGCTCATCGTCGACTGGAGCGACTTCTCCTTCAAGCAGGCCTCCAAGCTCACGCCCAACGTCCTCAAGCTGGCCATCGAGGGCCTGCAGGTCGCACGCCCCGTTCAAAGCGTCACGCGCGTGACTTTGACTCCGTCTCGGTGCCGGTGAACTAGGTCGAAGTGAGGAGACGAGCTTCGTTCGGACAAAAGTAGTGCTTCGGTGCCACCGCGGGACATCTCGGAGCCGAGAAAATAGGATGAAACGAGTCGAGGAACTTCAGATAAAAGTAAAGGTGGTCCTCGGCCACCACCTTGTGGCATCTCGGTGCCAACTGAACTGAGGAACTTTAGTGAGACAAAAGTAGTCCCGCGGTGCCGAGCGATCGATTTGAGGAGCTTCCCTCGGACAAAAGTAGTCTTTCGTCGTCACGTTATGGCATTTTGGTGCCGGTCAACTATGTGGAAGTGAGTTGAGGAGCTTTGGTTAGACCGGTGATTTCCAACCTTTACGGAGCCAAGGCCCATATTTGACAAATGGAAAATCTCACGGCGGATACGGTCAGGACTTTCTTGCTAGTCCCTGCCTTCTAGTAGAAGAGCATTTCTTTTGGTGTGTCTGTCGCTATGCCTGTGAAGAAAGACACAAAATCAAACATTACCCACGGCGCACTGGCGGGGGAAATCGCCGGCTTAGACAACAGTCGTCCTTAGCCCCCATCTTGATGCTGAGGAAGTGAGTTGAGGCGCTTCATTTCGACAAAATGAAGTCTTAGTAATGAGTCATCTCGCTGCCCAAGAACTAAGTTGAAGTGAGTGGACCGAGCGTTTGTTTTTGTTTCCCCCTCAGGACAGCTTCCCAGCGCGCTTCGGCGGCATCCACTTCGTCAACCAGCCGTGGTACATCCGCGCCATGTTCACCATCATCAAGCCCTTCCTCAAGGACAAGACCAGGAAGCGGGTGAGTGCGCGAGCTCCTCCTCCTCCCCGCCCGCCCGCCCGCAGACATCACACCTCTCATCCGTCATTAATGTCAACGACATTCTCTTTCCACTTTGCACTCAATGTCCAAATATTCTTGTAGCGTCGTTAGGCTTGGAGAATTAAGACTTGAAACATAGCAACATGCAACATCTTCATCTTGTCTGGATCAGTTCCCCCCGCATGCCGCAGTTGTGTTTTTGTTCGTACCCGTCGTATCGATCGCGTCAATATGATATTTGATCGACGTGCCTATCGTAACGCATCGGTCCGTCGGCCGCAGATCTTTCTGCACGGCAACAACCTGAACTCGCTCCACCAGCTCATCCGGCCCGACTGTCTGCCGTCCGAGTTCGGCGGCACGCTGCCGCCGTACGACACGGGCACGTGGGCGCGCACCCTGCTGGGCCCCGACTACACGGACGAGACCGAGTACACCCTCACTTACGACGCGCTGCGCGTCCAACAGAACGGCGGCGGCGGCGGCGGCCAGGAGCTCATGAAAAGGTCGGGCCTTCAACTCAAACTCTGATTTTTCATTTCCGATTTGAATCCAAGAGAAGAAAGAAACGAGAACGACTTTTTGCCAAACAAGTTTTGGCTTGTCGTGCGCGTTCAAAATCCCTCCTCCTGACAAACAAACCCAAATTCATCCATAAAAAGCAATGAAGCCTTATTGCTTTTTTTTTTTTAGCTGAATCTCGAAATGATATTGGAGTTGATTGACTTTGCGGTGAAGAGCGCAAATGTGCGAGCAATTAACGCCCCCCCCCAAAAAACATCGGTACAGTGAACACTCGCATATTTGCAAACTGGCGCTTTGTTTCGGGAACCCGACCTCCAGGATTCCATCAACTTGTGCTCAGGCCAAAGCGAGAAAAGTATCACTTGGCTGCCATCTTGTCAACGGACTATGTTGAAGTGAGTTGAGGAGCTTCATTCAGACAAAAGTAGTGAAGGAACTATGTTGAAGTTGAAGAGAAAAACCTCCTCCCCTCACTTCCACGTAGTCCAGAGCCGCCCAATGTTACGGAACGTCCGTATTTTGTTACGCCGACTCATTACGGCCGTAACACCGATTGTTCTGGAAATCGGTTGAGAAAAAAATCCAGCGTCCGACATGACCGGAAATATTCAAATATGGCTTCAAATATCGAAAACGATTACCATTCGAGTCATAATTATGTTGTGCAATTAAACAGCATGCAGAATTCCTTTACATATTCCGATGACATAATATACTTCAATAACTGTTCTTGACAAAACGTTGCAAATATGGAAATTGGGACAAATTTGGACACGTTGTTCCGGAAGTGAATTTCTACGGGGCGGCAGCTCTGACGGCCGCTTGGCACGGAGACACCACAAGATGGTGCCAAAGCGACACTTTTCGACACGGCTGTGGCCGGAGCACCCAGACAGCAAACAAGTGTGTGTGTGTGTTTGTCAGGACGGGTTCCGCCCGAAATCATCGGCCATTCTTGTTTTGGTTTTTGGCTTTCAGGTCTCAGTCGGTCGCCAACCCTGCCACGCTGCGACAGACGGACCGCGAGAGCAGCGCCCCGCTCCTGACCCTGGACTGAACACACACACACGCAACACACACAACACACACACTTGCTGGATTTTCACTCGTGCTGTTTCGTCCCGTCCCGCTGAACTTTGACTCGTACTTCCTGTTTCTGAGCCCGAGTGTGCGTGTGTTTGTGTGTGTGTGTGCAGCCTCAGCAGCGCGCGCGCGCGCACACACACACACGTGACCCTCGACCGTGTTTGTGTGTCCCTGCGCAGGAATGTAGAAAAGGTTCTCACGACTTTAGTGAATGTTTGCTCACCATCACCACCATCATCTTCATCCCTTTCTTTCTTCGTTTATTTTGGGGCGATTCTCGTTGAGCGTTTCGCAACCGAGGCCCAAATCTGACTTTGATTTCCCCGGCAAAGGCGTTCCAATGTTGTTCTTCGGCCTCTTGAATTTTCTCCTCTTTTCGCATCGGCGACCTTCTGCCATCTAGTGGACAGGCGTTTCATTGCTCGGCCTGTTGGCAAATGTCGCTGGCATCGATAGAAGAACAGAGATGCATTATTTGTAGTACTTCATCAATTCAGCCATTCAACAGATTATTCTTTTGTATTTTTTTGGAACCTCTCCCCTGTTATTCATGCGTTATTACTGTTATTATTTTTGAAATGCAATCCCCTGCCTATTTGCTTTTTTTCCCCCACGAATAGCCATCTTGACTATATTGAAGTGTGTTAAGGAGCTTCATTGAGACAAAAGTAGTGCAATGCTGCAATCTTGTGGAATTATTGGTCAGCGATTAGCAACCTTTTTAGCAGGGCGTCAATTGTGGATTTTTTTGCTATTTGACTCATGGGGTCCAACTGTAAAAAAAAAAATCATAGTTTTCGGCGCAATTACGTAAAATTGGGATCATTTCTTTCGGTCTTTTCTTGATCTCTGAAATCTTTTTAGTTCAACACAAAGCTGACACGTTCGCAAGAAGCCCAAAATGATCCAAGCTTATCGCCACGGACTTATTTGTTCAATATTTATGACGAAAGGTCCACCTGCAGACGGGCGTCAGTATTGTGCTGTCAACACACACCAAATGCCAAAGTGTCACTGAAGAGAAAAACTCTTTTGATTGAACTTGCTACAAGATTGTACAGTGGATGTCATCGTGCGCTGCAAAAACGGCGGACGACTTTTTTTGTCGCAGATGTGAAGACGGAAAAAATGTTGTCGTGGCCTCCCGCAGGGCGCTCGGGGGACATCGGGGCTACACCCATCTCTTGTCATGTATTTACTGCAGAATGTAAACTAGTAAACATTTACACCTCCACGTGTGCCGCTTTCAACTGGGGGGGGGGGGGGGGGGGGGTCATCAATTTACAATTACATGCAACGAGATGACAATTTATGAACCGAATGTTTTGTCCTCGGAATCCACGACATGACTGGGAGAAAATGTGTCATTGAATTGTGTTGCTTTGGGACATTTCCATGATGACAATTTTAGTTACATTTGAAAAATAGCTGCTGCAAAAGCTCAGGTTTTGTTTTTTTTTTCTTCTCCCCATCTCACTTCCTCCTTCTCAAGCTGATGCATGTGATTGGCTCTCTCTGGTCATGTGCCATTCTTCTGTAGTCTCAAACATGACATTTTTCCATTTCATATTTAAAATAAATACATTTAACAATGACTTAAAAGACATCCATAAATAAAAAAAAATAAAAAAATTCGTTAATTAAAATGTATTTTTTTACATTTTAATGGACAAATTTCAGATAAAAAAAAAAAAACTGCTCAATGGACACAAAAAATATGATAGGACTCTTGAGAATGTAAATGCTCGGTGGGCCGAATATAAAGAAGGGAATGGGCCCCTGGGGCCCCCCGGGCCAGACTTTGCCCACCCCTTGGCTGGAGCGTCAACCGCAAAGATAAAACAGTTACGACAAAATAAAGCAACAACAACAAACATGCACCACTATTTTCTGGGGTTATTTTTAATAAAAATAGAATCTCTTACAACATCTGACGTTGGCAGCAATTGTACAAAAGAGAAGAGGAAAAAAAAGTCAGCTAGTGGGAAAACAGCGGAGGAAAAAGTCGCGTCCAACTTGAGGTTTTGCTCAAACAAACTCCGCAAACATTGAACAGCACAGTCAGTCCAACGCGCGCGGGGTCAAGTCAGTAGTAGAGGTCGGCAGGCGCTCGGGAGGTCGCGCTCTAGATGGCGCTGAGCGTCTGCCTCTGGTACGCCGTCAGCTGCGGGTGCCACACGTCCACGATGAAGATGAGGCGCAACGTGGCGGCGTCCTGCCAAACTTCGTGCTCGAAAGAGTCGTCGAAGATCAACACTTTGCCCTCCTCCCACTCCCTGGCGGGACCACCGACACCAAGGACACACACACACGCGCGGTCTTTTCGGCCTCTCAACTGGATTTTGCCATCAACGTACTGCATTTGCTCACGAAGATTTGATTTGAAGATTTGGGCAGCCGCGGTATTATCGATCAACGAACGTCTCGCTGCGCTGGGAAGATTGACCCGGGTCTTACGCTGCACAAACTCCGTAACTAATCCAATTACACTGAACGTAGGCGTCATCGCGTAACAACAAACTGCAGACGCCGTCACTTTTGAACCTTTGCCGTACCTTAATTATATGATTTCTTTTCTTATGTTCGTTAAACAAATGGAGACGGGCGAATCCGGAGTCAATATCGCTCGGTTTAGAGAAACGAGGAGCCCCCGATTTTAGCCGGCAACATCTGCTAAAGCGAACGCGTGGACTTCCACGGCGGACAAAGAGGATGAGGAGGGGAGTGAAGGGTACCTGGTCCGGTCCGTGCACCTGATGCGGCATCCGCGTTTGGGAACGACGAGGCCGAGGTGCATCCTCAGTCGGCAGTTGGTGGGGCCCGTGTGCGGCCACACGTGCGTGCCCGGCTGCATCGCCGACAACTTAATCTGCGCGCGCGCAAACGAGCCTCGTTAAGGCAACGTCGCCGACCTGTCACGCGAGTCCGGAACGAGAACGAGATACGTATTCACGACGCGTGTCCAAAGTGCGTACCTGTCCTCGCTTGCAGCCGGTGGCTTCAGGAAATCTCTCCAGCAGCGAGCAGGTCTTCGGGGCAGCCTGACAGGAAGCGGCGGACTTCTTCCCTGAACACAAACGAGTCTGTCAGCTGTGAGCGAATGCGGAAGAGAAGCTTCAAGAAGTCAAGAACCTTGCTGCCAGAGCGTGTACTGGCCCCACTCTCCTTTCTCCCTCAGGTTCTCCTCCTCGGGCACAAACTGGCCCGTGTTTCGGTCCATCACGGCCAGGGCCTCGTCCCGGATCGTCTTCCAGTTCTTCTCCAGCGCCTGAACGCAAACGCTGCCGTTCGGTCCCGGACCGGAACCGCATCCTTGTAAATCTGGCCCGCTGTCCTACCTTGACCAGTTCGGTGTATCCCGTCTCGTTCGGAGTCCACCAGGGCTGCGCCTTGAGCCCGTCCACGTTGTAGAGCGACCTCTGCCACACGGACGCAAAGTGCCCTCGCTCGTGGCCCACCTGGTACCAGTGGTACGCCTGAGGGGCAGGGGGACGCCATACCGCTAAGCCAAACGTCACGTGACACTTTGCAGTCAAGCGTTAAAATGCTAACAAGCTAGCGGAAAAGCTTGTGGCAGGTTGAAGAAAACACATTTGTATGTTTACATATTGTACTTCATTTCAATAATGAACCACAAATAGCTTATTTGTCCTTATACATTAGTACCTTGACTAACGAGTTGAATTTGTTATTTGAGTACATTACTCTTTAAGGGGTGTGGCCTCGTGAGTGACATCAAGAGCTTGGGGTCACTCAGTGTTAGCGTCTTCTCCGTGTTTTCATTTTGTTGGAATAAACGGCAGAGAGCGCTTCGGGCTCTCCTTTTTCGTCACGTCACGCTTGCGACGGCGCATTTGAAGCTCGCAACCCCAAAACTGCAAAATTTGATGCTTGCAATTTTGTTTTCTTGATTGTTTCAAGCCGTCGTGTCGCGTTCGGTCGGGAGACCGGGGCCCGGCCGGCCACGTCGCACTCACGCTCTGGTCTCCGACTCTCTGCAGCGCGTCGCCCAGGTGGAAGTAGAAACGTCCGTCATCGGTGCCGGGCTCTCCGGACTCCAGGCCCTCCTGGTGGACCCAGGTGCGTTCGAAGGGTGGAGGTTGTCACGGAAACCAAATGCGTTCGCTTACCTTCAGGAACGGAATGCTCTCGGCGATCTTGTTCTCCGACTTCAAGATGAAGCCGTAGTGAACTTTGGCAAAGCCGTCGCCGGGGGCGACCGCCAGAACCTAGAGACGGCGCCAGTGAGACCGAAGAAGAAG
The DNA here is from genome assembly GCF_024500385.1 of Phyllopteryx taeniolatus. NCBI lineage: Eukaryota > Metazoa > Chordata > Actinopteri > Syngnathiformes > Syngnathidae > Phyllopteryx > Phyllopteryx taeniolatus. Next base: position 16,478,813 of record NC_084521.1, on the reverse strand, counting down.
AACAGAAGACGACGCGGGCGACGTCGCTCACCTCCTCGTAGACCTTCTTGGCACCTTTGTTGTCGCCGAGCAACAGGTAGGCCACGCCCAGGTCGTTCTTCAGGCCGACGTCTTCGGGAAAGACCTGCGCCAGCCTCTCCAGCGTGGCCACGGCGCCCCGCATGCGGCCTGACACACGTTTACGTTTACAGGCGACATATCAAGACAGACGCCTCCTCGAGCGGGTCGCGCCGCTGCCGTGACGCATCAGCCAGTCCGCCATATTGGATGGGGCTAAGCCACATCCAATATGGTGGCGACATCATCCCCGTGTAAATGAGCATGCGGCAGTGTTGCCGTGGAAACTCGCGCGGTTACCCAGGAACTGTTGGCGCTCGGCTCGTCTCTTGAGGGCCGCCCTGACCAGGTCGGGCGTGGCGTCCGGAAGCTCCGCCGCGTCTCCGTAGCTGCCGATGGCCTTCTGCAGCATGTCGTTGCTGCGCTGCTTCTCGGCCAGGTCGTCCTCTGCCTGCGCGCGCGCACACACGCGCACACACACATCCGTCATTCACCAGCTCACTATATTGTTTTGACGCGTTTTTTTTTTTTTTTTTGACAGTATACAAGCAAGTTTGCATTCAGAGTTCCGCGTCTTCGGTACATCACGTTGCGGCGCAACGTCCCAGGAAGCACTGCGCTCCGCGATTGAGATCGAGAAGAGGCAGAGAAGGTCCGCAACCAAAGCCGACGTATACTCCCACAGAGCCGAGAGAATATATTCCTGCTCCGTGTGTATTCAAGTAGCAGGCGATTGAAGGTTTGCCATAACCCAAGCGTCTATGCTAATTTCAGCTAGCTCATCTATGGCTAGCTGACGTTTGTTTGGTCGGACATTTTGGTGTTGAACTTTACAATGAACCCTCGGTTTTACAGTTACGCGACAGTATTTGGACTTTGTCCCCCGTTTTCTTTCGGTTTGTGTGGCTTCATACTTGATTGAGGACTTTGATTCTTCCATGTGCCTTCGCTCCCTTTTTGTAATATTTGTTTTTGGCCTTCACGTCCACCACGTAAATGACAAATCTTTGCCATAAAGCGCTTGGAGCAAGGACGCTACGTTCATAAATCACTGCGAGCGCCGTCGGGTTATTCCGAGCGTCAAGCGGGACGAGATGTTCGCGGGCAGAAGGGACGCATTCGATATGGCGGACGCAGCGACGTAGGCCGCGCGCGCGCCGGCTCTCTGACCGCCGCAGAGCGTCAGATTGAATTTCCCAACGTAGCCTCTGTACGAGTCCATTTGGATGGGACGTCGCTACCGATCGTGATGTTTTCGACAAATTTCGGTGCGGCGACAATCAAGTCGATCCGGATGGCGAGCGCGTACGTCCTTGAACCGCGCACCTGCGCCTTCCCGTAGTGAGCGCGGGGGCTCTCCGGGTGCCGCCGGACCAAGGCCTCGAAGGCTCGCAGCGCCGCCTCCGCTTTCCCCTGCCGCACAACAAACACACGTTCAATGCGTTCGAAGGCAGCGCGAACCCTAACCCTTCCCGTCACGAACTTTCTTGCGGAGCTTCTCGGCAGCGTCCAGTTCCGCTTTGATGCTTTTGTCCGACTTGTTGAGCAGTTTGGCTTTCTTCTTCTTGGCTGGAGGACAAAGGGGAGCGCGAGAGAAACATTCGCAGCGACTCGGCAGAGCTGCGTCTCATCCACCTTCTGTACCTTTGTCTTTGGTCTTGTCGGCGGCCGTGCGCTTCGCCGCTTCTGCGACAAAGACGACCAAACTGTCAAGCTCAACTATCGCCGGTGGCTTTGCGAGGTAACCCCTCGCGGTAAAAAAAAAAGTTGAATCGACATCAGTTCATAAAGGAAGATACCTTGTTCTCGTGTCGACTTGGAGTGGGTCACATCATCTTTGGCAGAGTCCACTTCGCCACACACAAACAAAAAAGTTCAACAAGGAATCAACATCGCTCCAGCTTCGCTGAAACGAGCCTTTAAGTGATCAAAAGATCAACTGATGAATGAATTAGTCATGGAACGGTGTTGGCGGCGGTTGTGGTGCGGGCGCGCTCACCCGCGGGGGGGCCGGCGGTGTCGCTCTGCGCTTCGACCGGCCCGGACTGCGGCTCCGCCTCCGCCGACGGCTCCGCCGACGGCTCTGGCGCACAAAAAAGTGCTGTCGTAAAAACACAAACGTCGCCAATCTGGATCAGTAAAAAAATAATAATTAAAATTAAAATAAATGACCTTCTTCTTGTGTGAGCTTGGAGCTCGTCAAGTCTTTTGCAGATTCCACTTCACCGCAAACAAACGCAACAGTTTCAAATTCGCCAGCAATCAACTTTCGCCCAGCTGTACAATTAATTGTTTTTTGTTTTTTTCCTAAATTAGCTTTGAAGTTGTCAAACATCCATCGAGGAGCGGTTCAGAAAGCCTCATTAATGATACGAATAATTAGACAACGCAATTTATGGAGAAATCGCGTGCGAATGCTGGAGAAACGACGGCGGGCTGAAATGCGGGGAATCGATTCATATGGACAAAGAACAATAGAGAAGTTAAAAAGTTGTAAAAATGCGGCCGTTGGAACGGTTCGATCGGTCCAGTGGGATTCCCTTCAGCGCCGACGCAAGGCATCCATCCTGCGCCAAGGGCGAAAGCGGCGCGCGCTCGAGGTGGCGGCGGCGGCGGCGGCTCACCGACGGTCTCCTGAGACGAAGCCTCCACCACTAAGACTACAAGCACAAAACGTCAACAGTCGAAAGCACGACAACGCGGCCTTTAGCGCGCGGCCCGCCGCCGCCGTCCTCACCTCCGCTCGTGTCGATGGCGTCCGCGTCCTCCCCTGAGAGACAGCGAGCTGAGACTTCACGATGGAGGATGGCAAAGACGACACAACAGAAAACGTTTTACACACCGCCGAGATGCTCCGTGTCGCCGCCAGGATCATCTGCAACACAAACCAGGGACGCGCTGAGGGAAGATCACGTCTGTCGTAGGACAAAGCGCGCCCCGGAGCCTTTGTCTTCGCGGCAGAAAGTGAAAATCGGATTCAAATGGTTCAAATTCTCTACAGAATGATTTCAAGACGTCTCACGTCAACATCCGTCGAGACGTTTGGGAAATTTGACGACCGAGTTGCCCGTTTGGAGAATATTGTCGAGCGCGAGAGCAGGAACAAAGGTTTTGCCCTTCTTTTGTAATCAGCGCAAGAACACGGGTCGTCGCTTTTCACGTCGAAGAATATCCCGAGCGTTTGTGCGGGACTCACCTGCTACAAAGTCGTCTTCTACGAACGCAGGCAGCGGCACGGCAGCTGGAGGACACACACACACACACGCACGAGCGAGCGAGCGAGTCGCACCGCGCCAAATGCTTCGAGGGCCGAGAGGTCGGAGGGTCGAAGAGCGCGGGACACACCTTGGATTTCAGAGTCCACGTCGTCGGCTTCGGACGCTGACGCACACGCACAAACGCACAGCAAGCGTGTCACGACGCGCGCGCACGCACGCACTTCAACAAGTTGGCAAACAAACTGTCGGAACACACACTTGCCGGCGAGTTCTCCGCCGCGCTCGCCGCCGGACGCTCCTCCGCCGACTCCTCCTCCGGCGGCTGTGCAGCTCGTCGATAGGCCGACTCCTCTTCGGCGGGTTCTAGCTCGTGAAAAACGGAAAATCCATCTGGAAATATACTGGATGGCGTTTGATACTCGTACGTCGGTAAAGTACACGACGCCGCGGACGGGCGGCCTTCTTTGCCGTCGTGTGTCCTCGCGTATGTGCGAAACACGAGAGCGTCGACGGCGGGCGGGCGAGCGAGCGAGCTCAAAATCTTAAGAATATTTCTCTTCTCGTCCAAACAAATCAGATGATAATGGAACTTGTTTTTAGGCCATTTTCAAATGTTCTCGTCATGCTCACAACAACGAAGGAAGAACTTACAGGCCGAACATTTGACTGTTTTACGATACTTTGTCCTTTACTATTTCTTTGGCTTCGCTAACTTTACAACAGAGAGAAAAATCGGTGGATTTTTGGGGGGTTTGTATAAATGTGATTATCTTTCTCTCATGTTGTAACGTGTTCATGTATAAATAAAATGGCAAATTTTTTTTTTTACAAAAATCAGCTGATTTGAAAAGGGAAAAGTCCAAACATCTGTCAAACGAGCGCTCATGTCAAAATCTCGGCGGTCGGGCCGCTCGCATCTCAAGGCGCTGCAGTTTGACTTTTTTGCGACTCGTCACCTTGTGAGCGTGCCAACTCAGCCGGTCCGTCTTCAGGCGGCTGGCCCCGCCCCCGGCCCCGCCCCCGGCTCGTCCTTTCTTTCAGGCCTGTTTGGAGGCGACAACGTGACAAACACAAAACGCTCACATCATCTTCACGCGGTCGCCATCGCAAAAGTCACACGCGCGGCAACGGGACTCGTGTCGTCTAACTTCGATCTGAAGGAGCGTGCGAGGCGACGCCCACCTGAGGCGGTTGACAGTAACTGTGGGCGCCCACGCGAACGACAATCATTCCACTCATTTTCTTTCTTTTTTTTTTTTTAAACCAGAACGCCAAACTTTTTCCCTTTTACGTTGTCTACTAGTGCAGTCATAATGAAACTGTAATATTAAATATTAAACTGTAATAGGTTACAGTAACATAACATCCATTCATTCTCCTAAAAAAAAAGAAACTAAATTAGAGCTGCAACTAACGGAGAGTCGGTAGACTTTTTCGATGAATCAGACAAAAAAACTAAAACGACGAACAAATGTCTTAAGGTTATTAAGATTATGAATGAGTTACTGGTTTGGTATGCAAAGATGTTGATCAGTTTTCCAAAATAAAAGCTCTCTTTGCAAATGTCATTTTGGAAAAGAAAACACAAAGCTAATCAGTCTGCCTTCACAAAAGATTTCAAATTCTGAGCATTTGGTCTCTGAAGGATTTAGCGATGATCAAACCAGTTCAATTGATCATGAATGAGTGATTGATGAATTGATGCACCTCGAAACAAAACAAACGTAAGACGACAGCACAAAAGGAAGAAGAAGAAGATGGCGCCATTTGATGTTTTATTTGACACTTGTCACATTGGAGGGAAACGTTGCATTAACGTGGATGGAGGCGGAGTTTGAATATGTGCGGAGCTTACAACAACAACAACAACAACAACACAAATCAATCAATAGTTTCTCATTGGCTGTGTTGGGAATCACTCTCGAGCCGCTGCGGAGCAATTTGCGAAATATACTTTTGCAAATGAACATTCCGAGCGTCCTGCGGCGAGTTGCACGTTGAAAAGGAACATCGTTGACGCGCGTGCGGCTGTCCGAGACCAAAGCATTTGCGGTCACCGAGTGTATTTTGTCGACTATTTTCAAATTCCCACAGAGTAACGTGGGAGTCGGGAATGATTCCAAACATGGCCACCGTCTCCCTGGAGACAGAAAAAAAACCAAAAAAACCAAACAGGAGCACAGGAAGCATTTACTTCTTCTTGCCGCCGGCAGCCATCTTGTCGGCGACCGCGACCTTCTCCCTCCTGCCGGCCGTCACGCCGCCGGCGCGCCGACTTTTCTCCTCCGGAGCCTGAGTGGCGTTCGCCTTCCTGGCGTCGGGACGCTCCGCTTGCGTCCGGTTCCGAGCGGCCTCGTCGCGGGAGAGACGCGGCGCTCGCTCCTTCTCCTCGCCCTGAGCCGGTCGATCGCTCTCTGGAACGAGGCGCTCTTTCTCGGCCGCCTCTTTTTCTCGCCCTTCGGCCGCGTGCTCCCCGTCTCCGGCGAGCCTCTCCCTTTCTTTTCCTTCCTCTCCGGCCGAGCGCTCCCCCTCGAGCTTTTCGAGCCGTTCCCGCTCTTCCGTGGCTTCGTCCAAAGCGAGTCTCCCTTCGTCCGCCTTCTGTCGCTCAGCCTCTTCCCGCTCCACGCTTTCCTTTTCTGCTTTTTCCCGCGCCCTCCTTTCTTTTTCCCACTCCATCTTTTCCCTCTCCACTTCCATCCTCCTGGTCTCCACCTCCATCCTCTCCCTTTCCAGCCCGATCCTCTCCTTCTCCAGCTTGAGCGTTTCCCGGGTGACCTCCAGCGTCTTCATCTTCAGCCGCCAGGCCGTCTCCTCGCCCGGGTCGTCCTCGGCGAGGAGCGTTTTGATCTCGGAGAGGGCGACGCGAGCGACCCTTCTGGCCTCCGTCTTCTCGTTGACGGCGTTCACTTCTTCTCGTAGGGCGGCGCGCAACGCGTCGTCTCGCCCCGGAAGTTCTAAAGTCGGAACATAGTCGGCAACGAGGTGACGTATCGCGACTGGTTAGGGACACGGCAACCGGGGAAGAGTTAGACGAGCGGCCAAACGTACGGTCAGTGAGTGGGGGGCTGGGGGGGGGGGTTGGGTTCGGGGTGCAAATGGATGCTAAACGGGTTAGCGTTCACCAACAGCAAAGTTCCCACACAGGATGCAGGCGCAGGTTTTGTACCTCGGCTCCCGTTCTTCCTCAAAGTTCTTTCTTCGGGGATCTCGTCTGAGACGGCGAACGGGAAAGAAAAAAGACGCGGAGCTGCCGCTAAGATGCCAACATCACACGTCACGCGTGCATCCCAACACTACCTTCGTTCACTTCCGTCTCGTCGGGATCCTCGTCCGCGTCTCGGAGCGCTTCGCACGCACGCACGCACGCACACACGCACACGTGTTTAGAAACTGAGCGGATGTCAGAGATCAGCGGACGTCAAGCTAAGTCACGAGCCAGAATGAAGTCTTAATCTTCAAGTCTACAGCTAATTCTATTCTTTGTTACTTTATTATTATTAAGATGAGTTCAAGTTTGACAACTAGCGAAGTTAACATAGCTTAGCCGTCCGTCATTGTGGGTTTTACAGTGATGGAGGAAGTTAGATGTCGTAGCTGCGAATTTCTGCGTGTCGTTGTTGTCTTTTTCATGATTGCATCCAAAAAGTTCAAATAGGAGCATGCGACACTTCTCGAGCCAAAGTCAAAGTCAAGCGCAGTCGAGACATGCGAGTCCCCGCTTCTGGCGGCCAGGTTACCATGGCAACAAACATGCTTCGCTTTTGCGTTAGCACTTCTGGATCGGACAGCGCAAGCAAAAGTGCGAGCGGCACAACGGAGGCCCGCGTCGGCCCGTCGGGTCCGGACGCGAGCCGAGCGGCCGACACGCACCGACGCGCGTACCTCTCCTGGGCGCCTGCTTCCTGCGGGAACCTTTGAACTTCCTGTCATCTGAAGCCACAAACAGCAGAGAGCGTTCATCAGCGACGCCAAAGCCGGCAAGGCGCCTTCCCATCGGGAATCGCCGGCACACCGCCGCCCTTTCTCGGGGTTCAAAAACGAAACGTGAGGCTCTGCGGGGAAATTCCAAGATGAACCCTACAACACACTTCCACCTTTGCAGGTGGACTTCACTTCAGGTGACCTTCTCTAAACTTGACATTTTCCAACTCTTCAATGTTTCGCTGGCTTTTTTGGACGATGTGCTGTTCTCTCTCTCAACTGGAACATTCAACAGTTTGGGCGTGTGCGCTCAAAAGTTAAGCGAAGAGCAAAGCGAGTGTGCGTTTTAGGGGCAAGCGAAACCTTTTTGTGGCTAGTGTAATTCACACACACACATTTGGGGGCGGTAGAGCGCTCGTCTCCCAAACCCGAAGGTCGTGGGTTCAATCCTAAGCCTGTGCGAGCACGTCAAAGCGCCCTCGAGCGAGCCGCCGGCAGTTAATACGTCAGCGAATGAGGCGGCTCGTCGAGTTCTTTCAAGGTAGAAATTTAAAACACGCACGGGTTCACTTACAAAAACTCAAAGATGGCGCCAATTCATCTGGCCCGAGAAGAAAAAAAGACTGAGATACTTTGTTCATGAAACGATTCATTTGGATCCCTGCTGTGTTACAAGCGCAATTCCACTGAAGTTGGGACGTTGTGTTAAACACAAATCAAAACAGAATAGAATGACTTGCAAATCATGTTCCACCTAGATTTCATTGAATACACGACAAAGACAAAGAAGATATTTCATGTTCCAACTGATCAACTTGATTGTTTTGAGCAAATAATCCTTCATTTAGAATTTGATGGCTGCAACACGTTCCCAAAAAGCCGGGACAGGCTCATGTTTACCTTTTCTTTGAACAACATTCCATCAACTGAGGACACTCATTGAAAAACCGCCCTCTTTTACTACGAAGCCACGCTGTTGTAACACGTGCAGAATGTGGATTGGCATTGTCTTGCTGAAATAAGCAGGGGTGTCCGTGAAAAAGACATTGCTTGGATGGCAGCGTATGTTTCTCCAAAACCTGTATGTACCTTTCAGCATTAATGGTGACTTCACAGATGTGCAAGTGACCCATGCCATTGGCACTAACACAGCCCCGTACCATCCCAGATGCTGGCTTTTGAACTTTGCCTCCATAACAGTCCGGATGGTTCTTTTCCTCTTTGGCCCGGAGGACACGACGTCCACAATTTCCAAAAACAATTTGAAATGTGGACTTGTCGGACCACAGATCACTTTTCCACTATGCAGCGGTCCATCTTAGATGAGCTCGGGCCCGGAGAAGCCGGCGGCGTTTCTGGGTGTTGTTGATGAATGGCTTTTGCTTTGCATAGTAGAGTTTCAAGTTGCACTTCCGGATGCAGCGCCGAACTGTATTTACCGACATTGGTTTTCTGAAGTGTTCTTGAGCCCATGCGGTGAAATCCTTCACACATTGATGTCGGTTTTTATTGCAGCGCCGCCTGAGGGATCGAAGGTCACGGGCATTCAATGTTGGTTTTCGGCCTTGCATGTGCAGTGTTTTCTCCAAATTCTTGGAACCTTTGGATGAAATTCTGGACCGTAGATGATGAAATCCCTCAATTCCTTGCATTTGTACGTTGAGGAACATTGTCCCTAAAGTGTTGGACTATTTTCTCACAAAGAAGCGAAGCTCGCCCCATCTTTGCTTGTGAATGACTTGTGAATTCAGGGAAGCTCCTTTTCGAGCCAATCACGGCCCCCGCCTGTTCACCTGTGGGATGTGTTTCATGAGCATTCCTCAACATTTTTGCCCACCTGTCGCAGCTTTTTGGGAACGTGTTGCAGCCATCAAATTCCAAGTTCATGATTATTTGCTCAAAACAATCAAGTTGATCAGTTGGAACATGGCATATCTTCTTTGTCTTTGTCGTGTATTCAATGAAATCTAGGTGGAACATGATTTGCAAATCCTTCTATTCTGTTTTGATTGACGTTTAACACAACGTCCCAACTTCATTGGAATTGGGCTTGTATTTCCCCGCAAATGTTCTTTTTCTTTTTCTTTTTCTGTCCATCCAGCTCGACAAGCGCGCCGCGCCCTCCATCAGGTTCTCAGTTCTGCTTCCTGTTCTCCTATTGGTTCTGAAGGTCCAGTATGACCCCTTTGACTTCCACGTCATCAAGGTAAGAAGAGCCGCCCCGCCGGCGCATCCCGGCCGCCTTCGCCTCTGCCTCTTCCTCGCCATCTTCCTCCTCCTCCTCCTCCTCCTCCTCCTCGCTCCGCTCTACTGGCGCGCTGACCACGTCGTAGAGGAAGGCGAAGAAGCCGTACATCCAATCAGAGCCCTCCTCTGCCAAAATATTTACAACCTCCTCAAGAGACTCGCCCGGCGCACTACCGTCGCCATCTTTGGTCAGGCCTGACGAGAAAAGAGAAGAGAAAAGCAGATAGGGGGCGATGGCGAGGGCGGGATGGAACGCAACTTAAAAAGAAGAAGAAGACATGAAACAAGGAAGGCGTGAGGGATGAAGCGTGGCATCAAATAAAGGAGGAGGATGACGGAGAGGAGAGAAGGAAGGGGCATTAAAGTCGGCGTTCACACGGCCGGCAGCCGACGAGCTGGACTTCCTGTTGTCGTCCGGCTTCCCGCCGAACATTTCCGAGGCGGCGCGCGGGAGGAGCGGTCAGCTCATCTGCCTCGCAGTTCTCGGTTCCCAAATTTCAGCTGGGACGCGCCACGCCAGCGAGGAGAAAATGGACGGACCCAAGAATGACCCTAACCCCTTTGGACTTTGCGGGAGCGTCCCTCCCCCGCTAAATGGGAACTCCTCCTACATGCTTTCCACATATTCCCACTCATTAAAAGCCAGCTAGACTGATTCAAAGTATCCTGAGCGCCTGTCGTCGCGGTCGAGAAACCGGAGAGACTTTTGTTGAACTGCGCTTTCTTCTCACTTCAGCACTTGTAAACCTCCAAAACACAAACATCGCCCTCGTACAGACGGACAACTACTACTGTCAATTCGGACTCACGCAAGTGCTCAAAACAATCTTTCACCTAAGGCGGGAGTTTGTCTGAAATGATCGTGAGTGCTTTTAAAAATGAGCGACACAGCGCGGGTGCGATGGACGAGCGCTCCTTTTGTCATTTTTTGGGGGCCCAACGCCTCGGAAAGCGTTAGCGCGTTACTGTAAAGCGCCTCAGTCGACAGAAAGACCAAAACGTTGGCGGGGACTTGCCGAGCAGGACTTTGGCATCCTCCGCGTCAAAGTCGCCGTCGCCGTCTGCGTCGTAGGCCCTCAGCTTCCCTGCAGCGCGAGGACGACAGGAAGAAAAAGAGAAATGAGCCGTGGCGGCGGTTTCACGTGCTTTCCAATCATAATCATAATAATAATAATCATAAATGCCTACTAAACATGCCTACTAAAGATGTTTAGAATGGCTTACGTTATTCGCTGAAATACGCCGGAAACTCCAACCCCCAAAGACAATATGTGACATTTGAACTCGTGATCACGGTTCGTTCGCCGCAGTCCTTTCAATTACGTTCACAAAACATGCTCATTTCTGTTAGCCTGTCTATGGCATTTCGCACTACAAGTTGGCATTAAGCTAGAGGACTTTCACTAGACGAAATTACGCGCTTCGGTAGAATATGTTGGTGTCGAAACATACGACGTTTTCAGTTTCTTATTTGGAGAACTGTGCGACCAGGAGAACGCGAACGGCCACCGACGAACACCACAAAATGCGGCGTATGGGACTCGCGTTCGCGCCAGCTGGGCGGCCTATAGCGAGCGTCTTACACGCGACGTGTGGGAACAAGTGCCGCGACGACCTCGCTCCGAGACACACGAGCGAATGTTGGATGAAGTGAAGGGGGGGGGGCGGGGGGAAAGGAAAAAAGAAAAGAAAAAAGACGGCGACGTCCACGCAGCCTTCGAGCTGGCAAGTAACCGAGGGGACAGGAAGGAGAAAAAGTCATGCAAGGAAGTAGACGGCACGCTTTGTCTTTTGACATGTCGAACGTGTACCTTGTAAAACTTGGGAAAAGTTGCTACGAAACTCCTGAGCTCTGGCTGCGTGCAGACAACACACAAAATACAAGAAGAAGAAGAAGAAGAAGAAGAAGAAGGAAGGAAACAAAGTTGAATGTGGTCCTGACTTCAATGACGAGCCACCGGCCGGGCGCATCTCAACAACTTGACAAAGTTCATTTCAGTCACAACATTCCTGTTCAGTTGATTTCCATCCAGCAAGCCACCCGCGCATGCATGCATCCATCCATCATCCATCCATCATCCATCCATCATCCATCCATCCATCACACATTCATTACACACGTTGGAAAGAAAAAGAAAAATGATTTCTACATTCAGAAACTTGGATTGTTTTTCATGTAGTATTTTCTTTTCTTGTGCTAATGAAGTTGTTTTGGGTGAAATTGAAGCAAAACTGTGAAAGATATTTCACTCTGTGTGCCATACACGACTTTCACTTTTGCATTCAACTCCTGAAATAAACTTTCCAACAATGTTCAAACTTTTGAGATAAACCTGCATTAGGATTATCCTTCATCTTTTTGTACATTTGGATATATTCTCTATTTACAGAGCTGCAACGAACGATTATTTCAATAATCGATGTATCTGTCGCTTGTTTCATGAATTGGATAAAAAGCATTTTTCAATGTCTTCATTCAAAAACGCACCAAGAAACCGATGACGATGGAGTTCCTGGTTCGGTCGCTAACGTGCGTCTGAAAATATTGATCGCTGTTTTCCAAAGTCAGAGCAGATGTTTGCAAATGTATTCTTTGGAAAAACAACGCAAAGATAAGCAGTCTGCTTTCACGGAGGACGACGCAAACCGTTGACGGGCCGAAATCAGACGATTGGGAAATGTTCCGTTCAAATACTTTCATTTGATCATCAAGTATTGTTGCGCGTCTTATGAAATAGCAACGATTGTCTCGTCCCGCTTACCGATGACGCTGTCGTAGTCGACGATGTCGAAGTAGACGACGGCCACCGAGCTCCAGACGCCCAACAGCGCCAGCACGGCCAACCAGGTGAACGCAGAATACTTGCCGCCCGTGCCCGCGCCAGCGTCGCCTCCGGCCGCCTTCTTGCTTCCCGACGACGGCGGCGGCTTTGCCTCTGAAGATGCAAACGCGACAAACACGCAAAAAGGTGAAACACGCTACGCTTGGGCCTCAACACAAAACTCATCCTGAACAATCAGGTCACATTGAGGAGTGGGCTTCAAACAAATTCAATTCTTCTTCCGCAATCCGTGCTACAAAGCGCAAAATGGCTGACCTGCGCTGCTTACACGAACAACGCAGAGGAACGAGTTGACAGTCAGCAATTTGATTCCGGACGACGGCGGAATCGTTTCCCTTTTGTTTTGCAGAGGACGATGAAGGCGCCACCGCGGCGCAAAGCGAGCAAAATCCGAGCTCGCGCAAAAGCAAGCGTTTATCCGCGTTGCAAACTTTCCATGCGCAAAACAGAATTTGGAATTTTGATTTCATTTGGGCCGAGGTCGCGTGTCCTTGCAGTTTGCGGGGTCATTTTATGATGTTAAATGAAAAAAGGGAATTTGTGTCACTTATTTTTCTTCCGTTACCTGTCAAGAACTTTTTTTTCCTGCGGAAGTTGATGCAAGGTCATGTGAGGGGAAAAACAGTTTCAAAGCTTGTTCGGTATCAAGAGAAATTACTCAACAAGGGGTTAAAAAAAACAAACAAACAAAGACAAATCGTAAACTTATTTAGAATGGTATCATTGTCACTTGCTTTACTATATGTGAAGGAGAACAATAACAATTCAAATCAGAAATCCTATTTTTGCAAAATAACACAAAATCTGAGATTCAGTCCGAAGCAGAACTCAATTTGACTTCAAAACAAGTCGGTCGGACGGGATGACAAGTTAGTGAAATGAGTCCGAGCCGCTTTTCCCTGGCAAATCCGGCGCCGCCTTGGCTTCCGGCGTGCCAGATGAGAAATTCCGGCTCCTCGCCTGGCGCGCGCTGGTTCGGTTGACGCTAATGCCGGCTCGAACGTACGGCGGCCGACGTTGGGCGAGAAGCGGGGCGCGCCCCGGACCGCTCGCCAGCCGATCGCGGGCGCAGCTGGACTAACGAGTCGTCCGATGACTTGAACAATTTTGGAGTCTTCGAATAAGCTAGCGTGCAAGTTTTGGGAAGGTGGGAAAGAAAACCTCACACGAACATGCAAACGCTGAAGCCCAGATTGGAACCCCACAAGTGCGAACCACTTGGCCGACGTGCCGCCCACAAATGTCGACCAATTCATCCCAATCGACAAATTGAAGTCCGGGCCCAAGTTAATTACATAACACGTCGCACACGCATACACACACACACAGCGGTCGCGGGTGGAGGCCGTCGGCGCCCTTTGCGAGCGTCCCAAACGGCAGAGGTCGAAGCGACCGGGCCGACGGGGGGCGGGTCCCGCCGCAGCTGTTCGTCGCGAGCAGCTGAGAGCTTCCGACGCGCGAGTCCGACCTGGCAAAGCCGCGTCGCCACCCACCGGAGAGCGCAGGAGCCGCGGCCTCCTCCGCGCCGTCTCCTCCTAGAAGAAGAAAATCGCTTGAGCCGCACTGGAAGCGGCAAAACCAAAGTCCAGTTCAAAGGTCACGCAGATCCTACCCGTCTCCCGCAGGCCGTCCCGGGCCTCCTCGCTTACGATCGGCTCCGCCCGCTCCTCCGGGGCGTCGGAGACGCCGTAGTGGCGGTGGCGCTGCATGGGGCAAACGTTCGGCGCCGGCGGTCAAACTAACGCGTCCGATCCCGAGCGGCACCTTCGCCGGTTGCGCAGCGGACGACGAGCTCCGCGCCTCCCCGCCGTCCCGGACCAATCGGGAGGTCCGGAACCCGATGCCCGCTATTCTTAGAGCCCGCGAAGCTCGCGGCGCTGCGTGTTTGCGTGTGCGTGAGATGCCGCAGAGGACAAAAGTCAAGCGAACGACCTCGACGGCCGCTGTTCGTTGGCGGCCCATTTATAGAACGACAAGGCCGCCATGACACTAAGAGAGACCCATTATTCTTTTTATTTTGGATACTTACAATATACTTATTGGTTTAGTACTTTATGATGTCATTATAAACGACTCGAGTTGAAGAGAGTCCTCGAATATAATCTGTACGATCAGCTTCCTAAATCATGACGAGTCGTTTATGTTCGCAGAGTTAGAAGTTTCGACTTCTTCCTTCTCCTTTTGCACAGACGCGCTCTACTTTTACGCTTTTTGTGTCGATTGTCTTGTTTTCTGTATATGTTCAAGAAACACAATAAAATCATGAAAACAATTCATAGTTAGTTCACAGGATACAGTGAACGCCCGTTTATTACAGGAAATACAAAAAAGATGACGTCATTCTTTGAATTTTTTTAAACGCATTGAAACTTATTCAAAGACAATTTTGAAAATATTTCGTCGCGCCTGTTCACACTCGCAGTCCCCCAAAAGAGAGACTTCGCATGCTTGCTTCAAGCTTTTGTCATTCCAGTTAAAGTGTAAAGTACACACATGTAAACACTAAGGCATGAAAAAGGTGACAAAAAAAATAAACATTGTAGAAAGGGTCTGGGGGGGGGGGGGGGGGGGGGGGTCCCCTCCTGTCTCCCGCAGAGAATGTTTTGGATTTTAACATAAATTAAGCAATCTGGGAGACTCTGAAGAGGACAATAAGGCAAAATAAACACATTTTCTTCACGCAGAAAAACATTTATTTGCACCGCTCAAGTCCATGTGGATGTCCAAATTTGGGATTGAAATTCAATTTGCCTCATTTATTTCGCTTTGGGCTCCAACTTGAGCCAGGCCCATCTCCACCGACACCCGATGCCAGCTTCAAGCTGTGCCGCGTGAATAGCATCCTCCTCCTCTTTAAGCACGCTCATACTGGCAAAGATTTGATGAAAATCGTTGTCCGTTTCACTTCATTTTTCACTATTACCAACTTCCAAGGCTAATCCCAAAAGCATCCTCCAGGAAAATATTAAGTACAATATTTTTCAGTTTTAATTGGCCATTGCTAAATTTGAAGTTAGTTCATTCTGAGTTGTGACATAATCCCTAACATCGCTCCTTCGCTTAAAACATTTAACATTAAGACAAGATATTTCATGTTCAAACTGATAAACGTGATTGTTTTTAGCAAATAATCATGAATTTAGAATTTTATGAAGCCACGCTGTTGTAACACGTGCAGAATGTGGTTTGGCATTGTCTTGCTGAAATAAGCAGGGGCGTCCATGAAAAAGAAGTTGCTTGGATGGCAGCGTATGATTCTCCAAAACCTGTATGTACTTTTCAGCATTAATGGTGCCTTCACAGATGTGCATTGGCACTAACACAGCCCCATACCATCACAGATGCTGGCTTTTGAACTTTGCATCCATAACAGTCCGGATTGTTCTTTTCCTCTTTGGCCCGGAGGACACGACGGCCACAATTTCCCAAAACAATTTGAAATGTGGACTCGTCGGCCCACAGAACACTTTTCCGCTATGCGGCGGTCCATCTTAGATGAGCTCGGGCCCAGAGAAGCCGGCGGCGTTTCTGGGTGTTGTTGATGAATGGCTTTTGCTTTGCATAGTAGAGTTTCAAGCTGCACTTCCGGATGGAGCGCCAAACTGTATTTACTGACATTGGTTTTCTGAAGTGTTGCTGTCGGTTTTTGATGCCGCCTGAGGGATCGAAGGTCACGGGCATTCAATGTTGCTTTTCGGCCTTGCCGCTGACATGCAGTGATTTCTCGGAACCTTTTGATGATATTCTGGACCGTAGATGATGAAATCCCTCCATTCCTTGCAATTGTACGTTGAGGAACATTGTCTACTTTTCTACCCACTCCTGGCACCCACCCGTTCCCAATGAGCCTGTTCACCTGTGGGATGTTCCAAACACGTGTTTGATGAGCATTCCTCAACTTTCGCAGTCACTTTTTTGGGAACGTGTTGCAGCCATCAAATTCTAACTTCATGATTATTGGCTAAAAACAATTAAGTTTATCAGTTGGAACATTCAATATCTTGTGTTTGTAGTGTATTCAATGAAATATAGGTTGAACATGATATGCAAATCATTGTACTCCGTTTCTATTGATGTTTAACACAACGTCCCAACTTCATTGGAATTGGGCTTGTAGCCGCCAGCGCTCAACGAGTACGAAATTCTATGACGACGGCGACGGCGACCCACAACCCCCCTCCTCCTCCCCCCCCCTAGAAAAACTCATCCGATCACCAGTACATTTGAAGACTAAAATATTCAACCAAAGTATACAATTCGGCCTAAGAAACATCTGGAAATTAGCATAGATGTTATGAGTAATTCTAAATTCTTTAAACTACTGCTACTTAAACAGACACGGACGGAGCAGCAACCCATACGAACAATGACAGTCTGACAAAACGCTCAAACTTTGGAAAATCGGATGGCAAGGTTCCAGAGAAATTGAGCTGGTTTCTGTCAGAACGCGAACGATGAACGGGTCCCGCGGTTCCATCTACCGACTTACGCGGGGGAAAAAAAAAGAAACTCATTCACCCCTATCCCCATTACCGGCAAAATGGCCTGAATTGTTCCCGGGCAAGCAATTGCGGACGTCGGCATTGCGTTGCGTCAACCTGCTTGCGTCCTATTCAAGCCATACTGACAACTGTGAAAAAAGGCAAAGCTACTGGCGACCACGCATTGTCCACAAACAGAGGCCGGCCAATCAGGGCCCAGTTTCAAGGTCATTAAAAGTCGTGCATTTGTCCAGGTTTCGCAGGACCAGCGCTCCCCTGCAGTTGACATCAAGAGCTTCAGCATCAATTCTGGGGAATTTCCTCGGTGTAAATTCAACTATTCATTTGGCTTTTTCAATCAAGCGTGTGTAATCCTAGATTTGGGGAAAGTGAGCCGTTACGTGGAAATGAGTAAGACGACAGGCTACGAACGAAAGGTATAGCCAAGAAATGTAAAGTCACATGTAAAAAGTGCGTCATTGTTAGCTGCGGCTCGCAGGCTTCCTCGTGGCCTTTCAGCAGCACACGATCGCGACGTCACGTCCCGTTCGGACTTTCGGGATGAATCGTTGAATCGTTGACTCGTTGAATCGTTCCGTGCTGTGGCTCTTCGGGCGGCCCCGAGCTCTGGAGCGCAGCAACAGATCGCCCGACCCAAATCCGAACCCGAACCCGAACCCGAGCTTGCGTCATCCGAACGCTCCCCCACCTACGATAGATCGCTGCATTCGGCGAGCGCCTTGATTTAATGCGCTTGGTTGACGCGACGCGTCGGCTGCACTTTCAAATGTGAGCCGAATTCAAGTCGGCTTATTTCACGTTCAAACGACGAGACATCATCGGCGGAATGGCAACGGGAGTGAGCTCAAGACATTTCTGACGTTCGCGAGTAAAACACAACACAAACCTTTTGGGGAATGCGTTTTAGGACTTTTCTTCGGAGCCATTGCGTCGTCAATTCACCAGAAGGCTTTAATCGAGGGAGCGGCGGCGAACGGCGACTTTGGTTGATTTTTGTTTGTTCGTTGGTGGCGACGACCGACGATGGATGAAGATGAAGATGAAGATGAAGCTGCTGCTGCTAGCTAGCTAGCGAGCTAGCTTGGAGACCAGCGACGCTACGCACAAGAGTCACTCTGATTGGCCACGCGCTCAACCAATCGGTGACACGGAGTAGCCTAACGGGCGAAAGTAAGGGCGTGCTCGAAAAGATTTGAGCCAATCATGATCGTGGATAACTTCCCACTGTTTGGATAGTTAAACAAAAAAAACGTGGCACGAGAGGAGTTGACGCCATCTGAGGCGGAACATAATCTGGATTTCTCCCAAAAATCACATCACGAACCTTTCAAAGTGCTTCAGTATTTGAGTTTGTATGCAAACACATTCATTCATGTCTGCATTTCTGCCAAACTATGTGCTGCTTTTAAAAGCCACAAAAATCTATACTGTACATAGACGTCCACTGTTTATTACAATCCATACACATAGCTCTCAACTGGCACTCAATTTGTTCCAATGTGAAGTATTCGAATAATTATTATTAGCACATATCCATTTCATAATTTCAATCTTTAACTCCCCTCAAAGTTCAATGTAACAATTATTAATTGATTAAGAGATGCGTAATACACTATAGATTGGACATTTTATTTTGGTTCAAACCGATACGCGACTGCGTCAGGAAACCACAAGGTGGCGCTGTGGTATCATATCAGTAAACATAAGCGTACGTGCAGTGTACGTTTAAAAAAAGATATTTATAATCTAAATATTGCGTTTCATGTTATACCAAAAAAAATGCACGTGTATTGTGCTAATGTAAATTTTGCTGCCGTAGTCGCTTTAAGTCCCTTAACAAGACTGATCAAGTATAAATCACTTAATAACACGAACACACTGACAGACAGGTGCCACACACACACACACACACGCGCACACACACAGCGATGAGGCTGATTTGTCGGGCTTGTGTCTGGTTTATTTCTCGCAGGATGTTGTTTTAAATACAGACATTTATTTGCAAAATACTAAAGAGTATTACAACTCAAAAGTACTAAAAAGTGTATATATTTATTGTAGTCATCATCATCATCATGAATATTGTTTGTAAAACACCAGGGTGAGGGGTGAGGGGCTTGGGGGTCACTGAGGCACAACTTTCTCCTTCTTCACACCAAAGTTTTTGTTTTACTGGCAAAAAAAAAAGAGAAAAAAGTCTGAAGAAGAAGATTTTTTTTATGACTTAATCCGTTTTTCTGTCTCTCAATGCAACTGTTTTATTGCGTTGTTGTTCTTTTGTGGAGAGACTGACGAGAAAAGCTCCAAAGGGAACACTCGTCACACAAAATGGCGGCAGGACAGAAGACTCCGCCTCCTCTGTCGTCAACGAGGTGAGCGCCTGCCGATACTCCGCCCACTTTCTGACATCACTCACATGAACCACAATGACACCAGTATGGAACCTGTTTTACACCTGTGTGACACCCGCGTTGAACCAATATCACACAGGTTTCGAACCAGTTTGACACCAGTGTGAATCCATTGCTGTACCAGTATTGACACTAGTTTTGAACCAATATGAAGTGGCGCACAAGTGGGACTGGTGTTGAACCAATGCAACAGCATCTTTCAACTAGTTTGGCACCAGTATGACACCTTTGTTTGAACCAATATAACACCAGTTTTGAACCTGTGTTGAACCAGTTTGACATCAGGCTCGTACAACACCTGTGTGAATTCACCAGTTTATGACGCCAGTGTAAATTCAGTGTTAAACCAGTTTGACACCAGTGTCGTACAACAATCTGCGTGAATCCGTTGTTGAACCAGTATCGCAACGAGTGTCCATCCAGTGTCGTACCAGTGCGACACTTATGGTGAACCAGTACAAATCCACTTTGCAGGTGGACGAATCAGTGCGGGTCGGATCGGTACAAACGCTGACTAAGAATTGTCGCTGTTGCCCAACACGAAGTGTCTGTTGCCGTGGTGCTCGTGTTGCCTGGACGACATCTCGTCGTTAAGCTGAGAAGACGTTTGAGATGTTTGTTGGTGTCCAGATGTCGGAATGTTCCCGTGCACTCCGTTCCGATTTAAAGACGAGCAAGCGGCTTTTATGGTGAAAAGGGAAATGAAGGGAGGAAGGTGAACCGCCCTCGTCCATTCCGCTCCGGAACCGTCGGCGCTCGTGATGGAATCTTCCTGACAATCGGCCCTTAAACAAAAGTCAACCCAATGGACTCCAGCCCAACAAACACTTTCCCCCCCCCCCCCCAAAAAATAAATTGAATGTGCTTTTATTTGATTCAATCTCATTGTTTTATATGTTTCTGCTTGTGGACTCTTTTCTTTAGTATTTGATTGAGAAAGAACAAAAGAATAAAAGCTTTAATCTGGCCCACTAAGAGTTCTGTATATATTTTGGGGCATTCATGTCAGTTTAGTCCCCCTAAAATTGTTTATATTTATTTAGGATACCATTTGTTCAGCTATTCATTCATTGTAAATAATAAAATAAAACAGTCAAATACCCAATTCCTTTTCATATAATTGAACTATTGTTTTGTTATAAAATTACAATGAACCCCACGAAAAAATCTGCGAATAACTGACGCTTCTTACAATTGCCATGGGGAAAAAAAAGTCAATTAGTGGATTGGGGGAAAAATAAATACAAAGGTGCAGGTTTCCACAAATAATTGGGGATAGGTTCTTCAAATAAAAAAAAAAGATTTCATGTATGCTGAACCGCAAATATGCGCGGTCCACTATAATCATAAAAATAAGCATGAATTATGATTATGAAATAAACCATTTCTAAATGCGCATATGAACTTATTTTTGACTTTTTTAACCTAATCTATGCATGACCTAGTGGTGGTTCTCAAGGTGAGGTACGATTACCACTGGTGGTACGCGGGCTCGCTCTAGTGGTACACCAAACAACCACTGAATTAAATGTTCCAACTGTGTATCGTATCTTGAAATGTGCAATATAAATATCAGCTCTTATTATTATTTTTCGGAAATATTGCCTCCCTGCCACTAGAGGCGCCGCAGCACGGCGACGACAAGTGTTGGTTTGGCCGGCCATGAAGGGAACCGTTTTCAAAATGTGTTCATTTTTTTGTCTCAGCCAATCAGGAGCCACATCCGAGGCGTGCAGTCCCAGGGGACGACATAGGGGGCGCTAGGGATGGCGCGGAGCGTTGTCGAGTGCGGTCGCGGCAGGCAGGCAGGCACACTCGCGGTCTATTGCTACAGGAAAGAGCCCTTCAGCGCAGCGCGGCCAAACGCGACGACGGCAACACTTCTGCTTTCAACAGCAGAATCGAGTCCAGGTGGCGCCGGTTTCCCTTTTTTTTCTGCCCTCGAAGGGGCGGGACAACACCAGCACTTTGCCCCAAAGAAGGTCTGAGCGGCGTGTTTGTGCATTTCCTGTTTTGTCATCCGAAGGTCCCGGAAGGTCCTGAAAGTGTCGCTCTCGAAGCTTCCAGGTTTTCTGGCTGAGCGTTTATTGCTCCTCACGCTTTTGTAGTTTGAGTGTTTTTTCACGTTTCTTCAGTGCAAAAAAAGTGTCCGAGTGTTCGTAGAAAAGCAAAGGATGAAGCAGGGAAGAAAGTCACTGAGAAATAAATAATGACGTAGACAAACGTGACGATGGGAACATTTCTTTGGGAGGAACCTGATAAATATATACATGAGATATACAGTATATATCTTCTCCTGTGCAAATACACTCACGTGGTTTGTTGGGAATGAGATGTCAATCAGTGAACAAGTGGAGCATTTTTTTCAGACTTCTTCGCTTTGTGCGCCATCACTAAACTTTGACCTCATCCCTCACAGACTGGCCAAAGACAACAATTCTCTTTTCCAGTGGACGCCTGGCTAAAAAGGAGACGAGCTACCTCTTGTCGTCGTAACAATAATTGTGTTCACCACGCGCAAGTGAATGTTTTTACTGATTGTCGTCTTCTCGTCTGTCGTCTACTTTGGTTTTCTGTCAAACGTAAACGACGGCGTGCGACGAGGACAAAACGTTACGTCAGCGTGTCGACATTTGACGATCGTTGGCTTTCGCCTCCGGAGCTAGCGCATAGCTTAGCTTCCCGCCACCCGGCGAACGCATTTGTGAATATGTCAATACAGCGACGGAAAACCTAAAAAAAACCAAAAACAATGCTCTTGTCTTCCATTGGAGTGTCACACAGCTCCAAAGAGAAACATTTGGAACTCTTTTTTTTTCTCGTCAAATTACACTAAAAATATATTAAAAAAATAGTAATAATCTTACAGCTATGAAAAAACTGACGACAAAGTTCAACTTGTACTAACAAAACCTATGCTAAGCTCACCTTGCTTATTTGCACTCGCAAGCTAACACTCGCGTCGCTAATGCAGTAAATGCAGCGCCCGGCCAATAAGAGACGGACGGATACATGAGGGATATAGCGTTTGGGGGGGCCTTACAAGAAGCTGCTGCAGTTACAGGAGCATCCAGCAGGGGGCAGGAAGTAACGGGAAAGCTAGTAAAGTTTCTCCAAGTCACCCCATTTCTATGTTCGCGCTTTTCGGGCGCCCCCTCGTGGCCGGGGCCCCCCGAGCGGCCGTTTAGTTCACTTTTGCCTCGGGCCGGCTCTGGCGGCAAGTCCTCCTCGGCGTTTGGTGTTCTTGCTCCTACAGCGCGGCGTCCCGTACGTCGGCGTCGAGCGCCGTGCCCGCCGCGTGGCTCGTCTCCACCCGGGCGTGAAAAGCTGCGGCGGCTCGCGTCACGCTGTCGTAGGACGGCGGGGACGACGTGGAAGAAAGGGTCTCGGAGCGCTCCGTCCCGACCGGCCCGGAGCCGTAGTTCTCGCGTATCATGGCGGCGATCAGGCCTTCCTTCTCGGGCGCCTCCTCCTCCTCCTCCTCCTCCTCCTCCTTCTCCTCGCCGTCGGCCTCCTCGCCGCGGCCCCGTGTCGGGCCGCGGCGCGGCGTGGTGATCTGGCGGTAGAGGTAGGAGGCGGCCTTCATCTGCCGGCGCATCAGATGTCGGCGGTAACAGCGCTGGATGACGGCGGCCGACACGTCCTCCTGCTTGCGCCGCAGCGTGGTGGTGATGGGCTCGTAAGAGATCTTGGACGGGTTGGCCATCATGAACTTCTCCTCCATCTGCTGCTTGAGGGCGTCCATCTCGCCCGACTCGCCCAGAACGCGCTTGGTGAAGGCGAAGAGGATGTCCAGGCAGTGGATCTTGTCGCCGCTCACCATGGGCAGGTCCATGGAAATGAGCTTGATCTTGTTGGGCTTCCCGATGCGCAGCGGCTCCGACAGCGAGTCGGCGAAGTCGGACAGCTTGGCGTACTCGATGAACTGCGTGGCCTCCGGGTCGAACTTCTCCCAGACCTCGTAGAACATCTCGAAGTCGTCCTCGCTCAGCGGCTCCGTGCTCTCCTCGGTGGCCACGCTGAAGTTCTCCAGGATGATGGCGATGTACATGTTGACCACGATGAGGAAGGAGATGATGATGTAGGTGACGAAGAAGGCGATGCCCACCGACGGGTTGCCGCAGTCGCCGCGCTGGCCGGTGCCGGTGTGCGGCACGTGCGGGTCGCACTCCTCGGGCGAGTTGTTGAGGATGGGGCCGAGGAGGCCGTCCCAGCCCGCCGACGTGGTGATCTGGAACAGGCAGATCATGCTGTTGCCGAAGGTCTCGAAGTTGAACATGTCGTCGATGCCCGCCTGCCGCTTGACGTAGGCGAAGTTGGCCATGCCGAAGATGGCGTAGATGAACATGACCAGGAAGAGCAGCAGGCCGATGTTGAAGAGGGCGGGCAGCGACATCATCAGGGCGAACAGCAGCGTGCGGATGCCCTTGGCGCCGCGGATCAGGCGCAGGATGCGGCCGATGCGCGCCAGCCGGATCACGCGGAACAGCGTCGGCGACACGAAGTACTTCTCGATGATGTCCGCCAGCACGAGGCCTGAAAGAAACAAACGTGAGGACGCCGCTCGAACCCACTTCCGTTAACGATGTTTGATCACCTCACACACGCAAAGGCGTGTACTTCGGGCGCACACACGCACAGCTGCCTTTCATCACGGGAGGTACAGGTGAGGCAAAGGCCGAGTGTGTGCGTTCGACAAGCGCCTTGTACGTCGAGCCCCCCGCACGCGCACACAGTTGATGGAACGGGTCAATCATGTTTGATTTGTCTCCGGGGTCCCGCCCCCTGCCAGCGCTGATTGCTGCTGTTACCTTCACCTCCCCCAGGCGGCCGCGTGTGCGCGCGCACCTAATCACAAAACTTGTAGCGAGCTAACTGGAGGAAATGAAACATGAACAGTGATGGCTAAATTAACTGCTTCGGTGTGTCATTAGGGCGTGTGTGTGTTTTTCTGGCTTCGGATGACCAAACGCGACCGACCTTGGTGCGTGTGTGCGTGCGGGCGCGCGCGTGTGAGCAGGTGTGAGCGGGGTGCATCGAGGCCACCACCCCCGCTGCCACTTTGTCGACGGATGACTCTCACAATGACATGACACGACTCACACCTCACGTGTGCGCGTTGTGATAATGCGGTGGGTGCGCTTGCGCTTCTTCAAAACGTGTCAGTCGGATTTCACGGGAAATAGCTTTGCGTCGCAGATCGCAGACTGATCCGTTGGATTTCGAGAGACCTCATCATCATTATTTCAGCTTGTGGCTCCTTTGCATAGAAATGTGATCAATAATGTTAAAGGCACGGCCCGCTGAAGTTCCTGGAATTTGACTGAGTGGAATTCGTGGCAGTTGTTATCCACCAAGGTCATAATTGTTTCTAAGAAAAAAAACAATATTTTTCTTCCGACTTTTAAGGCCAAAATGTCTTTACCGTTATGTGTCCCGAATGAACATGTTTTCTGAAAATACTAATGGCATTTTGGGATATACTGGGTTTTTCCCAACACAAATGCATTTTACCGCGAATGGCACAGGACAGCCTCATGACGCTCTTGCAATACACCGGAGGGATCTGGGCGGTGGCGGCCATTTTGCAGCTGCTATTCACTTCTCAGATATGAATGAATACGCATGAATTTGTCAACGTGTGGGAACTATCATTACTATTGTATCAAGACGAGTGTAACGGCTTTATAAAGTAGTCGCGATCATTGGCGCACTAGTACGTCGCAGAGTCTGCGCAACTCCCAACATTTTGATCAAGCAGTTTGTCTTTACCGTGATCCAAAGAAGTGTTTTTCAGTGGGCCGCCACCGTTTGCCTTCGCTACGAATGCCTTCAATTTGAAATCGTCCCTAATGTACCCGGAGAAAACCAAGGCGGCGTATAAAAATGGCAAATTGTTTAAGTGTCCGCTGTTATTGAGGAAAGGGACCGTGGATAGCAAAAATCCCAGGATAATTGACGGCCATTATATTTGGATTGAAAAAAGTATATATGTTTTTTTTAAACCCCAAAGCTTCGTGAATAAGTGGGGATAAACCATCAATAAGTATTTTTGAAAAAGAAACCAACATTGAAACTGAAATCCAGCAACAGGTGAATCCGCAGGTGGCCAACGACGAGTACGGATAACCACTTTGGTGACATTTCGGTGGACATTTTCTAACGTCAGGCGAAGCACGTACCGACGATGGACAGGATGACGACCACGAAGTCGAAGATGTTCCAGCCCACGGTGAAGAAGTAGCAGCGCAGCGCCACGATCTTCAGCATGCACTCGGCGGTGAAGACCACGATGAAGCCCACGTTGACGTTGTTGAGGACGCGCTCCATCTGCGGCGACTGCTCGTCCGTCTCCACCATCATGGTGATCATGTTGAGCAGGATCAGCACCATGATGATGATGTCGAACGCCTGCTCGGCCACCACGTCGAAGAAGAAGCCCTGCACGTGGTTCTGCACGGGACACCGACGGGGAGGAAGGCGTCATCTTTCCCAGAAGACACTGCGCATTAGTCGGGCGCCGCGGCTTCATCGGCCCGCTATATGACCGCGAGTACCGTTATATTGTCTGTCTGCATGTGTCGCCGCACCATTTGTGTTGAGGTATCCGTTGATTGAAGGAATACGACGTCGCAGCTCTCCGTGGTAACCGTTATCACGTCAATGCTGTTGGCCATTATGTATTAGCACTGAGCTAGCGGAGGCTATGCGGCCATTTGAAATGCTCATTTTTGTTTTGCTTTTGTTTTCGAGTCAACTTCAACCGGGAGTGGCATTAAACAGCTCGAAGCATACGAAAGCCTTTAGCTGCAACAAAGGCGAGTTGTTTTTCAAAGTGGTCTTGAGTGTGTGTTGTTGCTGGTACCAAAGGTCGGGGGATGGGCTTCTGGGGTTTCTTGGAGCCCAGCTTCTTCATGGCGTTGTAATATTTCTTCTGCTCCTCCGTCATGAAGATGTCCTGGCCTCCTAAGTGCACGAGCCACCACAACGTTATTTTCAGCCAGCTGACGGCCACAAGACACGTCTCACTCACACACGCACGCACGCACGCACGAGTCGGGCAAAAATGTAAAAATCTAATTTCTGATTCCAATGGATTTCCCCCCCCCCCCCCCCCCCCCCCTGCTTATAGAAAAAGCAAAGCACAAGAATATTTGTCAAAACAGGTTTTGCTTTCGAGTTTTCGTTCGACCTCGGCGAAATATTTGTAGCTTGGGAGCACGTACCTCGGATCAAAACCTTGGCACATGACCAGAGAGAGCCAATCACAAGCGTTGGCTTTAGGAGGACGAAGCGATATGAAAAAAAATCGGTAATGGCTAAAACAGAGGAGGAGCGTGAACTTATCTTCCTCTTCTGCTGGTTGAAGTTGTCGATAATGACGCCGATGAAGAGGTTGAGGGTGAAGAAGGAGCCGAAGATGATGAAGATGACGAAGTAGAGGTACATGTAGAGGTTGATCTCCTTGATGGGCTGCTCCTCCACCTGCGCCCACATTCACACTCCCTGACATCATGGCGACATCGCCGCGATTCGACGGCGGCGTGACTTACGGCTCGCGAGTCCACCGCCGCGTACATGATCTCCATCCAGCCCTTGAACGTGGCCTTCCGGAAGCATGACACAGAAAAACGTCACGCATCGTCATCATCGTGCAAAACGGGCTTTCTCGTTAGGGATGAGCAAGTATCGATACCGGGTATCGGTATCGGTATCGGACCGATACAGGTCTGACGTCAAGGTATCGATCGTGAAGGCCGCCGATACGGAAGGCAAAAAAATCTGATCAGGTTCGGGGTTTTCAGTTAGGGAATCAAACCTGGGTTAGGGTTTCAAACAAGAGGTATGGTTTCAAATGACGGGTTTAAGACTGAGTTAGGCTTTCAAAGTAGAATATTAGGGTTTAGGGTTTCGAGGTAGGGTTAGGAGCGGGCGAGTGCCGATAGCGACCTTACGTCAATGAATCGGTACTCGTAAAGGCTGCCGATACTGAATGCCCCGAAAAATAGGACATGGAGTAAGTTGTCCTGGCCAGTAGTTGGCGCTGCACGACGGCGGCTTAACACATCAGCCAATCGTGTGCGTTGGAAAGAAAGAAAGGAAGAAAAAGAAAGCAAGGAAGAGAAAGGTTTAGGTCACAAGTATCTGTCGGTGTGTTGACTGAAATTGGATCTACAATTTATAAATACTTGATGTGGGAGAGTACTCAAGAGCCGATACGCAAACTGGTATCGATCTGGTTAAGTGTTATCGAACATCCCTCGTTAAAGTTTTAAAGACGGTTAGCGTTTCAAACAAAAGTTAGCGCTTCAAGCTTTAATTGGGGATGAGGCTTTGGAGCCAGCGGCGGGGTTTGAAATGAACGGCCGTCGAGACGTCCCGTCTGCCCGATCGCCACGGCGACAGCCGTCAACGGCTCCTTTTACGGACTTCCTTCCCCCGACAAACTTTCCACAGAAGAGCCGCTAATGGAAGGGCAGCGGTCGCCACGGCGACGGGCCAAACACGGAGAGACGGCGAGCTGCTCGTCGCCATGACGATGGCACTCGTTCAACTTGGGAATGGACGCGCTCTCCCTCTTTCCTCCACTTCCTGTTTGTCTTGTCCTCCTCCCTTCATCCGTCAGCCGCTCACTCTCATCCGCCTCTTCCTCCTCGTCTCTCGCGCTCATGTCTGCCTACTTAATGCCTCTAAAAATAAAAGCCTCTCAGGGCTGATTGACTGGCAGCGTGCGGGACGCCCGCGGCCAAGACGAGGGCGAAAGTACGAAAGCGGGAGGACGCGGAGAAGTCTGAAACCCGGAGAAACACGGAAGGAGAACAACCGAGAAGAAAAGGGACAGAAGAAAAACAACAGAAGATGGAGGAGGACAGAACAGAAGTAAAAAGGGAAAAAGGATCGAAAAAGGAGGACACAAGAACCCCAGAAAAAAGGGCAGAAGAAGAAAGAGGGGAAAAGAAGAGAAGAGGCAAAAAAGAAGACTAGAAGAAAAAGGTAGACTAAGAGCAGAAGAGGAGACGGCACAACGGAAGCGTAGAAAAAGAGCGAAGCCCGTCGTTTCGTCCTCACCACTTGCAGCAGCGCCAGGTAGCCGGCGCCCACGTTGTCGAAGTTGACCTTGACCTTGGTCCAGTAGTAGCGCGCGCCGTCCTCGTCGCGGCGGTCGCGGCACTCGGACTTGTTGTCGACCAGGGCGGCGTCGTAGGGGCGGCCGGCGCGGTCGACGCAGCGGCCGAACTTGCCGGCGAACAGGTTGACGCCCATGATGCTGAAGATCAGCCAGAAGATCAAACACACCAGCAGCACGTTCATGATGGACGGGATGGCGCCGATCAGCGCGTTCACCACCACCTGCCGCCGAAACACCCAAATTAGTCGCCCAAAGGTCACTAGTGCGCTCTCGCTCCTCACTATTCAGCACATGACTGTCTTTTACTACTGACCTTTTTCCCACTACGAGTACCACTTTTGGCCTACTAGTACGCAATTGCTCGTCAACTCCCATGTTGCACTTGTAACACTGTATGTATGCATGTATCACGCACTAGTAGCCTCTTTACAGTACACTTGATCTCCATCTTAAGGTCCACGTACTAATACAGAAGCGGGAAAAACATTCCGAGTGTGCTGTCGTCGTCGTACTCGTGCGCTGAATAGTCTTACGAGTGAGGACAAAGAGTGTACTAGTACACGACCCTTCAGCTGGTTATGGAACGGAATAAGTTTTCCGGCACGAAACGAGTCTCACCCGCATGCCCTCGAAGCGGGACAGCGCCCGCAGGGGGCGAAGCGCCCGCAGCGTCCGCAGGGACTTGATGGCGGCGAAGTCGGAGTAGCCCAACGTGTTGGCCACCAGGCTCACCAGCGACACCTGCGGGACACCGCAGGAAAGACGCTTCCGATCGGACCGCTTCGTCGACTGCCGCGTCGCCGTTTATTGACCGCACAAACGGATACAAAACCAAAGAGCCGCTGTTTCAAAGTCGGGCGAGAAGGCGTCGTCGACTTACGTCCACGATGAGGAAGTCGAGCCAGCACCAGTAGTTGGTGAAGTACTTCTTGAAGCCGTACGCCAGCCACTTGAGCATCATCTCCAGGATGAAGATGTACGTGAAGATCTTGTCGGCGTACTCCAGCACCACCTTCACCACCTTCCTCTGCTCGATGTAGATGTCCTCGAAGGCCTGCGGGGGGCGGCAGAGAGGAGGATGGGACGCGACGCGCACGCGCGGCCGCGTCACGTGTGAGCGGGACTCTCGAGTCTGACCAGCGCGCCCGAGCTGAGCAGGATCATGAAGATGATGAACGACTCGAACCAGCTGTGCTCCACGATGTGATAGCACGTCTTCCTCATGCGCCACCACATCTGGCCCACGCCCGCCGTCGTGTCCACGTCGCAGCACTTGAACCTGGACACGCACACTACACGCCCACCAGATGTTACTCGAGCAGCTCAAAAGCAGAAACACAAACAGGAAATAGCGTGGATTTTTTTTTCCCCAGTACGTATTGCGGCAAGTCCGAATTTTGAGTGCGGTACCGCGTTGCGCCACAACATGCCAGGGCAGCACTGAGCTCGACTTGAAGAGGTGCAGCACAATCAAGTTGTTCATTGCCAGCAGCCGTTTTCGAGCATTTAGACGGATCTTTCCGGACCCGGACCCGGACCCGCGCACGCAATCTTGTGTTCTGTGACAAAATAAGCATCGAAGTCACCGAAACAAAGAGTCGACTCGCTTCGAACAGGGGGGCGGGGCTAAGGTCACACTCGTCCCAACGTGTTCCCGACTGACGGGAGCAGGATTTTGCTTCGAGTTTTTTCCGTTCTTTAGTCCTCAGCAGTAGAACGTGGCTTGCTTTCAAAAAAAAAAACTGAAGTTTCAGTGCAAAAAGCAGACAAAATGAGCTTTTTGGGAAAGAAAAAAAAGCCCTTTAATCGCAATAGTTATTGACAAATTTGATTCATGAAAACCAAGGCATCATCAAAAAATTGCCAAAATGTATTATTATTATTATTGTGTTTACAAGCATCTTGACTCAAATAATATGAAAAGAAACGGAATAACCACCGATATAAAAATCCCATTTGAGTGAGTCGGGAATCAAGAACGACGATCGATTCCGAACGCATTCCCGACTCCCGATTAGTGGACTTTTTCCGAACAATCTACAGCAGGCCCGGCGTCGCAAGATCCCAATAGCAAGAGCAGAGCGTCTTCTTTCAAGAATCCATTTGTGTCCTGACGACTGCCGATGACATCACAGACTCTCACGGGCCCTCCCGCTGATTGCCGTGTAATTAAAGCTGCGTTGCCGTGGTTACCAATCGGCCTGACGCTGATTTTAAGCTACGGCGTTCTGACGGCCGGCGCGCTTGTGCTGGCTCACAGGAAGACAGTAATCGCTTCTGGCGAGACCTGGGAGTATTTCTTACATATTCTACTAGTGCACTTAAGTGCCCATGTACTAGTACCCCCTTTGGCCCACTAATAGGACAATTCAGTGCAGTAGTAGAACTACTCTTTCTAGTGACATTTTTTCCCACTACTGACTTCTGCTACGGACTGACATTTCTCTGGACCGGTAGAACGACGAAGGAGCACTAGTAGAACAAGTACATGTTACCTGTGAAGATAAACTGTGCATTGGTTGACATCTGCAAGCCACTAGCACTACTAGTGAAGCGCAAAGTAGCACACAGTTGTCACCTGGTGCACACCTTTACCACACTAGTAACATGTAGTCGCCGAATTGTCGGACTGGTAAGGGGAAAGAGTGTACTAGTGTACATGTTGTCGTGATACACGGGTTTAGTTGGTTCCGTAAATACACTTGTAACTCAAAACATTTACAGCCTCCCCTCAAAAATTAACAAAAAAAGGGGAAAAAAGATTTTAAATTTTTTTTTTTTTTTAAATAAAAAATATAATTTCAACATAATTAAGCAGAATGTAAAGAATGAAAGAGTTTGTCTCTTAGAATGAATTCATTGTGGCTACTTCTGGTGTGTGGGAATTGGCCACCGGGGGGCAGTATGATACAGCCGTGCAGTTTCGCAACTATTTTAAGTGACTCAGTCAGCTGCAGCAATGATAGTTGCTTTTCGCAGAGGATAAAGAATACATGCCTGCGAGTTTTGTTATGTCTGTCAACATGTGTTGCCGCAAGCTCGTATCTCGAAAAAACTCTTCTGTCAGGTCCATCGTATCTCGAGGCACCACAGTTCAGCGCACTAGTAGCATCACGAATACACGCTCAAATGGCTTGCCAGATCAGTTGCGGTTCTGTGCACATGAACGTGTGTCAGTGAACGTCTTGCTGGTGGGCACTGCGGCATGCTTTCGCCTGACACGACATCACACACACACACACACACACACACACACACACACACCCTCTTGATGGCATACGTGCTGTCACAGCAGCCAAAGAGCTGGCATTTAGCGGCCTAATGAGGCAGCTAATCTAACGTAGCTGTGTGTGTGTCTGTGTGTGTGTGTGCGTGTGTGTCACCGAGGTTCATCGGGTCCTTTTCTTGGCATGTGAGCAAATCCATGTGATATTTGAATGTGTGTGCATGTGTTCAAAGATAACGAGCACACAACAGTCAATCATTCTGTCAGGCTAACCTTCGCGGCAATCGCAAAGCGGTCAACGGTATCGCGAGCGGCCAACGGTATCGCGAAGAGGCCAACGGTATCGTGAGCGCCGAATGGGATCCTCCTTTTTCCAGGTCACCGACGTGTGAGCTGGCGTTAGCTTAGCATCGTTTTAGGTTGGCGCTAGACCTTTTTACGTTGGGTCTTCATCAGTAGATGTTAAAAAAAAAAAGATAATGAGGGTCATTTTCATATAATTTGATCAGTAAAGGTAAAGACACAGCCCACTGAACGTAATTTTGAAAATCCAGGGATATGACCGGTATGAGTATTTGAAGTTTTGGCAGTTGTTATCCATCAAGGTCATAATTGTTTATAACTTGAAATGCCAAATGTTTTGACAGTTATGTGTCCCAAATGAAGTTTGATGATTTGCGACATGTTTTCTAAAGATGCTAATGACATTCTGGCAGGCATTTTGCATTCTTACAATAGCAGACAGCAAAGTAAATGTTATGGCTTTCTCAGATAGGAATGAATATTTACGAATTTGTCAAAGTGTGGGAACTATTGCATGTCTGTACCGTTATTACGACTGTATAAAGACAAGCGTGGCATGGCTTTCATGAGGAGTTGGGCTCGTTTCTGCACTAGTATCCGCAGAGTTTGAAGAGCAACACATGCAAATTGTGCAACTCACAACATTTTTATCAAGAATTGCCTCGACTATGAATGCCGAAAATTTGAAATCGAGAACTTTTGAAAACGGGACTTTAAGCGTGTACCCGCAGACAACCGAGGTGGCACAGAAAATTGCTACTTCGTGTCTTTACTGTTATTTATCAAATGATATGAAAATGACCCAAATACTTTAGTACAGTGTCCAAGTATTTGTACTCGGTTATTTCCCACCACTGGCAGCTACCGCACGTGTGTGTGTGTGTGTGTGCGTATACAAGAAATGCGAATGTGCAAAGTTGCATCAAACGAGCTGAGCTCAGCAGGAGCGTGCGTGCGTGCGTGTGCATGAGTGTGTGCGGCGGCGAGCGAGGCGCTCTTCATCACAAGTAGGAAAACAAGATGGTGACCTTCACTTATCTCCAAGCTTGCTCAACACTTGCTGGGATTTTCCTGCTCAGCTGACCTTTCTGCCTGCCGCGTGAATAATTCACGGCGCCGCAGCTCGCTCAAACACGTACACGCACACGCACGCAAACGTACACAGCAGCTGGATCACAAGCGGAACTTTTGTTGTGTTGTTTTTGTTCGGTCGTACTTGGCCCACCTGCGCGCTACATAAACAACTACATTTTGTCTCTCCTGGGGGATGATGATGATAATGATGATGATGATGATGATGAAGACGATGTCACACGGTGACCACGGCGTGCCCTCTCCGAAGCGCGCCGGCCGTCGGCCGGACGTTCTGCCGAGTGGGAGGGGCCTCGGCCGGATCCAGATGGACAGCCACGCGTACACTCACGCATGGAAACACAAACACGCACATGCTCATGTACACACACACACACGCACACACATAAAGGAAAACGCTAACACACACACACAAGCTCATGTGAACACACACACACACACACTCATTTGAAAGGATGCAAAGAAAAAAACTTGCAATTTGTTTTCCCTGTTGGTATTAATTTGTTATTCATTTAACGTGTTCATAATTTCCTGAAAAAATCTTTGTGTATCTACGGTCCTTTTTTTTGGGGGGGGGGGCTGCATGAACAGCTGGTCCAGGCTCAGCGGTTCCCCTCGCCCGGTAGCGGGACCGCCGCCGAGTCCGCCGCTGCGGGCACCGATCTTCGGCGACGAGCCAGAACCCGACGGTGCCAGGAGGCGGAGCCAGAGCGCGCGTTTCCTGCTAATTGTTCTCCAGGACGGAGCCGAGGGACCGGGACCAATGTCCGACGCGGACTTCGGGATCAATTACTCGTTCCCAAAAATGTACTATTTCATCAACTCAACTTTCCACATGGAAGTGAATTGAAATGCCATTAACCCATTCCAGACCGCGCAAACACACATAAATCAAGTAAAGCAATAAACTGGTTTCATGAAGTGTAATTCAACGGAAAGCCACACACGCACACTTTAGTGCACTTCCGGTTTGAAGGAGCGATCCCGCCCCGCCTCTTCCGATCCGGTGGGCTCCATTCTTTACAATTCACTCAGAGTTGAGTCGTATCATTAAAGCAAATTCCTCCACGTCGATACTTGAGTTCAATATGGACCCGTCGTTTAATGCGTAGCTAGCATAGCTATTAATGTTAGCTCACTAGAGGCCGCTCATTCTTTGCTCAAAAGTGCAAGCGACGACACGATGTCCAAAATGGCGATTCGTCGCACGCCGAGACCCGTCCGTCCCAGCCGGATGGCCCGATTTTTGTCAAGCTGCCCGAAACGCTTTTATATCTGAGATTGACAGGATTCAAACCCAGATACCCAGTGCTGCGAGGCAGTCGTGCTACCCCCCACCGTGCTCCCCCCCGCAAAACATCATCATCATCATCATCATCGTGGTCGTGGTCGTCGACCCGCTCCTCACGGAGAGCACCGAGGGTCGCTTGTGATGTCGACCGGAACTATCGAAACTTATGTGAACTCAAATTGTCCTCACACAGCAGATGCAGTAAATACAAATAAAAACAAAAAACAACAACAAGCCCGGTTTGTTCTTTTGAATGCAAAGTGTGAAGCCGCTGAGTCAGGCGGCAGCGCAGGCGGCGCTCTCACCGCCCCGACGCCATAAATCTCACGTGAAAGGATGAGGTCGAGGGGGCGGGGCTTGCGCTGACGACGTCACACTCGTCAGCTGACCGCGCGACAAACCGCAAAAGCGCTTTGTCACCTCCACGACGACAACATCGGCGTTTCGGTGCGCAAATACTTTGTTACAGTACTTGAGTACATTCTTCAGGCATCTGCATTTTATTATTCGTTGGAAACGAGTATCGATACATTCCACTCTTACTTTGTAAAATAGGCACGTGACTTTCTGATCCGCAGATCCGAGGTTAATACAACCGTGCGTGCGTGCGTGCGTGCGTGCGTGTGCAGACGGGGCTTACTGTCGGGGAAACAGTTTTCGGGGTCCATGGCCTCTTCGGCCATCTCGGAGTACTCGTCTTCCTCCTCGCCAGGCTTCCTCAGGTCCACCGTGCTGCCCTCTGACAGGCTGATGTCGTCCTTCTGCCGAGCACATGACCGCGCATCACCGTGACGTCGTCACCACATCGTCATCATCATCATCTTCCTCACGGATCTAACGTGCGATGACCGCGTGAGGATCGCTTCATCGTGTCAAGACATGACGACGACACACGCGTGTGCATGTGTGGGTGCCGCTTGCAAGTGCTCGCGCGCGCACGCACACACACACACACACACACACACACACACAACACTGATGTGAATCATTCACTCTTGCTGTGCATCGTGAGAGTTCATGGGCGAATTTGGTTTGGTTCAAGACGCACAAACTTTTGTTTGTGGGCCAAGTTAGATTTGTTTTTTAAAAACAGGCAAATGGGTCAGCTCATTTGAAAATTAGCTAAAAAAAAAAATTTTTTAATTTTAATCATAAAACAATAATTTGTGATCATTTAAAAAATTTATTTAGAATTAATGAGCCAATTATTCCATGATTTTTTTTAACAGTAAGTACTATTAAGTACTAAGTGCTGTTATGTACAATTTTAAATTTGATCATTTTTTTAATTTAATGTTTTACAATAAAGAAGAATAAATAAGATCAATTAATTTAAAAAAATATTACAATTTTATTAAGCCATTTCATGAAAAATTAATGCAAGAAATATTACAGGAGTCTTGATAATTTTATAATGTATAATTAGTTTCATTCTAATTAACCATTTTTTTTAAATCACTTTGTAAGTTAGATTTAGTAATATGGAAAAGTGTTTAAGATTAAATGAGATTAATTAGTACAAACAAATGAACACAAGTTAGCCATTTCAGAAAGAATTAATGTAATAATTCTTACAGGACTATAGATAATTTTACAATTAATTTTATGAAAATTAATTGACCAATTGTTAAAAAAAAATTCATCTTGGAATATCATGTACTATAATGTAACAGTTTACATTTCAACAATGTTTTTATTTCATTTTTCACAATAAATAAAGAAATAAAATAAACGAGATCAATTAATAAAAATACAATTTCATTAAAAAAGAATGCAACAAATATTACAGGACTCTTATTATACAGTATACAATGACTTGAATTATAATTAACCAAATATGTAATAAAACAAAATTAAAACGAATGGTTTGATTTAACAATATTTTGTATTACATTATTTACAAGAAATCCATTAATCACTTGGTTAATTAAATAAATGAATAGAAATAAACGATACCATTGAATTAATTAATAATGTTTGGGAAATAAATGCTAAATTAATGCAAAAAATATGATGTGATGTTTCTCCATCCCATAATAAGAGTGTTGTTGCTGTGCTGAGTGTTGCAAATCAAAGCTTTGATCCTGCGGACCACACCTGCACGGGGGTCAAAGGTCACCCTCCGCAGACAGGGCACACCTGACACTTAAGCCGGCTTTCGCTCGCAAACGACGACATCTTAGCAACAGACTAGCGCCGACGGGGGTTCGGCTAGGAGGGCTTTGACCTTTGACCCGTCAGCCGCTCGTCGGCTTCGCGACATCGCCGCAGAACATCCGACGGGGAAGTCGGAAGCCCACTGAGACAACGAAGCGGGTGCGCCTCCGAACGTGATTAGCGTGAGCCGTCAAAATCGACCGGGTCGGCGCGCACGCGCGTGCACGCAGAACACGACACAAATCTGTCGTTTCGTGTTAGATGCTAAGAAGGAGCTCCTGCTGCCGACGTCACACACCCGCACGCGCACATGAACAAACACACACACGTACACATCTACAGACACACTTGCAAACGTACAGGCGCACACACACGCCCACACAAACATAGACACGCACACACTTACAATGGACTCACACACAAACAGACGGAGACACATACATACACTTGCACACACAAAACACAATCCCACACACACACGCACCCACGTAAAAACACACAAGAGCACACGTACACACTAAAATCCATTGGCGCACACACTCCCACAAACGCACACGCGGTTTTGCAGAGTGAGAAAATGGCGAAGCTTGATGCAGCACCTGAGGCCTCCTGCCAAGTCAGCAAACCCGAGCGCCCCGCGCGTTACCTCGTCGCGCTCGGCGCCTTCTTCCTCCGATTCCTCGCTGCGGTCGTCCCGCTCCGCCTCCTCGTCGTCGTCGTCTTCGTCGTCGTCGGGGAACTCCACGTCAGACTCGCCGGGCGCGATGGGCACGCTGACGGTGAGGTCGGGGTCGGTCACGTAGCTGTCGTCGTCGGGCGCCGCGTACTTCTCCACGTGGCGTCCCGGAAGGTGCCCCCGGTTGAGGGGCACGGCGCGGGGCGGGACGCGGGGGCCGGCGTCGGGAGCGGGCGCCGCGCCCGCGACGGCGCCGTTGACCTCGGCGCGGACGCAGCTCAGACGCTTGAGCTTCACGCCGCTGTCGGTGTCTTTGCGCTTCTGCCGGCGGCGCTCCAGGTTGCCGTTGAAGAAATCAGCAACCTGCCAAAGCCGAAGAAGAAGGCTTCACAAATATCTCGTTCACAACTTGAAGTTAATCAAGAAGCACAGCGTCAGTATTGCTATTGCTACACTTTTCTTTCAATTTGAAAGTAGTGGCGAGAGGTTTGGCGAACGCGCTTTTTGCCCACCTGACGGCGGCACCACGCCAGGCCTCGGCCGATCCTGTGGATGGCGATGTGGAGGTTATTCATCTCGCCGTCGTCGTCCGGCGCCGACAGGTTGTCCGAGCTGAAGCTGCTGAGGAGCAGCGCCAGGAACAGGTTCAGCAACTGTGGATGCAAGCGTGCACGCGCACACACACACACACACAGACAGAGACACACTGAACACAATCGCTGGGCCATGTAGCATCTAGCGTGTAGCTTAGCAAGTTAGCATTCATTCGAAGTGACACATGGAAACGTCAGCCAGAAAACATTTGGGACACCTGCTGGCAGGGTTGGAGTGTGTGTGTGTGCAAGTGTGTGCGCATGTGATATCTATACTTTCTACTTCGTACTTTGTAAAATGGGGACATGACTTTCTGATTTGGAAATCCAGGGTTACACCACTATTCACGTGTGTGCGTGTGTTTTTGCGCATGTGAACATAACTGCCCCGCAATGTAGCATTTAGCATGTAGCTTAGCATGTTAGCATCCATGCGTGTTGGTTTTTGCACAACTACGACAACAAAACACAACAACACAATGCACAATCGTTACGTAACAGTTTGATCCAGAAGCTTCCAGTTGTGTTTGTGTAAGAGAAAACCGGGCCAGTGGGTCAATATCCGGGATCGGAGTACGCGCATGTGTGTGTGTGTGTGTGTGTGTGTGTGTGTGCATGAGATCAGTGCGGTCCTGTCGCATGTCAGGTTTTGGTGACCCCAAATTCCGGCGTGCGATTGGACGACCAGCGGCGACAGATCGATGCCGTCGATCGGCCCGCAGAGCAACGCGGCCGACGGCTCCGCCCTTGACCGGTGACCTTCGACCTGACCAAAGTGTGTCAACAAACAAACTTGGACACCAGCATGTGCGCGCGCATCTTACCTCCCCCAAGGAAGGTAGCAAGGAAGCAAGGACAGTAGGAAACAAGGAAGCAAGGAAGGAAGTTTTTTTGATGGATCACACCAGTTTTCATCCTCATTTAGAACAAAGTTATTGACATCACAACATTTCTCAGCCAGTCGCGTGTGAATATGAAAGACAACATTTGCAGAATGTGTGTGTGTTTGCAATGGATGCTGATGTTGTCGCGTGGATGCAAAGTCTTCTTTTATGTCAGTGAGATTCACACAAACCTCTGTGTGAGCTCAATAAACTTCACCTCGAGTAGTCTCTTTCCTACACACACACACACACACACACACACACACACGCACACACGCAGGTGTGGGTGATAAACGAGCAGTAAGGTGATCTGTTTTTGGTGTTGGTCCTCATCACAACAAAGCGCTGCCAGCAAGACCCCTGGGAAGACCGACTGCGGCCTCGGGGACGGAGAATATGGAGTGAGAAGCAGGATGAGGAGGATGAGAAAGGAGGGCGGACGAGGAAGAGGAGGGTGTCGTCCGCAGCGTCGGGTGCTCGGCGGGTGAATCGCTTGCTCAGGGAAACGCGTTCACCTGCTCGTTTGTCAAACGCAGAAAAAGCAAACTAAACATCTGCTCACCTGCCGCACGCAAATTTTGTGTCGGAGGTATTCATTCATTGGCTGGGGTCAGCCCGTCCCCTGCAGGACGAGATAGAGTTGCTGCTGCTGACAGGAGAAGAATACGCGTGTGTTTGTGTGCGCGTGTTTGATTAGCCGCGCGCACACACACACACACACACACACATCTGCTTTGAGCTCCCACAATGGACACACACACACACACACACACACACACACACTTTGATACGATGATGGAGGTGCAGACATGTGACAGCTTCGTGGGGTAAATTTCATAGAAAGCCGAGCTACTGCATGCGTGTGTGTTAGTGTGTGCGTGTGCGTGTGTGTCTGTTGCGTGGAAGATGATAGGCGAGCTCGTTATCCACGGTAAAGAAATCTCTCCGCTCTTCATGTCGAGCGAGATGAGCTGCTGAGTGTGCGCGTGCGCGCACGCATACACATGCGCGCACATCTACAAAGGAAACGATGTTGGCAAATAGGAATATTCCTAATGGTGTAGCCAGTGGATATTTGTGACAAAACCTGAAAGAAGCGAAATAAAAACAAAAAAACATGAGCAAAATCTGCTGATGTACAAGCAAATGTGTGTGTGTGTGTGTGTGTGTGTGGTCAATTCAAATAAAAGATAACGAGGAAGGAAATGCAAATGTTTTGTTTTCCGACTGTGAAGCAGAAGATTGAAAGCTGCCTTTGAGAACTTGCATGCCTGATACTCAACAAGAAAAAGTACATCGGTCCCTCGTGTGCAAAGTGACGAGCTTCGTGCATAATACCCATCCAAAATATGGACGTGACGTGCACGGACTCCTCACCTTCTACACTGTCAAATATGTGACTTTGAATGCATGTGGATTTAAAAGGCGGGGCCTGGCCGGCGAGTGACGTGGGAGTCGGCGAATGAGAGTGTAGAGTTGGCTGGCTGCTAACTGTTAGCTAATGTGCTCGGTACATGTTTATTTTGTTGCATAAAGCGATTGAAAGCGCTCCAGCGGCTGTCTGTCCCAAGCCTCCCTCTAGCCAAACCACCTGTTACGGATTACAGTTCGCGCCAACTAGCGGTGGCAGGCTATATAGAAGTAGCTAACGATGCCCTGTATGCCATAGACGTGCAGTGGTTCTGTTTTGTAGTAGACGCATTGCGCTTTATCTTCTTTTTAAAAGTGTGAAATGATCCGAAACGTTGGCTATTGTCTTTCACGCACTTTTTTCTCCCGGTTTGCACTTCCTGCTACACGAGAAAACTTTAGTCCGCGTGGAAAAAGGATCAGCGCAAAATAGCAAAAAATGCGCAATATAAAATTAGATATGTAGGATTTAAAGGTCCCGTATTTGACCCAACCCTTTTTTTCCCCCTAGTATTTGGAATGTAATATTGTGTGTATGGTTCCTTACTAAACTTTTGAAATCTGAATTGAAAGGGTGCCCGCATTCCGAAGTTCCAGATGTTTTCGTGCCGTGAAATCAGCTCATTGGAATTTCTCGAGCTTATCGACGTCAGGAGCGAAGATCTCCGCCTACCTCTCCGCTGTCGATATAACTAACACGTGAGACAAAAAGGGGGCGGTCTTAGCCAAATGGGGACAAAGCCGATACGAAACCGGGTCAAACAGAAGTCGGTGTTTTTTCAAATGAAATGGCCACTTTTGTTAGAGAGTCATTCTATGGCGGTAGAAAATATGGGACCTTAAAAAATCTGCAATAAAAAAATTGGATACACCTGTATATGATTTCAAAAGCCACAATATGAAATTCAAAAATCTGTAATATAAAATTGGATATGAAAATCTGCAATAAAAATTGGATAGAGTCCCGGAAAAAAATATGCTTGCTTGCTTGGTGTTTTGTTCATTTTGAATGTTTGGCACAACTCAAGGTACATTTATTTGTTTGATGACATGGAAATAGCTCGTAAGAGCTGATATCTCGCCGTTGTACAAGGTTTTCTTGATCCTGACCAAAACAAATAAGCTCAAAAGCGGTCAAAAGGGCCTCAAGGATTGCAGAATCAGCTGCGTTTCGTGCTGTTGATTGTATTCTTCGGGTAGAATAGTTTTAGTGGTGCAAGAAAATGTAGAAACAAGGGCGGTCTAATTATTTTTCTGTGACTGTACGTACCATTTCAAAATCTGCGATACCGCGAGCCTGCAAAAAGTGAACGGCGCTACGCCGAGGGCATCCGCCTGAATTCTTGCACGGCAAATCTTTGACGACGAAGCAGTCGAAAAGGTCACGCGGCCCGAGGGTGCGCTCGGGGGGGCGGACTCACCACCAGGTTTCCGATGACCATGACGAGCATGAAGACCAGGATGCAGAGCGGCTGTCCGGCGACCTCCATGCAGTCCCACATGGTCTCGATCCACTCGCCGCACAGCACGCGGAAGACGATGAGGAAGGAGTGGAAGAAGTCCTTCATGTGCCAGCGAGGCAGCGAGCAGTCCTTGGAGATCTTGCACACGCAGTCCTGAGGGCCAAGACAGCACCACACGGGGGTCAGCGGGGTCGGGGGCGACCGGGTCAACCGCCGTCGACCCGGGACGCGCCTTTGCCGTCCAGTCGAGAGTCAGTTTTGAGAAGTTATGAACGATAAAAAAAAAAGAATAATAACGTATTGGTTAAAAATAACCTTTAAGAAGTTGAATTACTCGAAAATCAAATAGCTTTTCACCATTGAAAGGAATTGAAAGCTCATTAATCTGTTCCAGCCTCCACAAAACAAACACATTTGATTTTGTGACTCGTTTCTAACTCATTCGCTGCCATTTCTACTGATCAATCGGAATCCAAGCGTTTGCTGGCACATTTTTCTCGCCCAGAGTTTCCGTGACATTCAAGCTTCTACGTAACAGAAATGACAAAACTGATCCCTGTAGATGGTGGTGTCGCATCGCTTTGGCTTGGAGGTCAGCACAGCTTTTGAGAAGGAAATCGAGATTGGAGGGGGAATGCCGGCTTGACACGTCGATTACGAAGGGGGGGAAATGGAACGCGTTGAAATCGGACACGTTTAGGCACCTGTCACTCCAACAGAGTAGGTTTACGTGTGCTATCAACAGAGTCTGTGTTGCTGGAAATAGTAGAAAGCGTGAGAAACAAACGCAGTTCGTGGAGTCAATGACAACAAACGGCACCGTTGCTCAACTGGAGCCACTTATGGCGCCTCGGTCACCTGGTAGTTCTTGCCGAAGAGCTGCATCCCCACCACGGCGAAGATGAAGACGATGATGGCCAGCACCAGGGTCAGGTTGCCCAGGGCGCCCATCGAGTTGCCGATGATCTTGATCAGCGTGTTCAGTGTCGGCCACGAGCGAGCCAGCTTGAACACGCGCAGCTGACCGACGGGCGGACGGTAGACAGAGAGACAAAGACAAGCGAGATGAGGGAAATGTTCACGCTGCGGGTCGATTCCGAGTTTTGGGCCCAATGTGGCGTGTATCTCATTTTTTCCCTGTCAATGTTTTCATAGTCGAATCGGGAAGGGAGGGCGCTGACCCCAATAATTTAGCCCCTTGAAAACTGATCGTCAATGCGGGAGCTGCTGTACGTTGGAGCTAAAAAGGATTTCCCGATTATTCGCGTAGCTTTGGATGGCGGTTCGGACATGTCGGCGGCGCGGCTCACCAGTCGGAAGGATCGCAGCACGCTGAGTCCTTCCACGTCGGACAGGCCGAGCTCCATCAGGCTGAGGCAGACGATGATGCTGTCGAAGATGTTCCAGCCCGTCTGGAAGTAGTAGTACGGGTCCAGGGCGATGATCTTCAGAAGCATCTCCGCCGTGAAGATGCCCGAGAACACCTGAAACACGAGGACCACGACAGCCGCAACGCTGTTACCTGCGCCAGCGGTCTACTTCGTCAATGTACAGCAGTTTACTCCGCACCTTACGACACATCAGGGCCGCAACTCACGATCGGTCCAATAATTGATTCATCTGTCAATTATTTTTCAATTCATCGATGAATCAGATTTAAAAAATGATAACAAAATCCCAAAATAAATTGATGGTTTGTGTTTAAGATCTGCCAGAAAATCGGCACAAATGTTGATGATTGTTTTCCAAAGTAAAAGCAGAGGTTTGCAAAATGATGAAATGATTTTGATGAAACACGGAGAGAATCCGTCCACTTACATGGAAGAATGCAGAAATCGAATCAGAATCAGATTTACTGTTCAGATTCGGAAATTCTGACGATGTCAAGTTCAGCAATGGCTCTGAACGATTAACTGATCATCAAAATAGTTGATTCATTTCAATTTCAATTTGATTTGATCATCTATTAATAATTAACATATAGACAAACAACCATTCGCACCGACGGGGCAATTTAGAGTCTTCGATCAACCTGCCGTGCATGTTTTGGGGATGTGGGAGGAAACCGGAGTGCCCGGAGAAAACCCACGCAAGCCGGGCCGGATTTGAACCCGCAACTGTGAGGCAGATGTGCGAACCAGTCGCCCACCGTGCTGCCTTAGGTCAACATATACGCAACAATGGAAAAACACAAGCATCTGCACTTGTATTTGAGTGCAGAATGTGAGTACTTTGCCGCTTTTGCTGCCGTCATCTGCGGTCGTATGAGACGGCGTGCACGGTGCGGCGTCAAGACACATCTTCATCTTCGTCGTGTTGTTGTGTGAACGCTGCAAACTTTCAAGGCGTCGAGTCTGCGAAATGGCAGAGTCATGATGGTGTCAGGCCGAGAGAGCGCCGCGCCGCTCAATTGTTAGCCGCATAAATCCTGTAATCCTCGCAGATGTTTGCGTTGCCTTTCGCTCGCCTTTTAGCCTTTCAGCCTGCGCGCGCACGGAGGATCACGTCAGGACACGACCGCGCCGAGACAATCGACGTCCGCGGCGCCCGGCCTCGTGCCACACGTGTACAGTCAGCCGATGAACTGCACGACAGATCGTTTTTTTGGGAGTTTTTACGGTATGCAGGCAAGTCCGAATTTAGAGTTGTGAGCCTTCAGTGCAGTACCGCCATGTGCCACAACAAACCAGGCACCACTGAGCTCTACTGGAAGATGAATTAAGCGGAATTGACAGCAAGAAGAAGAGGCAGAGAAGGTCCCCTCCCAGAAATATTTGTTGCTCCGACAGAGCAGAGTGACTCTGTGCTTGTGAGTGTATGTCTGTTTTCATGTGCT
Organism: Phyllopteryx taeniolatus; assembly: GCF_024500385.1. Lineage (NCBI taxonomy): Eukaryota > Metazoa > Chordata > Actinopteri > Syngnathiformes > Syngnathidae > Phyllopteryx > Phyllopteryx taeniolatus. The sequence continues at coordinate 16,434,553 of NC_084521.1, read as the reverse complement.
GCTGCTCCGTGTGTGGTAAAGTCGCAGGTGTTGAAAGGGTTTCTGTTATTTAAAAAATACAAAAAAAATTGCTTATTTTATTCTACTATTTTCTTATTTTGAATTATTTAATAAAATACAATTTACTGTCGATGTGAAATTTTGTTTTATTTTTTTGTTTTTATTTAGAAAAAAATTAATCAAACAATTATTTAATGCGGTAAATGGATACCCCCTCCCCATAAAGTCACCAATTATTTAATGAGGTAACTCTGTACCCCCCCAAAAAGTGAACCAATTATTTAACAACATAAGAATAAAAAAAATAAATAAAATAAACAAATACATTTCAGTCAACCAATTTTACGGGAGGAAAATAAACACGACTCGATCACAAAATGCTCTGTGGGCCGATTAAAGAACGGAGCGTGCCCCAATGTGGCCCGCCGGCCCTGCTTTGCCCCCCCTCGAGGGCTCGGGTAGCGCCCGGGCGGGCACACATTTTCAGGCGAGCGCGTTACCAGATTTCCGACGGTGAGCATGCCGTTGAAGTCGTCGGTCATGGGGTAGTGCTCCATGGCCATGAAGAGCGTGTTGAGGACGATGCAGACGGTGATGGCCAAGTCCAGGAACGGGTCCATCACCATCATCTTCACCACGCGCTTGACCTGCAGCCACCAGGGGGCGCACTCCCACACCAGATGGCGGGGGGCGAACGCGTACCAGCACGGGTGGCACTTCTTGTGGGCCTCCTCCAGTTCTGAGCCGGCGGGTTACAAAACAGTGACAAACAAACAAACAACGTCCGTGCTGTCGTCTTTCAAGTCATACTCCCTCCATTTTACAACCTTTCAGATAGTTGAAACAATTGTTTTTGAACACCCCAATTTTTACAAGCTAAACAGGAATCGTTTCAAATTGGTCCAATCGAAGATAGGTGATGAACTGGCACAGGTAAAAAAAAAAAAAATAAACGGGTAAGGTTACTCAAAAGAGAAAAACAACGCACATTTTATGATACAATGATACAAAAAGGCGCAGTCTCCAGACTTAAACCCCATCGAGCGCATTTTGCAAGCCCACGCTGGCGACTTTAATGAGTCGAAAATTCACAATACATTTTGGTTTTAGATTGATTCCATGATTTCTTTTGTAACTTATGAATTATTTGTTCTGTGCTTTCATTTCAGGGCGCAACGAAACAAATGCATGAATTTCAATTAAAAAAAATTAAAAAAATGGAAAAATTGGGGCGTTTGACCGGTAGTGTATCTGTATACATTTGTGGCTTTTCTTTTTACCGCCCAAAGTTTTTAACTAACATCAGTTCTTCTAAAAGAGACATTTATTTTTAGTTTTCAAACCTTCATATCCAGTTTGTCTGCTCAATGCGCAGGTTGGAAAATAACATCAAAGTAAAACTATTTTTTAAAGTCATTTTCTTTGTCTTATGTGGTAATGTGTTAAAAAAAAAAAAGGCAAAAATCAGCCCATTTTTTGCCGATTTTAAGATTTTCTTTGAATAATCGTTTGCATGTCATTATCATTGTCTTATCTTTTTGTGTCATACACAAAGAAGCTCCGAGCGAACTCGGAACAGGCGACCGGCCGGCAGGCAGGCTCACCCTCCATGGCGTCCGTCAGGTGGCTGGCGGCACTGGGCGCTCGGCCGCGCCGCTCCGGGCCCGGCGTGGACGCCGGCTGCGGGAGCAGAACCGCGCTGAGCTCCGTGCTGGACGTCGGAACCTGCCAGAAGGACACGTCCCACGTCACGTCCATGTAACACCGGCATTACGTTGGGGCTGCCCATAATCTGCCCCAACCTCCCCCTCATTTTTGTCATGTTTTGAATCAAGAAAATAGCACTTCTTAATATTGTAGGAAAACACATTCCCTTGCAACCGCCTTAGAGCGCCTCATCGTTAGCAATGAGCGCGCGCACGTAAGGTAGAGGAAGACGGGGACTTCACGCTATAGAGCGCCTCGTTGTCGCGGTGTGGAAAAGCCCCACGCGGCTCAAACATGCAGAAGAAAGCTGCTCGACCAAAGTGGCATCCATTTTAGCAGGTCGTAGAAGCGCTTATTTGATTGGCCGCTGCTTTTTGAACAGGGCGTGTTTTCAGCGCGTTCGGCGGCCACGCCAACGGCGTTGGAGAGCGGCGGCGACGACGGCTTGATTTTGAAGCCTCATTTTACCTTCAGTCCTTCAGATTTGCCAGGATTGTTAACGACTCTCTTCTCTGTGATGTTTTCCATGGACAAGACATGTATTTCCAATTTCCAGGGACATTAAACGCTTTCCAAACTATTTTGCTACGATTTCTTTATGTGGCTGATTTTCGCCTGTCGCGAATGTGTCCCCACGGTAAACGGGGTTCGTTCTATTTTGACAGCAATCAAGTCCAACTTCAGACCAAAAGAATATCCAGCTTGTGGCATTTTTAGAGTAAAAGGCCTCACATTACAAGAATTTAGTCGTATTTTTGAAATTCACTTGGTAAAACATGACATTATTGCCGTTTCATATTATAATTGAATGACTTGAAATTGGAAAAATACAACTTGATTCTCGTACGATTCTAACTTTTTCTTCTGACAAAATAGGTCTTTGTTCTTGTTTTCTTGGAGAAAAACGAATTTCAATCTAAGAAAATGTGAATTTAGGCAACTTTTTCATTCCTATGACATTTCGGGGTACACGTGGTCATGGTGTCGAATTGGCGTTTGGATGACGAGGGGGGTCCTTGTACCCCAAAACTTTAACAAGCCCTGCTGTACACAACACACACACACAGCCTTCAACCAGTAGCTGCATCCTGTTGCCATGGTGACAGCATGATACACAAACACACAATGTTTGCCCATCTGACCTGACATAAATCCCTCTTTTATGTGCGTGTGTGTGTTTTGGGGGCGGGGGTCGGGGGTTAAGATAAGCAGGTGATGGCTGGAGTTCAATGTTTCAGGGAAACCACTGCATGTGCGCGTGTGGCCACTTCATTAGGTACACAACCTAATGAGATTTCATGCTCGGGCTGCTTAATGCTCGCTTTTGATTGATATCGTCAGGGCGTGTGTGGGCGCGTGTGTGTGAGTAGGGGTAAGTGCCCACTTCATTAGGTACCCGATCTAATGAGATTTATTGCAAAGTGTGCTTTACGCTGGCTTTTTTCTTGGTTTCGCTGCGGATAAAGTTGTGCGAGTGTGGCGCGCTCGGCGCTCAGGTGCGCTTGCGTAACGTTTGGAGACATGACACGGCGTCCCGGAAGTGACTGAAGTTCGCCTCCTCCGTGCGGTCCGCCCGCCAGGCCGCCATCGGGGAGGCTGGCTACAAAAGCGCCGCCGGTCGCGCTCCGGTTAGCGGCCTGTCATGTGGCCGTGGTAACATTTCCGCGGCAACCGAACTCCGTCCGTCCTCCTGCGGCTCAGCTGCGAGCGGCGGGACGGAACCTCGGCAGCCGCACGCGACGCTGAGGCCTAACGCGGCCGTTCTCAACCGTTGTCACCCGTGGCCCACTTTTAGAACAATAAAAAAAATGTTCCGTTCAAAAATAGCCTTTGAAAAGAGATGTCTAGTGTATCAACTTTTTGAAACGCAATTACACGTGCGTACATGTTCCAAGTGAAAACTGAGCAAAGTCTAATTAAATACAGCAGCGAACACCTGACCCGAGGGGGCGTGGTCATCTTGATTAACAGCTTGTCCAACATCAGCTTCGAGCAGCTCTTTTCACCTTTGACCCCGCAAAGCACGAGGCTCATTTATGTGTGTGTGTTCACTCTTATCTGAGTTGGAACGTGTGCGTGTGTGTGCATTTAGCTCGTGATATCAGAGTGCAGCTATGCAAAGTGCTGATTCATAATTCACATGTGTGAGTGTTGGATGGATGCAGTCTCTCCCATTGTTTCCACTGTGACAACACACACACACACGCGCACGCACACACACACACCCCACTCACACTCTCCTCCTTGACCTTCTCCATGATGCCGGCAGGCAGCTGCCCCTGCAGCGACGGCGGCGACGAGACCACCCCGTTGTGGTCCATGGCAACGAAAAGCTTCCCGTTGATGTTCAGAGTGGGATAAAATACCTGAAACGCACACACCTGGTGAATATCAAAGTACAGTGCCGCACAACTCATGATTATGTCAAGTTTTTTCAGGTGCTAAAAGCGAGGGATTATCACCCGGGCAGATTATCGACCGGGGCGACGGTCGGCATTTTGCTGCATTTTGGCATCGTCCCATTTTTGTTTTGTTTTTTTAAAATCTGACGTCTGATAGGTAAACTTCGGGGAACTTTTTATCGACATTTTCACTTCACATTAGAAGAGACGCCCCTCAGCCTGGAAACTTCCTGCGCTTTTTGTTTGAACTCAAAACAAAGATAGGTGAAAGATTAGCTTTTCAGTTACATACGTAAGTCTCGGAAAACTATTTGCTGTCGAAAACGTTGGGGAGCTATTTCATTGTTGACGTTTTCCTTGCGCTTTCTAAGAGATGCTCGTGAGCCTGGGAGTTCCCCGAACTTTTTGTTAGAATTCTGAAACCAAAGATGTCTATATTTTAAGATTTGAAACATATAACATGTTTACCATGTCACAAAAACATAACCTTGAACTTTAACCTTTGAAAAACTTTGAAAAGCTGTTAAATAAACACATGCTTAAAGGCATTTAAACAAAGTGCTGGAGTTTGTATTATTCCAAATTTGGACAGCAATATTTTCCCCCTTACTGAAAATGAATATCAGCTCCAAATATCTCTTATCGACCCTGACAAAAAATAAAAAAGGCGAAGTTCCTCCTCGGTCAAGTGACACGGAAGCGTTCGTTTGCTAGCGGCGCCGTCGCCGAAAGCTCCGGCCGGCACGTCCGCGAGACCCCGCGGCGAAACGTCCTTTGCGTCACCGGCGGGCTACCTGCGAGCCCCTGCTGGCGGCGCTGTAGGTGCTGGGTCGGCGCGTGGGCCGCGGCTGCGTTAGGATTCCGCCGAAGGTGCCGCCGCTGTACGTGCGGCCCCCGACGCCCTCCGCCGCGTCGCCCGGCACGCTGTACTCGTCGTCGGCCATCTCCGCCTCCGAGCCGCGGCCCCTCAGCCGGAAGTTGAAGATGGACGACACCTGGCTGCTCCGCCGCGTTCTGGTGGAGAAAGATCGGGCCGGCGGCGGGTGGAGGGGCTGGGAAGGGACGAGGGTGAGCGCACGTTAGCTCCGATGTCTTCAAGCACGGCCCAGATTAGCATCCTAAAAGTTGATTTTCTTCTTATTTTCAACTCAAAATTCAGCACCCATCATTTAACGCGTCAAAAGATGCTTCTCATACGGATTGGAACAATTATTTTTTCAGAATTCCCAGTTACCGCGGCGACGCAATTCCCCAATGACTGGAGCGCCGTGTCAAAATGTTTGACATCGTTGCCATTGGACGTTGAAAATGTTCACCTTGTGAAACCTTTTCAACATTCCTATATTTGTACGTTATCCACGTTCTTCCCTTTGTTTTGGCCTCCAATTTCCACATTTTGGACCAATTCAAACCCTTCCAATTTCTTTCAAAATTTCAAAGTAAAAGCCCAAAATGACGATTTCAACATTTGTTTGACCAATTCAAACAGACTTGAATGCTGAGCTCATTCAAATTCTTTTTTTCAAAATAAAAGCCCCAAACTAAATCTTTTTATTGAACTCCAATCTTAACATTGTTCGAGGAATTCAAACCATTCCAATTTCAAACTATTTGGCTCGTTCATATTTTCTTTTCTCCAAATTTCAAAATTCAAATTTGGGGGTATGCGGTGGTGCAAAGCGTTGCAACTTGAAACTGTTGAGCTCATTATTTTATTTTTTTCCAAAATGTATATATTTTTTGCACTTGCTTCTTGATTCAAAGCATTCCAGCTTTCAACGGATCTTTCGAGCAATCTTGTGAACGATTGCCATTTCCCAAATTCGCCCGTGAAGCTTTCACAAACGCGACCTTGGAACTTGCGGGAGTCAGCAGTCCCATTCAAAATGTCTCGTCGGTGTCCTCACCTCGGTGCGCTCCGTCCCGTCCGCCTGCAGCAGCCTCTCCTCTGATAGGTTGGCCTCCACGTCAGCCACGCCCACCAGCGCCTGACTGCCCCGCCGCTCGTCCAGCAGGTCCAGCGGCGGGCCGAAGGGAGACGCCTCCGGCGACATCGCCGAGTCCGAGTCCGGGGCTTTCTGCGCGGAGGCCTGGCGGGAGAGAGTCGCGTACGTGTCAAGTTTTCAAGAGCCTGGAAAGTGGACGCTTTTGAGCGCCTCGTTGTCAGCCCTGAGTGGGGAGAAAAAGGGTCAAATTCCGACGCGTGGACAGCGTCTTTTGATCCAGATTAGGTCTTTTGAACAACTGGGACGCTGGCGGATAAGCTACCTCCTGCTCCTTCTTGAGCCGCTCGACGGCCAGCTGGAACTCGCGCTCCTTCTGGCAGGCCTCGGCGATGGTGGCCTGGTTTTGCTCCTCGTACGCCATGGCCACCACGGCCAGGATGAGATTGACCAGGTAGAAGGAGCCCAGGAAGATGACCACCACGAAGAACACCATGTACGTCTTCCCGGCCGAGCGGAGCGTCTGCACACGGCCACGGTTAGCGGCGAGCGTGCGGCTAGCGCGGGTGCCGCTAATGGTACCTGGTGGTAGAGGTTCTCCCAGTAGTCCTGAGTCATGAGGCGGAAGAGCGACAGGAAGGCCCAGCCGAAGGTGTCGAAACTGGTGTAGCCGTAGTTGGGGTTGCGTCCCGCCTTCAGGCACTCGAAACCGTCGGGACACTTCCTGCGGCACGACAACATTTCATTGGCCGATGCGGATCTGCGAGCTCATCCACATTCGCCAAAGTCAGTGCTCCACATTTTCCAATTCCTATTCAAATCCCTTCACAATCAGCAGCAGAAACACTTCACGAAAAAAGACGTTTCAAGCTGTTTAATGCCCCTCCCAGCTGAAGTTGACTCAGCAGAAAACAAACAATTGTGGATTTAAAACAAGCAAACAACTGGCAAAAGAAAGGCCCTTCTAGCTTGAGGCTAACATACAATGGAAAACAACATTAACATGCTAAACGATTGCTCAACGTCAGGCTAGAGCGGATTAATGCTATTTGCAATTCTGATTTGGGGTGCGAGCGTGGTCACAGAACCAATTCAACTCGTTTCTCAAGGCGCCACTGTCGGTCGTTCCATACCGGGGTTACTGTTTTTGCATCCGTTGTCATTGTGGGAAGCGGATCAAGTGGGTGGGCGGCATCCCGCCCTCCATCTTCTCCGCGTCCTCGTTACGCTCGTTAGCGCCGTGCGACCGGGACCCGCGCACACGGGCCACCGCCGGACGGGACACGTGGCCGAAATTAATATTCCACGCGGCGCACACGACAAGACCGGCCGTACGCACCGAGATTTACAGCAGCGGTCCAGTCTCTTTGCAACACGCACCGGATCCGTGCAAACAATTGTCCAAAACGTCCAAATCCTCGCAATTTCAGCCTCCGCCGTAAATATGAATTCATCGAAAAAAGAATCGACAGATTAATCCATTGTTAAAAGAATCATTAGTTGCAGGCCTCGATGACGTTTGTTACTAGTTCTACTAGTGCACTGAATTGTCTTAATAGTGAGGACAAAAAGCGTTGCGTAACTTGAACCTAATAATAACAACGCATTACACTTATATAGTACATTTCTAAATACTCAAAGACGCTTTCAAATTTCACACATTATTCATTCACTCGTCAGTCAAGCTACTTTTGTAGCCACAGCTGCCCTGCAGGGGGCAGTCTGACGGAAGCGTGGCTGCCATTCCGCGCCAACGTCCCCTCCGACCACCACCAAACATCCGACCGCATTCATCTGATGCGGCGATGCGGGTGAAGCGTCTTGCCCGGGGGACGACGGGGATACGAACCGGCGACCCTCCGGTTGCAGGGCGTACTCTTACCGTCTGCGCCACGACGTGAGAGCAGATCGTCGTTCGAGCCGAGTAACGCTGAGGCCTGCCAGTAACGAGCCGCCCGTCCGTCTTAATGCGATAATAAAAAGCAGAGCGGCAATCAATGCAAATGGACTTTCGGAGCCCTAGCAACGCAAGCAACACAACATCGATGCTAACACAATACGCTAACCTGCTGATATTACAAACATCGTGTAAACTCACGTGGGGGTGGGGGGTGATGTGCACGCACACACGGGCACGCGCGCACTCACAAACACATTGTGACTAATCAGTCGTCCGCTGTCAAGTTGACGGCGCTTAGACTGACACCCACCCTGAGCAAGGCCGTGCCGTCTCGCACACGTCAGCCCCCATGCATCCATCTCAAACTAGTGAGGCAACATGGTGGCATGTGAGTGTGTCTGATGGCTCCGGTGTGTGTGTGTGTGTGTGTGTGCCTTTGTGTGCTTAAGTACCTCGAGGACATAGAGAGTGTGTGTGAGAGATCTGGAAAATGCGGACAGGAGGGCGTGTCTACATGTGTGTGTGTGTGTGTGTGAGAGAGAGCCCACAGTTATCTCTCACACACACACCTCAGCCTGCGTTAATGGAGGGATGCCACTTCAGACCCCCCTTCACACTAGAGGGGCCCTCAGCTTGTCTCACACACACACACACACACACGCACACGCACGCATTAACACTGAGTGTGGAGAATTAAAAGATGATTATGTTTTGGACTTCAGAAACGAGAGTTTATGGAAGTGTGTTCGAGTGTGTGTGTGAAGGAAGAGGTGTGCGACGTCAAAGTTGATGAAGAGATGATTGTTGATAAATTGTGTAAAAGTTGTGAGACAAAGAGACGCAGAGAAATGACAGATGGACTCAAAGACAAAACATGTTGATCCTATTCCCACATTCATCCTGTGTGTTTGTGTGTGTGTGTTCCCTTGCCATTCCATTTGGTTTCACCCCACACACGCACACACACCTTCAATTATAACATTCAGGTAAACTGAGGCCAGGGAGGAAGCCAGTACTTAGCGTCACTATGGCAACCGTATCCCTTTGCTAGTTGCCGGGGGAGATTGTTTTGTGCCACCTCTGTTGGGGGAACAAAAAAATGTCTGTGTGTGTGTTTGTGCTCAGTCATCATGCGTTTTCCCCCCCAATGCGAACTGAGTCGCGCGTGCTTGTTAAAGCTTGCCACTCATGCATTAGCATTAGCATCAAAGCGCCGTGTCTGACTCCGCCCCCTGGCTCCAGCATCTATTCCGGGAGCTGCTGCCGATGATGATGTCACTCGCCAGACATTCAACACCAGCAGAACCACTCTGTCCTCCACCCAGGCCGCTTTCAACCTCTGCCCATCCCGACCCATGACCACCCCCCCACCTCCCCTCACCCCCCCCCCCGTAACCATCTCTGATTCCCCTGAGGGACTGACGACCTCTGACCTCTGTGAAGCTGCTGAGCTGTGAGGTGAAAGTGGGAAAAAGTTTGAAAGGTGACCTGACACCAGGTCGACACATGCTAATGCTAGCGTGCTAGCATTCTATTTGAAAGTCATCGTGTGTCGCTGAGCGTTGGCCACACAATAAAAACACACACACACACACACACACATACAAACACACAGACGCCCACACACAAATATATGAACATACACTCACACAAACACAAAGCATCCACTTACACACACGCACGCACAGATAAATAGACACAAATATAAGCACAAACCCACACACCCGCACGCACGCACATACAACGATAAACCAAACATATAAAGACACACACATACAAACATGCGTAGAAATACACACATACACACACAAACATACGCATACGCGCACGTGCACAGCACCCTGATGTCTGCCAGCTAAGTGCTAACTGGTTAGCATGTTTGCGTGCAGCTGTCACACGCCGCGCTCGAAATATGCCAGGCGGACAAAGTTTCGGGACACCGGCGGTTCCTCCGGGAAAACCTCAGACGAGATCTCGCGGGCGTTCTTCCGCGCCACCTTGCCATCCAATCGGGAAGATGTGTCTGATTTGTTGCAAAAAAACGGGACACCACTTAAAGTTTTACGTTTCACCTCGACGCTCTCGGGCTTGGCCGTCAGGCGGCAAAATTGGATTTGATTTTCCTGAGTGGGACGAGATGAAACCTTATCGCGCTTTCCCGGCATGCCCTGCTGCACCTCTGTGACCTCTACTGGCACTGATAGTGGCTCTACTGCTATTGGTACTGATACTGGTACTCCTCCGGGTTTTCTTACTGGTATTGGGACTGCTACTAAATCAACTGGTACCACTATTGGAACTGGTACTGATATTGATACTGCTACATCTGCTATTCCTAGTGCAGGTACAGGTATTGGTACTAGTACTTGTATCAGTGCTTATATTGCTACTTATACTGGTAAGAATACTGCTGCTTGTGGGTGTACTAGTACTGCTTTGGCGTATATTTAATGCCAACTAGAAAGTTGCTAAATCTCGATGCTTTCAAGTGATGAATTATTTTTCTAGCTTCGTGTGTGCGCACACACGGAGCCCCGCAGAGCGTTGCGGAAGCCTCGTTGGCGTGTTTGGCCGTACACGTAACAGACATCACATGGTTCGACTCCCGCCGAGCTGGCGGTGTACAGAGTACACGCGCACACGCACGCACAGTAGAAATCAACAACCATTTAGAAAAATGTTTTGGTGTTGCAGCTACGTTATTGATGTGTGTAGCTTGTAACATAATGTTTTCAGGTGCAAGTGCACGCTGGGAACTTTATAAACACATACACATGGGCACACACACATAGAGGGCGAGCACCAGCAGAGAAGGCGCCTAACGGAATGATGAATACGACCCGTACGACATTCCAGGAAGCTCCGCCCCCTCGGCCGTGTTTTTCTCCAGCTGCTGCGTCACAGGACTTCAAGCACCCGGGAAAAAAAAGGACACACTCCGTATTTGGGCTTTAGCCACGCCCACAAAACGAGTCTTTGATCATTAGCCACGCCCACAAAGTCCATCAAAAATGATTTACAGTCAATCCCAAATCGACTGTTTCTCTCATATTGACTAGCGACCAGTCCATTGATTGTCTGTAAGGACCCGTCCACTCGCACAAAGTCAGCGGGGACAGACCCCAGCCGACCCACGCCACGGAAAGGGATGGACGCTCATTTACATAATCCATGACGATGATGAGGATGACGATGATGAGAATGATGATGACGGTGAGGATGACGACAACAATGAGATGAGGATGATCACGATGATGATGATGATGATGAGGATGAGGACGATGATGATGACGAAGACGATGAATCAGTGCCGAGCTCAGCCGGCGGTCGCAGCGAGTATGTCACAGCTGCTCAGCTCAGTGACCTTTGCCCTCGGGGCGGCCACGGCGGCCCGGTCCGTGCGTGCGGCGCTCGGCGGCGGGAAGCCGGCAGCCGCGGCGAGATCAGGGTCACTGTCGACACGCGACGAGGCGTTTGCAGCAACACGAGCGCATTGTTGACTGGCGTTGCCATGGTTACTACAACACCATCATCAATTCCGACGATGCCGATTTCATCGACCGGCCAATAGAGGGCGTCCGTCCATCTGGCGTCTATCCCGGTCGCTAACGTGCTAACGTGCCAAACTGAAACGTGGGACCTGACAGCTGTGAAGCAGACACGCTAACCACAAGTCAACGTGCTGGCCGGCACCTCGCCCGTAAAAGGACAAGTCAGTCTTATTCTTCTTTTCTTTTGTTCCTTTCGCTCCATCTGTTTGCTCCACTTGCCGCCATCTGCTTCTCTTCCTCATCCTCTTCCTCGTCACCTCCATGCTGGCGCGCTCTTGCTCCTTCATCGTCATCATCATGTCAGTAAAATTTTCAAAACATATTTCAAAATGGACTTCCTAGCGTCACTAATGACTATGTTTGTCCTTTTTCCTTTTTTGTTTCTAACAACCTTCACGTTGGCTCCTTGTTGCTCATTTATCTTCTTTACTCCCTTCCTTGCATGCTTTCTTCTTCCACTAAGTTCCTCTTTTTTCATTTTTTGTGTTTTTTCCTCCTTCTTTTTGTTTCTAACTTACTAAACGTCACTAACATTGTAGCCGCCGCCTTCTCTCTGCTTTCTTCGCTCGTTCATTTCGCCCTCCGTCCATCCTTCTTTCCGCCTCACCTCACCTGAACCTCCGTCCTCTCCCAACTCTCCCGTGGCGGGCTGGTGATAGCCTGCGAGCTACGTGTTAGCATCCTGAGATGCTTTCACGCGGCGCGCTCGGCCAGCTAACTGGAGGCCAACACATGTTCGCACGCACGCATGCACGATGCTGTTCTGGTAGCAGTGTCATTCCGAGTTGTCATCTTCCCGCTCTCAGTGTCATCACGGAGTGCCGATCGCCGTCCTTCGTGACATCGCGTGTCACATGACCCCGCGGCGTGGCGCACTCGCACTCGTTTGGCACAAATTCACTTTTTTTTCCAAATGTCATTTTGACTGACAGGAAGCGAGCGAGTAGCCGACGTGGACTCACCCCGCGTCGCTGCTGTTCCCGCAGATCAGCGCATCCTTGGCGCCTTCCACCTTGTAAAAGTTGTCTGCAAAAAAAAAACAAAAAAAAAATGTTGATCATGGTTTTAAGTAAAAGCAGATGTTTACAGATGTCCTTTTTTGAAAGAAAAAAAACGCTTTCATGGACGACTGAGGAAATCTGAGAATATTTACTCTTGAGAGGCTGAGGATTTGGATAATCGATTAATGCTTTCACTGTTGCACCTCGATTCTATTTGTCTGTGTTGCTGCTCCATGTGTCTTATAGTAGCAGTTGTTTAAAAGTCTAGGATTACCATGACGTCGAAGTTAATTTCTGTTTGCTTAGCTGTAGCGTTTCGCATTATGTTAGCATGAAGCTAGCAGCCCTTCAGTCTTTTTTTGCTCAAAGTGACGTCGTACGATCGTCTCACATTTCATCACAACGACACAGTGAGAACAGGTTCTAAGGAATATTTAAAAAGGGTCTTTTAATAAGTTTAAATGTGTTTAAAGCATGTAGGGGTGCTCAAACTTATCCCCCCAATTTTTCTCTCTATATCGCGGATTCTGGGTGGATCTGGAACGTATCCCGTGCGATAAGTGCACTTTTTCTTTTGGAAAATGAAGATGAAACAAGTTCCTCCCAGCTGAAAGTTGTAGCCAAGCGCGGAGGTTTTGCCCGACAATGTCTGCAGCCACTCCGCCTCGAGCGGCGGCCGCTTCGCGCGAGTGGGCGGCTCAGACGCGGAGGAAGCTGCTGACAACAGGAAGAAAAGCAGCGTTTTATTGTGAAAAGTGGTTCCCGCGTGAGGCGGTGTTGCGTAAGAAGACGCCAAACTCTGACCTTAAAAGCTAGCTTGACATTTTGATCCACTCGCCTTATGGGAACAACTTTCAGCGCGCTCATCTTTTATTCAGCATACGCGCACACGCACAGACACGCACACACAACATCCATCCCACGCAAAAGTAATCAGGGGAGCAAAAGACGCTTCCTGCAAAATAAAGTTCGATCTTCTCAGCACAAACATGTCCATTACGCTACATGAAGCTAAAAGTTGACTTTTATTGTGGCGGCACACAGTGCTATGTTGAAACAAACTTTAGATCATCCTAAAAGACAACTTTTATTGTGGCGGGACAGGTGCATTGTCGAAAAAAGCTAAAAGCTGAGTTTTATAGTAGCGGTAAAGGTATGACGTAGAAACACAGTTTACATAAAGCTAAACGTTTCCTTGTGGCAGGACTGATGTAACGTAGAGTCAGACTTTACATAAAGCTACTCGATGTCTTTTATTTGGCGGGACAGGGGCTATGTCAAAGCAAACGCTACATAACGCTAAAGGACAGCTTTTATTGTGACGGGACACGTGCTTTGCCAAAATAAACTTAACATAACACTAAAAGTCGAGTTTTATTGCAGCTGGACAAATGTGGCTTAGAAATAAACTATATAATGTTAAAAGATGCAAGACTCAGACTTTATATAACGTCACTAGATGACTTTTATCGTGGCGGGACAGGTGCTAGATCCAAACAAACTATATCATGCTATTAAATACTTTTATTGTGGCGGGACATGGTGTTCTGTAGAATCTTTTTATGATGCTGAAAGACAACTTTAATTGCGGCGGTACAAGGATGACGTGGCCAAACTTTCCATAACGTGAAGAGACCGCTTTTATTGTGACGGGACAGGCGAGCGAGATGTTTCCGGGCTATTGATCAGCGTAGTGGCTGCGCTCTCGGGTTTCACGGCAGCTTTTAGAGGGTCGATACGGACGCCTGCGGGGGCGCTCGCTCGTTTGTTTGCTGGTTTGTTTGCTTTGTTGATTTGTGACGGCCGGAGACGCAAATAGAAGCAGCATTAGCATCCGGCCGCATTCGCATCCAGCAACACGGCGAGGCGAGGGGGGGCGGGAGGGGGCAGTGGAGTGCTCAGACTTGGTCGGACGCGAGAACCAGAAACATAAAACACAACTAAGTCTAGTGGGGAACATGTCCTTAAACTTATTTTACACTGATTTTAATCAATCCACCCTTTTGCAAAACCAGGTTTTTCCAAAACAATGATTTGTTTTACGTCTAAATTCATTTTGGATCACGTTGAAAGCAAAAGAAGCACTGTAACTATTCCCAAATGTTAGTAACCAAAGTGTCATAAATTGGGAACGTTATCCAGTGAAACAAATCCCTACCTGGGGATCAAAAGAGCTGAAAGCAGGAATCATGAACGTTAGAAAGGTCTCCTTTGACTCTTCTCAGTTTGAATGTATTATTTGGGCTTGAAAACATCCATCCATCCATCCCTCCCTCCATCCATCCATTTTCTGGGCCGCGGGTCGCGGGAGTGTTGGAGACTCTCCCAGCTGTCATCGGGCAGGAGGCGGGGTACGCCCAGAACCGGTTGCCAGCCAATCGCAGGGCACATACCAACAAACAACCATTCGCACTCACATTCACACCTACGGGCAATTTCGAGGAAAGCGGAGTGCCCGGAGAAAAGCCACGCAGGCGCGGGGAGAACATGCAAACTCCACAACCAGGCGGGGCCGGGGATTGAACCCCGGTCCTCACAACTGTGAGGCAGACGCTCTAACCAGTGGCCCAAGGTGCCGCCGCTTGAAAACAAAAATATTGAATTTTCTATGGAGCAATACAAGTGGACAACTCCATCTTGTGAGGTACGCCCAAAATGTTTTTGGGTCTCTTGACATGCACTTACAACGGCCATCAATTATTTGCAGAGTTTCACTATCCGTGGTCGTCAGACCTGGTCCCCTGAGAATAGCGGGGGTCCACTGTATGTCATTGCATGAAAAAGAAGCAATTGCTAAATTTGTATCAATTCCCCAGCTTTTTATATGGTCTCTCTTCATCGCGGCTACAAGTCTACAAGGTGGGAAAGGTGGGCACTCACCCTCGTCGGCGATGAAATGCCTCACGGACGTCCAAGTCTTGTTGTTGCAGACGAAGGACGCGTTGGCGGGCAGGCTGTCGTTGACGCAGTGCGCCGTGCTGCGGACGCACTTCTGACGGAGGTTTCCCATGAAGAGCTGAAGGCCGATGAGGGCGAAGACGCTGAGGCAGAAGACGGTCAGGATCATCACGTCAGCCAGCTTCTTCACCGACTGGATCAGAGCGCCCACGATGGTCTTCAGGCCTTACGGACGGACCGCAGCGTTAGCCTGCTGCTCAGCGCTAACGGCAACAGTACGACTGACAACAAACTGACACGCACGTTCGAGTTGCACAACAAAGAAAAAGGCTGCGTTGGGAATCAGTCCTGATCCACTATAGTCAGTTGGCCGTTTTGGAGTGCTGTTGGAATGTGTAGAGAATAGAGGTTATACCCGATATAGTCAACTCAATGTATCACACAATGCATCTTGAAAAGTAGTCAACCACCAATTGGGGCCTCTTCAGATTCTCCTTTTTGCTTAGGAACATTTTCCCCATTCGAGCGAGATGACCCGGAAGTACTTCTTTGAGGAAAAATGCTTGGCCGCAACCTTTAAACCACCTTTGTTACATTGTTACTTGTAACCAACCTTCACAAAAGGATGTTAACCATAATCCTTTACGGCAGCAATGTCTAACCGCTGAAGTTTACCGATTTAAATCGGATGCGATGCAAAAAGAAAACATCTCTTGTAAATTAGCATTATGCTCCAAAACAATAACTTACGATGTTAACGTTAAACAACATCATAATAGTTCTTTTTTCAAAGCCTATAATTTACAGCATGACAAAAAGAAATGCCATATATAAGAAAGACAGTGAATTTCCACACTGACTCCAGCGGAGTCGAATTCCTTCTAAACGGTGCCGTCTTTCATTATGTTCGAAAGGAAGCATAAAGGTTAGGCCATTTGACCTCCGCAAGAGGCTGATGGTCACGAGGAACGCAATATATCATACATGATGCAATGCGCCTATAGGATAAAAATGAATTTACATTTCCAGGCTATCGTTTGATTTTCAGCACAAGACAAATCCATGAGTTGGGGTGCAAAAACAATCGACCGTATTTTCACGGCCATAAGGCGCACTTAAAAGTCTCACATTTTCTCCAAAATGGACGGGGGGCGCCTTGTGTGTGCATCGAGTTCCAAAATCTGTAAATGTTGTTGTGTGACTTCGATGAGCGCTCCGCGTGACCGACTGGGAGCATTTCCTGCTTATATAGAGGAAAGGCGGACGTGACTGAGGGCAGCGTGCGGCCCTTAAAGGGGGAAGAGCGCGCGTGACAGAGGACGCTAAAGGCACGGCCCCAGTAGGTGTATAGCGCCGGGGTGTGCATTGTGCAAAACAACATGGGTTTGGCTAAGGACCCCCGAAAATAGAGACTGCAAGCTAACAGTTACGCGGAGGAACATGGGAATCGGGCAGCCGCGAGAGAATTCAAGAGCAACGAATCCGTGGTTCGCAAGTGGAGGAAGCAGGAAAACGAGCTTCGCCAAGTCAAGAAGACGAAGCTGAGTTTCCGCAGAAACAAGGCGAGGTGGCTCGAGTTGGAACTCGAGCAATGGATTAATGAGCAAAGAACAGCCGGGAGAAGCGACTCTACAGTCACCATTCGACTGAGTGCAATAACTCGGAGCTCGCCATCATTCCGGGAGGCTTGACAAAGGAACTCCAACCGCTGGACATCGGTGTAAACGGGGCGTTCAAAGTGAAGTCGCGAGCGGCGTGGGAGCGATGGATTGATCAAAAATAACCTGAGTACATTGTTAAATACTTCAATAAAGTACAACCGAACTCAGTTTTGCTCCCGCTGCCTTTTTTAAAAACATTGTTTCAGCGTGCATGCATGCTAGCGTATGTTTTAAGCGAGCGTATGTTTTACCATGCCCGGGCCCAATAATACGGTGCGCCTTATGTATGTGTTAAATGCAGAAATGGACCCCGTAACTGAGACTGCGCCTTTTAACGCGGTGCGCCTCGTGGTCGTGAAAATGCAGTAAGTAGAGCAACACATCGCAAAATGGATGGACAGAAAGTGAAAACTTTCGATTCCTTTTCAGCTTGAATAAATAGAATGTTAGAATAATTGATTTGTTTATCATTTTTGACGCAATTAATGGCGTGCCTGTTTAGTGTCCCATAACTATTTTGCATTTGGTTCATAAGTCAACGATTCAATCGACTATATAAAAACCCTCTGTACAGATGAGGGAGTATTCGATGAATCGTTTCAGTCCTGGAGTCAAGCACATGGTCCACTCAACAAAAATGAAGTCAAGAGTGAGTGCGTGATTCCGAAAGCCGCGTTCGGAATCATTCCCTCATTCCTGACTCCCTAAATCACTAGAGAGGGATTTTCAGTAGACATTTTACGAAACTATCGAGGTCCACGATACAAAAATACTGCTTAGGGAGTACAGAATGAGTAGCTGATTCCCAACACAGCCAAAGACGAGCAAGGTGGCCAAGCTAACAGAAGGAAAAAGTTGAATGGCGACAACTGGACCGTTGCCTCCTCTCAACTTTTGCGGACGACCTGAACGATTGACAATCTACACAGACAAGCTAACAAAACAAAAGCACTTTGGAGCAATGCAAGAAGAAGAAGACAAAGACGAAAAAGACGACGACGAAGAAGACAAGGAAACAGGAAGAAAACATGGAGGAAAAAGCCCGGCAGCAGTCAATCACCGGCAAGCTAAAATTTGTATTCCACACATTTTGAATCAAATGACGTGCTTAAACGCGAACAAAAGCTACCAGTGTCGCTTTGGTTTCTTTTTTTGAAGGCGCACAACTGTGTGTTGTTGTTACGACTTTCGTTATTTGGCGACAAGTACAGTCGAAGCTACTTGCTAACATGCTAAGTGGAAGCATACAGAGGTCAGCTTGCATCAGCTTTCACATTTTGTAACTTGTGTGTCTTTTGTATTGCAGAGTGTTAACATTTTGAATATTTGGAGGAATTTGACAAAAGTCAGAAACATTTTCCAAATATAAATTAGCGGCAAGACGTCAGCAAAGTAGCTGCTGTACCGCTAAGTCAGGGTAACTTGTTTAGAATTTTAAAAGAAGCTCTGATGACTTTAAAGGGGACATATGGACAACGGGCTTTTTATTGTTTGTATACAAATAATTGTGTGGATGGAGTGGCACAAAAATGACTTCACCGTAAAGATGTCCCCGATCCCATTTTTTTTGCACCCGGGTCCGAGTCCGAGTCACTTGATTTTGCCTAACTGCCGCTACGGACTCTGGATCCGATACCGCTGCGATGCATTAAGAGAGAAAAAGATGCGCAATAGCTATCTAAACCATGGACGTTTACAGCGTACGGCCTCAATTTAACGGACTATTGGGGAGGGTCTTCTGTTACAGCCGAATGTCTGTTATATTGAAGCACTTTTTCTTCATGGCCTAAATAAAACCCTACAGTACAAAATAATTCTTTTATACTTTTTTAAGGGCCTAAAACACACAATACAGTCCATAATTATTGTAAATACATATAAAAAAAGCTTTTAACCGGTGAAAAAAATGGCATGTCTCCTTTAACTTACCTCTTTTGGCCGGGGTTTAAACTCAGGCCTGCATGTTCGCCAGCGCCGCTAGCTCGTGACAGCACATGGCTAATTAATTAGCATGCCAGTCCGTTAAATCGAGGTTCCACTGTATATAGTTGCATAGCAAAGCTCTGTTTGTAACCTTTAAAAATGTAAAAATAAAGAGGTACCAGGTACCGATCTGCTGAAAATTGGCCGCTTTTTCTGATCACGTGATCGGATCGGGACAACCCTATCAATTAATCGCCGTGGGCATTTGCTGATTTTCCACATTTGGGGGCCAGAGAGGAGACGGCCCGACCTCCTCCGGCCCACCCGTTGTCAATCGGACTGCCTGTCCTCTTTTTTTCTAAGGATCGCGGGTCATCTCTTGAGGTATTTTTCAAAATCATGCCACAGCCACATTACTAAGCCACGTGGGAACTTTTAAACGGTGAAAAAAATTGCATAATATGTCTCCTTTAAAGGAAGGTGCCGGTCAGATGTTGTTTGTCTGCTGTGTTCTCAACCTCTCATGTCCACTTGTGTCCTGCATTCTACTAACGTGCATCACGCCGCACGTTTGCTGCCGCGCGGCGGCTGGTTGAGGTGGCGGGGGGCGTCGCGCGCTCACCTGGGATGACTGAGATGGTTTTGAGCGCTCGCAGCACCCTGAACGTCCGCAAGGCCGACACATTACCCAGGTCGACAAACTCAGTGACATATCTGCAACGAGGCCAGACAACACAAAGACACACAAGAAGGCGTCACGCACAGACACACAAACACGCACGTGCGCCATTGGACACGTCGCCGTCGAGGCGGACACGCACGCAGACGCCACCTGGAGGCACGACGCCACGGAAAGCTCAGCCCAGCATTTATTCCATTTCCTTATATCCAACTTCAGGTCCATGTACTTATTGGTGAGGTTTAATTGAGTTCTACTAGTCTAAAAGTGGCACAAGTAGTGGAAACAAACTTTACTAGTAAGACAGTCATTCTACTAGTGCACACTAGTCATTCGACTGTCAAATAAATACCCCAATGGTTTTCCATAGTTGACTAGTAAGGGTTAATTACACAATAGTAGGCCGATAGTGGCAATAGTAGTGGAAAAAAACACTACTACAAAGACACACTTGTCTTACTAGTGAAGACAGAGTGTACTAGTATATGGACCTAAATCTGGATATCATGGATATGGCTACTAGGCTACTAACACCCTCCAGGTGGCTTTCTGTTTTCCGCTCCCTGGCGGAATTCTCCTTGGGCGGTCCCGCGGCCGTGGGAAGCGGGGACTGAACACACACGGGACGGACACAGGAAGACGTTTACGAGCACACCGCGATGGCGCGCTGCCCGCTGGGTGGGCGGCCCCCCCGCACGCCCGGGTTCCGTGGGTGGCGGTCTTACCTGGGATGACAGAGATGGTTTTCAGGGCTCTCAGGACTCGAAAGGTTCTCAGCGCCTGCAGGTTTCCTACTTTGATAAACTCTGTTAACAGCCTGAGGGGGGCAGTGTGGTGCGTGCAGCAGCGACAATAACGACAACAGAAGAAGACAAAACAGAACTCTCACACGTCTCTTTCTGACACCCTCAATCAATTATAATAATCCAAAAAGAAAGCGACTGACAACAAACTTCTTTCGTCATCATCTTCAAATGAACGCATACAAATTCAAACTGGTAAACTCAATCATAAGTGCTCAAAATCTATCTGTTCAAACTCTCCTTTATAATGCGCAAAACATTTGATACTCTATTATTTACTTTCAATTCTAATAACAATGTGGATAATAAGCAATATGTGCACAATATGTGCGTAACTGTTATTATCCTACTTTGGATAAATGTATGTTTGAAGTATTTTTAGCTGCGCCCAAACGATTAATCGGCCAACATGAGCCCTTCGCCAGCGACGTTTCGTGACAGGCAGTCACGGTGACATGTTTGTCCATCCATCCATCCATCCATCCATCCATCCATTTTCTACATCGCTTCTCCTCACGCGGGTCGCGGGCGTGCTGGAGCCTATCCCGGCTAACTGCGGGCAGGAGGCGGGGTACACCCTGAACTGGTCGCCAGCCAATCGCGGGGCACATACAGTATAAACAAACAACCGTCCGCACTCACATTCATACCTATGTACAATTTAGAGTTGACATGTTTTTCACATGTAAAATATGTTCCTTAACGCAATAAAGGTTTGGAAACACGGATAGCAGTTGCTCTCTTTCATGCGGCCGACGGCTGGCGATTTGGCGGCTGGCCTAAGAGTGCTAACGGCCTTGGAGGAGCGCTCAAATTTCTCCCCCTTGACTGGCAGATTGATTGAATTAGTGTAGGGGGATGAGGGGGCGGGGGAAGGGGGGCGGTCGTTAGGGGTGGCGCCGATGCCGCGGGCGGTAAAAGCTTCACGTTGTACTTGTTAGTGCTATGCAAACGTGTCAAATGGGTCTTTTACTTTTAGCACCTGGTCACTTTATCACGGGAGCGCTTCAGGGGAACGCTGTACAAGAAAACTGGCACGGCACGCTGACTGGTGTCATGTGACGTCGGCCGCCATGTGACGCTGATATAACGTCATTTGACTACTGTCATGTGATGCCGTCAGGTGACGCTGCCATGTGCTGTTGGCTGCCGTTTGACGGCGATTACCGTCATGTGACGCTGACTGTCGTGTGTCGCTAGCTGACGTGACGTTGTCATGTAACACTGTCATGTGACGCTCACATGTCATGCTTTTACTGTCATGTGACACTGACTGCTGTCATGTGACGCAGGCCATTAGAGCAGCAGTGTGATTGGAGGCAGAAGAGGGGGCAGGACACTGTTACCATGGCAATTGTGACTCAGTGGGAGGAGCTGAGAGCATCAGTCAGTCTGTGTGCGCGTGTCCGGAGGGGTGTGTCTATTTACTGACCATCACTCTGCTTTTAATAAAGCTTGAGGTGACGTTTCAGGGGCACAGTGAGTGTGTGCGTGTGCGTGTGCGTGTGCGCGCGCGCTAATATGTGACTTATGTGTCCCTGTGCCGCTAAAGATCCATCGGCCTGCAGGACGGCCCGCGGGTCAAGGATGTGCGCACGCGGACATTGTGTGCGCGCACCTCTGCGTGTTACTGACGACATGAAGACATAATGAAATAAGAGCAGAACATGGAGCAGGAAGTGTGGTTGTACATTTGCTCAAATTCCGCTTCATTTAGTGAACCTTTGTAATGTTTGAGTTTCTGTAATATTTGCTCAAACGTAGCTTGATTCATGTCCGGAACGCAATTACAGTGATTTTATCGATTTCTTTTCCGTCGGGATGAGCGGCAACATGTCACACAGCAGGCGGCAGATGTGCACGCTAACTGTTTCAACGGCGGGGTTGTCCTTGAGAGTGGCCATTTTGCTCCGTGGGGGCCGCGGCCGGCGGCCTCGGGGGTCACCTGACGCCACCCCGCAGACGCGGCGGCGGGCGCGCGAGGGCACTTTCATCAAAACACTTCAATTTAGGCAGCGGGGGAGACAGCGCTTGATTAGACGCGCTAACCGTGGGCCGAGCCCGAGGGGGGATCAACTATTGATGCGATCGCTTCATTGTGCTCGTTCATCTTCCCGGCGGCGAGCGCAGAGCTCGCGCGGCCGGCGAGCGCGGCGATCGGCGGCTCTGTCTGATTGATTGCCGCCAGATCGCTAATCAAACCGAAGCTTCGAGATTTTGATCAGTCACTCAATTACTGAAGTGGAAAGGCTGGAACGGGCCAACGCCGTGTACAAATACTTTGTTTCTGTCTGGCCTGCCGCATATTAGAATAATAAAATTATCGTCCATTATTACATTGTCGCCTCGGCAATGGAGGCGCAGAACATGGTCCGCTCGGACTCAATGTCCCCCGCCTCCCCCGAGACGTGGGTGAAGTTCTGGCGGAGGTGGGAGTTGAAACTCCTTCTGACAGGGGATTCTGCCAGACGTTCCCAGCAGAGCCTCACAATACGTTTGGGCCCGCCACGTCGGACCGGCATCTTCCCCCACCGTCGGAGCCGCCTCACCACCTCTCTTCACCCGAATGTCCGAGACATGCGGCCCCAGGTCCGATGACACGAGCGCAAAGTCGATCATCGAACTGCGACCAAGAGTGTCCTGGTGCCAAGTGCACGTGTGGACACCCTTATGCTCGAACATGATGTTCGTTATGGACAATCCGTGACGAGCACAGAAGTCCAATAACAGAACACCGCTCAGGTTCCCCCAATCACCACCAGGCCCGGCTCCAGAGGGGGGCCCCGGTGACCCGCGTTGGGTCAAGGGAAAACGCAATACAAGAATTTTTCTCATCATACGGGTCTTTGGAGCCGTGCGTTGTCTGGTCCCTCACCTCGGACCTGTTTGTCATGGGTGACCCTGGCAGGGGCGTGAAGCCCCAGACAACTAAACAGTCTGCTTTCATGGAGGACTACAAAAATTAGAGAATATTGAATGTTGACAGGCTGAAATCAGAAGATTTGGACAATTCGAAGTTAAACAAGGTCTCTAAATGATTATTCAATTCTCAAAATAGTTGCAAATTGAACTGCAATAAAAGTGATGTTGAAAAGATATCCCATTTTATTTTAAATCTTCATCACAGATAACACCAAGCTCAGATTTGGTTGTCTTTAAGTACATTTAATATCTTAGCATTAATGCATGTTTTGCGCATTGACCTCCACTAAAAGAAAAATAAATTCCGATAAAATAAAAGCGTTTTTCAAACGTGTGCAGTCCAGTACTTTTGTGCCGAGAGTGCGTTGTCGCCTGCCCTCTTGGCGGCCATGTTGCCGCTCAGCTGACTTGGCCTCATTAAAAGTTTCCTGCTGACGGCTGAATTCTCGCTGACGCTGCAAACACGTCCGCCCAGACGCCCCCGCGCCGGCGTGACGCGGAAAAGCGGCCGGCGGCAACGGCACCGGCGTTTACAGCCGGTCGAAATGAAAGATTAGATCGCGTGATCTTTCACAAAAAAATGCCGTTTGTGATTTCGGGATCGTCGGCAGGTGCGCGAGTTCGGAAGCGTATTGCCGCCGCACCAGGGAAAAAAAAAAAAGAACTTCCATATTTTAACACGATACATTTCACATTTGAATGTGATGCATTTCATGTTTGAACATAAGCTTCACATTATGTGATAAATTTGACATTTTAACATGACAAACTGTTTTCATGTGAGAAATAATCACATAATATAACGTAAGTTATCACCTCACATAACAAAACCTTCCGGTCCCGGTCATCGGCGGAGCCCTACAAATGTACATGCAGCTTCTTTTTGTGTCTTGCAAATCAAAGTTACTAGCTACGTCACTAAGCGTTCTCTTGCCGGTGACCCGAACCGTCAGGATTCGCTCGCTTTTGTTCTCGTTGAAATGTTCTCGCCCACGCGTGCGTGACTCACGCCATGACGATGACGCTGAAGTCCAGCCAGTTCCAGGGGTCCCGCAGGAAGGTGAAGGGTCCCACGCAGAAGCCCCTGGCCAAGATCTTGATGAGCGACTCGAAGGTGTAGATGCCCGTGAACGTGTACCTGCGGGGCAGCGGCAACAGGCGAGAAGACGCCGCCTCTGAAACGGGCGGTCCTCCGCTCGACAATTTGACGACTCGAGGTTGTACTCACTCGACGTATTTGGCCCAGGCGGCGGGCTCGGACATGGCCATGAAGCAGCAGTTGGTCAGGATGGTGCACATGATGAACAAGCTGAACAGCGTGACACCGTTAAGGAACTAGTACCGCTACGTCGTCCTACTAGTCACACCAAAGCACGTACTGGTACGCAAATTCATTTGAGCATTTATTCGACATCCAGCTTATGGTCTTCACTGCTTGGACAATTCATCGCACTAGTAGAATGACCAAGTCTTACGAGTAATTTTTTTCTACTATTGTATGACATTCTGCACACCAGCATGAACACTTGGGCATACAATTAGAAAAAAACTACACATTACTAGTTGACATCTATGCGCTACTAGTACAACAAGTGAAGCACAAGATGTTAATGGGTAGAACTTTACAATGTCACTAGCACTGTTAGTTAAGTAGCATCCAGACATCAACTAGTGCATAGTTTTGCAACACTTGTAACAAGTAATGGAGCGCATACTAGTATATCAATCTCTTTGAGCATTTATTCAATATCCTTGATATCCAGCTTAAGTTCCAAGTACAAGTACTCCCTTTGCCCGCTTTACTCGGAAAAAAATTTCCACCACTGCACTGGTGGAACTTTTAGCCTTCTAGTACTCAATTAAACCTTACTAGTATGACATTTCTGTACACGAGTAGGAACATGCCAGTGAATATTCTAGAAGGAACCCTTTGGCATACTTTGGTAGAACCGCTACATGTTACCAATGAGATCATTAGTACACACTAGTTGACATCTATGCGTTACTAGTGCTACCAATGAAGCATGGATTAACAAGCAGAATTTTATAATGTCACTATTAGTACTAGTAGTATTCAGTTGTCAACTGGTGCCCAGTTTTGACTCATTTGTAAGATGTAGTCGTTCTACTAGTATGGCAAAGTTGTCCTACGAGTGAGGACAAGGAGCCTACCAGTACATGTACCTCAAGCTGGATATCAAGGGTATCAAATAACTGCTCAAACGACTTTTGTTAGTTTACTACTATTGTTCAATTGAGTACTAGTAGGCCAAAAGCGGTACCAGTGGTGGGGAAAAAAATGCTACTAGAAAGACAAACAGTCATTCTAATGGTGCACTGAATTGTCTTAATGGTGAGGACAAATAGTGTTCGAGTACTTGCACCCTAAACTGGATATCAAGAGGACAAACGCTAAGCTTCACTCGTTCAGCTTAACTGCGCACTAGTAGGCCCAAGGTGGCAATAGTAATGGAAAGAACGTTACTAGAAAGACAGTCATTGCAACAGAGTGCTCGAGTCGTACTAGTGCTCCGAATTAGTGAGGGAAAAGAGTGTACTTAAGCTGGACAACAAACACAGTACATGCTAAAATGACTTTTCATACTTAACGACGAAGGTTAAATTGCATACTAGTAGGCCAAAACTGTAACTAGTAGTGGAGAAATCGTTCTACTAGTGAGCTGAATTGTCTTCCTAGAGCTGACAAATAGTGCACTAGTATACGGGCGTGAAGCCGGATGCGGTGGCTGCAGAATAAATGCTGGGCGTGTGTCGGAAGCCAAACGTCGCCTCCGACTCGCCGCTTGTGCGGGAAGTGGGCGGGGCCTGCTGTCAATCTCGCTATAAACGAATCGTAATTGCGGGAACCAAATTAGTCGCGTGAGACCTGCGTAAACAACGTAAGCGGGCGGCTAATTGCGGCGTAATGACAGGTCACCGGCAGCGAGCTCCCGGGCCACCATTAAGCCGCCCGCCCGCGCCTCGACGGGGCGGCTTTCAACTTTTATTGCGAAGGACGACTTCCTGCCGGCAGCACGGCGGGCGAGCGATTTGCACGCCCGCCTCGCAGTGCGGACATTTGGGCTTCCAATCCTGGATGTTTTGACGGCGCTTTGCGTGGCGAGCAGTCCGTTGTTCGCGTACGTGTGCCCTCCGCTGCGGCGCCGGGTGCTGCCGCACGATGCCTGGCCTGTCGTCTGATGCCCGTGGCGCAGCGAGGCCCCGGAGGACGGCAGGATCAAAGGTGACACTTGAGCGAGACACAATCGCCAAATAACCGCGTGTGCGCGTCACGTCACGGCATAGCTTGTCACGGTGGCGCCGCGCTGGTGGGCCAAAATCCAGAAGGCTCTTGTTGGCACACAAACACTCATAAAAACTCTGAGCGTCCACTTCATCAGGACGCCACCCGGTCCCCCCCCTCCTGCCCCAAGCGCCACATCAGCAGCACCGCACCTCGGCCGCCGACCTCTTCACCCGCTTATCCCCCGACAACAGCGGCGTGTCCGGCGACTCGCCATCTCTCAACGGCAGCAGCCGCCGCGCTTGCTAAGAATAGAGTGTGAGGTGAGGACACTGAGGGGCATTGGGAAATGGGAGGGGGGGTTTCAGGTGTGAGGTCATGTCTGTCATGTTCGCTGTCAGCTGACTGCAGAGTTGGGAGTAAGTCACACGTGTGAGTATTTCCTGTAAAGTTAATGTGGCAAAACTCAAGCCAGTCGAGTCCCGACTAAATTGGAAGCGAGTGGAGTCCCCAATCAATTTCGAGCAATTGGAGTCGAGTCCCCACTCAATTTAAAGCGAGTCGCGCCCTCACTAAATTTAGAGGGAGCCGAGTCCCCGCCAAATTCCAACTTGAGTCCCTGTTAAAGTCGAGTCCAATTAAATTGTCCAGTTACGACCGAGCACATTTGAAGCGAGCGGAGTCGAGTCTTATTGTGACGGACGCAGTTAGATGTCGTAGTTGTTGCGTCTCTTATGTTTGAGTTGTAAATCTTCGGCATCAAAAGCATCATCCCTGAACCTACTGGAGATGTAAACATCTTGGAAGCTCCCTCCGCGATACTTCCTTCACGAGGTGACCTGCCTACCGGTGGCTCGCCTTGTCCTACCAGCTCACAAGGCGCCGACAAGGATATGAGTGCACCAGGATCCTGATGGCGACGGTGCGCACGGGGTGGAAGGGGCTGAAGAAGTAGAGCGCCGACGTGGCGTTGAAGCGAAAGATGGCTTTGCCTTTGTTCAGCACTATGAAGGTCTGACAACAAAAACAACAAGAACAATCAACGACACACTCACACACAGAAAGCATTTAGTTCACAATAATAACAATCATCATTTTGAAATGTGATTTATGTAGTGCCTTTCAGGGGATGCTTATGAATAACTCATGGGGCTAATTAAATCAAGTCTTGATATGAGTGTGTGTGTGTGTGTGTGTGTTCATGTTAAATGTACGCTGTGGTGAACAGATTGAGGAGATGTTTGAACATGTCCCAGGGAGCAGCAGCACACATTTGAGTAGCAAGAGAGTTCCAGAGGTAGAATGACTTCAATATCTCGGGCACAAGGTGATTTCATATTCTTATGAGAAGGAACAACAAGCATACAGCAAAAGCAGCTTACACACTGGATGTTCGTGGAATACTTCTCTTTTATACAATTGCCAATTACCTTCACTAAACCCGGACGAACGACTATGCTGGATCTCACAACCGCTGTGCACTTGTCTGACTCCAATCGTCCTCGCATTTAATCAAACAGGAGCTGCAGTACACCCCCAAACTTGCATCCTTCCATTTCTCAGAAGAAAAGGTTTGCACACCTCTCGCCGAGATGATAAACGATCATTTTTCAGAGTCTGAATGTGCGTTTCTGTTTTTGGCTTCCCCTCTGCAAAACTGGCACAGCCAACACAAACGCGACGCTGCAAACGGCGCGGCGCCGTGGAAGGGAGGCCGGCCGGTCCCTCAAGAGGAAGTCGGTGCGATGTGAGGCTGGCGAGGGACGGCGACACATCGCTCGCCAGCCTCACATCTCCCGCGGCGGCGCTCGCCAACCGGAAGTACAAGTACACACATGCTCTCCTACTTACCACACTGCGAAACCTCACAATCTACCGGAGACAAATTCCTTGCGTGTTTCTTAGACATACTTGGCAAATGAAGAGGATTCTGATTCTTACCAAGAATATTTGTCTCATTTCCAGTCAAAACTAACCTAATGCACTAAAATAAGACTCATAACCTAAAAAGTACTGTAACTTGTTTTTTACTTTAAATAAGTACATTTCAATGACAAATTTCTCTACTTATTTCAAGTGAAATTTTGCTTGTAACAAGTGAAAACTGTCTAAAAATAAGTGATGAGTCTTATTTGAAGTGTAATCACATTAGTTTTGACTCGAAATAGGACAAATATTCTTGGTAAGATTTTGAGGTTTTCTAGTGCAACATTCTGACATACAAACACAATTGTGGTCATCAAAACAAAACCCTTCCACGGGTCCAAATTTGAGCTGCGTGCTTGCGTTGTACATCAATACTGTGGTCCCTTGAGATTCGAGAGTTGACTGAGATGCCAGATGTCGTTCGGGCGATTTGTTTTTTGTTTTGACTTGCGAGCAAAAACTGCAGGGTGGCAGTGAGCAACAAGCAGCAGTTTGGCAGATAGAATGAGATAGAAAGATGTTTCAAACAATTCATTGCCACTCTCAGGTGACGTTGACAGAATTGGACGACCACCTAGCTTGGCCTTTGGTCCACTGGCTTAATGCTAATTCTAAGACATAATGAGAAACGCCGTACGATTTGCGCTAACTAGCGTCTTTGAAACATTTAAGCAACGGATGTCTGAACACAAACATGAAGACAGATAATGTCATTAATCGCAGTCATATGATCGTTATCCTTTGCGAAGCACTACTAATTAGTGCCGCGCTGAGAAGAGCACAGGTGTCAAACTGGTGGCCCGGGGGCCAGATCCGGCCCGCCACGTCATTTTATGCGGCCCGCGAGAGTGTGCATCGACTTTCTGTTTCTTGCTAAAATACCAAAATTGCAAATCGGCTACACTTTTAAAAATGCTGAGATATTGCAAGCACTTTTTTGCTACCACAACCCCTTTTAAAATAAAATGGATTCATACTGTAGTTGAACAAACAGTTTTTACTGGGTTCTGATTTCCAAAGTAATGATCCATGAATTTGTGTTCATGTAATAATATGAGGCAATCATATGGGTTTGCAGCCAGAACGGCCCTCCAAGTGGAACCATAACTGCGATGTGGCCCGCGACAAAAATGAGTTTGGCAACCCTGAGAGAGTATTTAGAGTCTTATACTGCCCTCAGGTGGGCACGGCGGGCAGTCCTGAAAGAGCAGCACAATGTCCACTGAACTGATTCCAAGTGTGACAAAAACGGTCTAGTTCTTTTTAATTCTATTTCATTATGTCATTACAGAATGTTTTAAGATATTACAGTGTTATTTTCCTTCTTAAGAAACTAAAGATTTTTGCTGCGATTTTTGGGGAGCCAGGAATGGATTAATGGCATTTGCATTCATTTCAAAAGATGATTTGAGATATGATTGGGACGCAGAACAAATAAAACTCAAATTTCAAGGCACCGCTCTACCTTGACTTACGAGTTTATTTCATTGCGTGACTGCGCTCGTAACTAAAAACTCTCGTAACGGAACTTGTTTCGACCGAAATCCAATTTGTGGACAGGGGTGTGGGTGTGCTTGGTGGACATCAAACCCCGTTTGGATGTCCCGCCCCCAGGTGAAAGCCCCTCCGCCCCCAACAGCAGACACTTGCGAGAGTTTCAATTTCGTATTTGTGTGTTTGACTGCTTGTCCCGTTCACGAAATGGCTGAAAGTGCATCGGCGACGCCTGAGGTAAAAAGCGTTCAGTTGGCGGCAGCCGTGTAGCGGCGCGTTCGGCGTACCCTCTGATCTCGGAAGTAGTACGGGTCGATGTCCTCCAGGGGCACGCCCACCAGGTGAGACGGGATGTCGGCGTAGATGCGCGGCAGCTGTTTGCCCGCCTCCAGGTCGGCCCGGGCCCGAGGGAGCTCCACGTCGCCAAGGTCCTAGAGCGCGCGCACACACACAAAATCATCTTTCTGGTTCAGTTTTCTTAAGCTTCTTTTTTCAGGCAAAGTCATTTTCAAAAATGACTTCCTGTACATATGGTGAGCAGCCAATAAAACGAAGCGATTAGTCCTCCCTACCGCATCTTGGAGCCAATTAAAAGCTCTGATTGTGACGATTGCGACATATGTTGTAGTTGTCAATTAATTTGATAATCCATTAGTTGTTGATTAATTGTTGCACTTCTAATGTGAATAAATGTGCGTTTTCGTTACATTTTTCAATTTTACATTTTGAAAAATTTGCTCAATGTTGCGACCGAGTGGCCGAGTTGTCGACGCTCGCCGACTGCGCTTTCGTGAACTAGCTCCTCTCTGTTTGCAGCCATGTTGTTAGTCTAAGCAGTGCACGTCAGATGGTAACGATGGATACTTTTGGAATCTGGATGGATCATTTTGAAGGAATTCAATTGAATTTGGTGAAGAATATTTAGGACGAAACAGTGGTTGCAGAGCATTATGATGCTTCGAAAAACGTATGGCGTGTCAGAAGGTTTGAGACCACGCCCGGCGGTTTGGGCTGCGCGCTACCTCCTGGTAGTGTTTGTTGCGTCGGGCCTCCTCCTTGGCGATGCGCTGCTCGATGGCCACCAGGGAGTCCGGCGTGAAGCGCTGAAAGCTCTCTGGTCCCATTGGAAACACACAGCCGGCCATCTTGTCATCCTGATCCTGCTGCTGACTGGCCCGCGCTACCAGCTACACACACACACACACACACACACACAAAGTACACATTAAGCCCCAATATATCACAATTTATCATTCACTGATTTCAAGCGATTGGTTTTTATCTTTTTACTATGGCCCGACCAATTGTGGATTTTTTTTAGGCTGAAGCCGATTCTGATATTTGGCAAGATGAAATTCCGATAACCAATTAATCAGCCGGTTAATTTAAAAAAGATAATGAATAAAATAACTTCATTTTTTGCTCCCTTAACACTTGCAACAATAAAGTTATGAATTACAGGCCGAACATTTGACTGTTTACGTGACTTTGTCATTTGGTATTTGTTTAACTTTACAATAGAGAGGAATTTTCAAGTACAAAAAGCATGCAAAAGATTCAGGCCATGAATGTACGCAGCAACATAATGAGAGAAATTATTACATGAAATCCTGTTCTGCTCTTCCGTTATTTTCTTTGCCATGATGACTTCAAACTAAAATGCAGATCTGCCTTTCGCAGGTGTCAAAACATGTCATCGTTGACAGAGTCGCATTTGAAATATTATTACGATCTTTTTTTTATTTGTTTTTAAAAAGTTAAAGTCAAGAAATGTGTGTCCACACTCACGCAAAAACTGAAACTTACCCCGAACTTTGTATTTGTTGTTTGTTTGAATGCCATTATCTTTATCTTAGGCTGTGATGTGTTCTAAGATTGGCCGAGTCATCACTTGGGCCTTAGTTGTTACAGCAAAACCGGAAACACACACATGAAAGGCAGCACAGAGTTTGCCAAACAACGTGTGATGGACTCCCAGACTATCAGAAATGGTCTACGCAGGCTTTGGTTTATCGGGCACCGAGCGGAGGCTCCCGTCGGGCCTCTCTGCCATCAAGCCCGACTGCAGAGATGTTTGACTCGCTAGAACGTTCTCCATCTCCCTACTGCAACTGTGGAGCTCTGTGGAACTTTGGCTTCTTCTTTAGCGATCTCATTAAGGCTCTTCTGTTCTCCCCCGATTGCTCAGTTTGCTTAAAAAAAAAAAAAAGTCCTGGTGGTCCCATTTAAGGATTATGGAGGCCACTCTGCTCTTTTTTTAAGATTAAGTGCAGCAGAAATTCTTTGTTAAC
The DNA here is from genome assembly GCF_024500385.1 of Phyllopteryx taeniolatus. Classification (NCBI taxonomy): domain Eukaryota; kingdom Metazoa; phylum Chordata; class Actinopteri; order Syngnathiformes; family Syngnathidae; genus Phyllopteryx; species Phyllopteryx taeniolatus. The sequence continues at coordinate 16,402,208 of NC_084521.1, read as the reverse complement.
CTCAGCCAGATCTGCGCCTGGCCGCAATTCTGTCTCTGTCTCTTTCCGCCTCCTAATTCTCATTTGCGCTCACGTGCACTGTGAGCTCTAAGTTCTTAGCAGGCAGGTGTATGAATTTCCCAATCAATATAATTAAACACAGCTGGACTCCAACATGGGCGTAGAACCATCTCAGGGATGATCAGAGGAAATGGAGTTCAAAATACGCGAGAGGGTCTCAATACTTACAGCCATGTGATAGTTCTGTTTTTATTTTTGAATGAATCTGCAAATATTTCTACAATTCTCTTTTTTACTGTCAATATGGAGTGCTGCGTGTGAAAGAAAATCAACATAATTCCTTTTGGCTAATGGCTGCAATATGTCAAAGAGTGAACATTGCACTGTATGCCTGTGAATATTGTTGTGTGGCGTCTGTCCGTATGTGTTGCTGCTCTGTATGTGTCAAGTAGCAGTTGTTTGAAGGCTTAGAATTACCATAACATCCAAAGCGAGAATCACACACCTACCAACGAACCACCACGTCTTCTTTTTTCACTCCCCTCTAGAAACTTTGTTCTGTTCGACTCATCGACTCTGATTCTCAATAAATATCCATTTTAATACCAACAAACCACAGCTGCAGCTTAAAAACTCCACTGTGACGCAGTAGACCTGTTCCAGCATAAAAGAGAAACAGATCCTCCATTCTGCTTGACCTAAAAGCTGAACAGGACAAAACAAATGTCTTTTTTTTAATTTACCATAACATCTATGCTAATTTCCGTTAGCCCGTCTGTGGCTTGTTTATAATTGTTCTTTTTTTTTTTTTTTTGGTCTTTTTACATTCTTCGCGTGCAGGGAAGGACATTAGAAAAGTAACATTTTCATTGCTAGTATTACTGTTGTGGTTTTCCTGGCCACGTGACAAATAAACATCTTGAATCCCAAAAATGTTTTTGGAGCCAGTTGGGCACACGCGAATGATCACAATGGGGCACCTCAGCCTCAATTCGAGACAGGAAAAACCCTCAAGTACAAACGTGATGTAAGTGGAGTGCATTTGAGGGACTCGGGGAAAAGCCTGAGAGCGTCTGGAGCGTTCGTCGTCGTGAGTCGAGGAGCGTCTGATTGGAGGATCTCTGAGCGTCGTGATTGCGCGTGATGAAGACGCGGCTCGCGCAGAAGGCGCGGCTCGGGGTCGGCCCGCGACCCCGCCGCGTCTCGCTCGCCTCAGACCGCAATCAAGCGGCGCAATCGGCCCCGCCCCCTCTGAAATGCACACGACCAAGAAGCTCCCCGTCATGATCGTGTTTTCTGCCCGCGTGGTTTTTGCCGCTTGTGTTCCGTTGTTCCGTAACGCCTAACACTCAAATCATCTTTGCCCATTGAAATGAATGGAAATGCCATTAATCCATTACAGCCTCCCTCCAAAAAACTAAACAATTTCATGTTAGTGTTTTAATAAGGAAAAAATTGGGTTCTATAATATTGTACTTTCTAGAGTAGTAATATAATGCCATAGAATGTAAAGATTTCAACAGTTTGTGTGTGTGTGTGTGTGTGTGTGTGGACCATCTGCTTGGGCTCTTAATTGAATGATCAGACAGGAGTCATTTTTCAAGCCTTCATGCATTTATTCTTCACAGCTCCCAAATCAGATTTCTGAAAAGTGTGTGCGTTTGTGGGTGCATGTGCGTGCGTGTGTGTGTGACCGGCCGACGTGTGGATGACGGCTTTTGATAAGAATGGAAAACAGAGCTAGATTTTCCTTTGATGCGGACACGGACACACGCACACACACACACACACAGCGAGCGGCGGTCACGTAGGCGCTTGTCGTTGTTGTTGTTGCTGCGCGTGTCAATCATGTGACATCAAGTATGACATGCTAACAGTTAGCCAGCTAGCTCCTCCAATGGAAGAATCAAACAGGTGAGGAGAGGCGTGCGTGCGTGCGTGCGTGCGTGTGTGTGTGTGAGTCTGCTACATGTTTTTGACACAACACCTTTTTGATGGGTTTTTACAGTATACAGGCAAGTCTGAACTTAGAGTTGCATGCCTTCAGTGTAGTACCACATTGTGCCACAGCATGCCAGGCACCAATGAGCTGTACTAGAGGACACGCAGCGTAATTTAAAGCAAGAAGACGGGGCAAAGAAGGTCCCTTACGAAGCTGCAGTTATAGTTTTTGTTCCCACAGGGCAGAGAATGCAGTGGACGCGCTCTGATTGAGACCAGGCCCGACCGCCAATAGCCAAAGTCCACGAATAATTGATGGCCATTATAAATGCATTTGAAAACATCTTGAATAAGGGGGGAGACACCGCCAATAAATGTTTTTGGGGTTGGTCCCTCCCACTCAAAAAAAAAGAAAAAAAAAGACAAATATTGAAAAATAATCTGCGAATAAGGGAATCCACAGGTGTGGAACCACAAATATGCAGGGGTCTACTGTATATGCCTGTGAGTATTGTTTTATTTCCTGTTTGTATGTGTTGCTGTGCCGTGTGTGATAAAGAAGCAGTTGTTTGAAGGTTTATAATTATTGTAACATCGATGCTAATTTCCATTAGCCTGTCTATATTGAATTGCATTATATGTTAGCATTAAACTGGTGGAAATTATGTGGTTTAATTAAACATTATTATTATTATTTATTTATTTTTTTAATCCGTTTATTTGAAAGGGGACAATGCAATTTCATGAAATACACATGAAATACACATGGTTAAAAAAGCCAGAATTAGCCAGAAGGCTACTTTTCATCTGTAGTCCCCTGGCCATGATGTCAAAAAGCAGTCAAATACATCTACAAGACAATATAATACAGGATACATAATTTTCAAAATTACAGGACACAATGTTTATTTGTCTTTTGTTTTATGTGTCACTTTTACAGTAAACTTCAACTGGGCGCGACAAAAAAACATCTTGAAGCACACTTTGGAGAACTGCGAGCTGAAGAGTGAGAAGAGGCACTAAGGAATACTTTAAAAAGTAAGTTTGAGTTTTAATAAGTTTAAACATGCCTAAGGCATACAGAAGAGGGCTAAAATTATATATTTTTAAACCTGCATACTGTCTTTATTTTGTAATTTTTCACCTGCAGTGTCGTGGGTGGATCCGGAACGAATCCCGCGTGATAAACGAGGGTTCACTGCACTTTAAAAACTTTGCTTGTTTTGATCAATTTAATTGTGTTCCGCGTGTGGAACAGGTAAAACTATATAAGAAAATATATATATGGTTTCTCTATATTGTGGATTTTTACCGACTGAGGAGCCACTACTGTTCACAAGTTTTTGTCCTGAAGCGCGCCAATAGCCACGTTTGACTTTAAACTGCTCTTTAAACAGTATGTACTGTACATACAGTACGCACCTACACGCACGTCGACATCTGAAGAGCAAACAGGAAGTTCGAGTGGGCGGGGTTGAGGGGGAGAAGACTCCTCCCGTCTGCGCGCTGGCCCCGCCCTAACGACCAGCGGCTGTCAGCTGGCATGATGAAGAGGAGGATGAAGAGGAGGAAGATGAAGACGTCCCTCGCAAGCTGGATTCAATTAGCTTGAAAGGAGGAAGCACGCATTGTCGCTGCCATTCAAAGATGGGGGGCAGCGAGCCAAGCAAGTTGGCAGGTGACAAGCGGGACCGTTTGGCCGGGTGACAGCGAGGGCGGGGCTTAGGACGGGCTGGGCGGGGGGGGGCGTAGTGACCCCGACTGACATGACATGATGATAATGTTCAAAACACGGCCAGACTTCCTGCCCTCAACACAGTGGCGCTTCGTGCATTTGGTACCCGGGACTTAATCATGACCTCACGTCAACCGCTTGCAATTTTACAATTTCTTTCTTTCTTTATTTTTTAAATGGACATCTCAGAATTATTGGACAAACCAGATGCATTGCTTTAAGTGTTTTAGCGAGGGTGCTAATTCTCATTCTTGTCCACAGAAGGCTTTCAAGAAGGGAGATAAAATACAGGCACGATTATTATTATTCCAATTAGTCCATAACAATTCATAAAATGACTAATACCACCACGATCATGTCACAATTACTGAAACCATCAATCCTATATAATGTACATCATTCAGAGTCAATATTTATCTAATAACAATAAAAAAACAATCTAAATAAAATACATTAAACTTACCTAAATTATTAAATGTGTGCAGATAGCTACAGATGTATTTTGCTAGAACTTGCTTGCTCTGACCAACCAATCAGAGGACAGAAAAATGCTGACGTTTTTGCGGGCCAGGTCACTCAAGACATCATTCAGAAAATACAAGCGTCACGCATACCTATATCCAAGTAAACATTAATAATCATTCGACTCAAAGTCAAAAAAATCTAAAAAAAAAAAAATTCGATTTGTGTACTTTTTGGTTTGTCGCTTTCTGAAGTTCACTCCAGTGACTTCGTTAACATTTAGCATTCGTTAACAGGGCAGATCTGCCACATCCAATATCACAGCAACAGGCCAACCTGCTCAATGATGTGTCTATGTATATTTGTCTATGCTGAACATGTTACGTGGTTGTGTGCCACTTGCTACTAATACATAACAGCACACTGCCCCCTGGTGCTCTGGAGTGTCAACTCTTTCTGTAAGAAGATTCAACGATGACCTTTCCACTGCATGGTACTTACTCGGATCAAATTGCTTTCAGGACAAATCATTTGCGTCTGCGAAAGAGAAGCGCTAAAAAACAAGAACAACAAGGACACTAGACTAAGTTTTTATATACACTTCAAGTGTATATTTTAAACGTGGACTTTAAAGTCAGAGGCTCTCAAACACAGCTGCAATTATTAATGTCAACTATCGCGATATTGACACAAAAAAAGACAGAAACATATACTGGCCACTCATGCCAGAGTAGCATCTGCTCCATTTGCACACTGATTGAGGAGTATCTGTAACATTTGCACAACCATTGTCCCAGATTATCGCACTACTTGTCACTTTAAACCGCGTACACTCCTTGAAGTCTCAGTGCCCTTTGCACAATGGTCATTGCACCGGACTATTGCGATATTAGCCATTCGAACTGCTCTAAGTGCTAGAGGACTCTGCATCTTTTTGCACAATTGTTTTTTGTCAATGTCTTTATGTCTCCAAAGTGTTCTGTAAATTGACTGTCTGTTGTACTAGAGCGGCTCCAACTACCGGAGACAAATTCCTTGTGTGTTTTAGAACATACTTGGCAAATAAAGATGATTCTGATTCTGATTCTGATCACAGCTGAGCGTCTCAACTTCCAGGCGTAAAAGACCAACTAGAATAGCTTGGAAAAGGGCATCCTGGGCATTTGGAGCACAATTTGTATTTATTTATTATTGCAAACCCGATAAAAGGGCGAGGGCCAGACCGATTAATCGGTCGGCCAATTTAAATGACTGTTATTTGCCCTTTTAAAAAATTTTTTTTTTTTTTTTGGGCCCATTGTGATGATTTATTTTTTATTTTTTACATATTACACAACATAATAAAACAATAATGACATCAAATCTAAAATGAATCTGGAAAATGTTTGACATTCAAACAAACAACACTACCAGGTTTTCAATAGGTTTCAACATTTATATACAGGTATAAATTATGTATTTTCTCGATTCATCCGTTTTTGGAATTTTACGATGCCAACTATCGGAATAGGCATCAAAACTCTATATCGGTTAGGCCCTAAAAAGAACATAAAACGATGGCCTGGGAACTTTAAGACTTGAGACTGACTGACTGACCTTTTCACATTTTTCATTTTGTGACTAGCTATTACATTGCTATTTTTGACAATGCAAGCGTGTCAATTACGAGTAGAGCCGCGGCTCTTATTATTTTATAACCCTGACAAAAATAAAAATAATAATAATTAAAGCTGTCAAAATGTGATTTAATAATAAGAAACAAAGTCATTTCATTACGGTTGTCGTACCATTGTGTTTGGGTCTTAAAATTAATGATGAACATGCGGATTCAATAAGACTCCAGATGATGATGATGATGATGATGATGATGATGATGTGTGAGGAGCTAGAAGCAGGAAGCTGACAGGAAGGTGATGAGGAAGACTCAAAGTCCCAAACACACACACACGCACATCATGTACTCTTATCATTTCCATATTAGCTATCAGCGTCTCACTAAGTGTCCCATCGCCGAGAATTGGCAGTGCGTACGAACACACGCGCGCGTGCACACGCACGTACACACACACAGTAGTGATGATGGCGTCGAGAGCGTGCCGAGTTCACGTGGTGGTCAAGGTCGCGCAGAAGATAAAATATTTTATGGGCGTCGTCAAACGGCCATCAGACAGTAACGGAAGCCTCGAGCCTCCGACGCAGCCGTCGAGCTTGAAACAACATTTCAACGGTGAATTAAAGTGAAATACGCCACGCCGCCCGCCATGACACTGGCGCCATGACACTAGCGCTGCACGACCGCCACGCCACCGCCGCGTCCTCGCAAAGTCAAAACACGCTAAACAACTGACACTTTATTCTTGTCATACTTATCCGTACCAACCGTCACACTTCACTACTGGCGGGCTAGGGACCAAGACACAACGTGAATAGCGAAAATATACCTTTTTTTAAATAGTAGTTTAAAATATTAAAAAAATATATATTTTTTAAATAGTAGACACGTTGCTAAAAATGTGCGATCGCCCGGTATATCGGAGATATTTACGCAATTGTTTTTGGGGGGGTTTGCAGTGTACAGGCAAGTCAAAATTTGAAAGTTACGTACCTTCAGTGTAGTACCACATTGTGCCAGAACATGCCAGGGCAACACTGATCTCTACTGGGCAACATGCAGCATAATTAATTGCAAGAAGAAGAGGCAGGGATGATATATGCCTCTGAGTATTGTTGTATGCTCTGTTTGTTTTCATTTCTGCTCCATTTCTGTAAAGAAGCAGTTGTTTGAAGGATTCGTACTACTGTCACATCTATGTTCATTTCAGTTAGCCCGTCTATAGCATTTCACATTATATGTTAGCATTCAGCTAGCAGACTTACATTAGAAAGAAATTAGATGGTTTTGGTGATTTTTTAAGGATTTTTAAATGAATTATAATTATCTTTTGTTTTACAGTAAACTTCAAATTGGAATGACAAACAAAGAGCTTGAAGCAAGAGCAGCTTCTTTTCATTTCTTCCAAGTGATGTTATACCATAGTCTCCCATTGGGAGAGGGAGAACAGGCACTAAGCAAGACTAAAACGTCTTTTAATACGTTTAAATGCCTTTAAAATGTGCAGGAGGTGTTAAACCTTTTGTGATTTTTAATGTACATGCTCTCTTCATTTTGTGCACTTTCATCTATCGCGGGTGGGTCTGCAACGTATCCCCACGACCAACGGGGGTCACTGGACTGTACTTACAGTACGTACTTCTTGACCCTGGTCTTATATAAATGAATCCATCTTGAGATGACACTCGCTCGTTTTAAAACGTTTGCCCGCGTGTCTCCGAGCTCGTTAGCCTGCTAGCTCGCTTGTTAGTGGGCTAGCGTGCGTTTAGCACAGTTCCCCGCATGAGTCATGATGATTTTTTTTTCTTGGTCTGGACTTCGCCGCTGCATCTTTTAGCACTTTCACGTCCGAGTGTGAAGATGAATAATGAATTTTTTTGAAAACATATCAATTGACGAGAAATGAGTCCGAAGACTTGACAGCCAGCGAGCGCTAAAAATCTTCTCTGTAAATGTTACACTTACAGTATGTATCGCACCTTTGCATTGACACCACTGTTCAACGTCACATGTACAGTCCATGTAGACACACACACACACACACACACGTGTATCTCATGTACTTAGCGGGGATGAACCAGTTTATGTTACAGTAATAATAATACATTTTATTTGTAAGTGGCCCTCAAGGACACTGTACATCAATGAAACAACATTAAAAACTGATTTATGCAGTACAGAAGGAAAAAACACAAGCAAATCAAAATCGTGGTGGGCACATTCCTGATCAAATGAAAATCTAGGATATAGAGACCATTTAAAAACATTTTACCCCTCTCACATGCTTTAAACGTATTTAAACTTAAAACACACAGACACTTAAACAATATATGTAAACAGCAAAATGTTCACCCAAACAATATCATTTCGTCATATGAAAGTTTGCTAGCTTATTGCTAATGTATAAGGCAAAAAGCCACAGAAAGGCGAATGAAAATTTGTAATTGTTTACAATTGCAAAATAAGCACATACATTTGTCGATTTCACATTTGTAGTCAACATTTTAAAAATGATCTTTTTTGAGTTTGTATAGGATTTTTTTGTGAATTGAGTAAATAGTGGTAAATTGTGAATAGTAATACTCAGTATTAAATACAATAATGAACAAAATATTGTTTTTTAATTTCAAATACACAAGCGCTGCCTTGCATATGCCTTTTTCATACAGGGGATGCAGAGTATGTATTTATTTATGGAGGTAAGCCAATTGAGAAGAGATTCTCATCTGCGATGCCGACATGAATGCAGACAGCAGAGGAAAACACAGCAAAATAAAAGCAAATACAAATGAATACAATAAAAACAAAGAAATATGAATACAACAAACTGAACAATGTAATATAGTTACAGTACATATTTATCATTGTATATGATGAATAAAAGGTTGATAACAGCGAGGCCAATATTCTCTGTGAAGTTGTTAGTAGATGAGAGCGACACTGTGATAATAGCGATAAGCCCGATTATTGATTGATCGTGTTAATCGTGATATCAAGTGCTCACGTGGTTTCATCGCTATAGTGTTCGGAAATACGCATCTGCACGTGCACAAGAGCTCCCAAATCAGCCAATCACAAGGCAGGAAAACCAGAAGACTGGACGAAGTGTAAACAAACAATATTTGAAGTGCACACAACAATGTTGCATTGTTTGGAACAAGGTGTGTGTGTGTGTGTGCGCGCGTGTGTGCATTCAGGTGTATCAGGTGATGAAGACGACGTGACACAGAGTCACCTTTCAGATGAGGTTACATTGATGACATCACAATTTACAATCCGGGCCAGACCCACGCCAGCCACGCACACACGCACACAGAGTGACACACATTCATTATTCACAAGCCGTCAGCGAGCAACGAGGTGTTGAGTGAGTTTTAAGACTGTTCGTCCCCGGTGACCAACGATTGGCAGTCTGTCAATCAAACGTCAACTTCCTGTCGGTGGGGACGACTTCCTGTTTGCTTGTTGCTTTGCTAATGTTAGCACGCGCACACGCACACACCCACACACATCGAGGAAACGCTCTAAGTTTGAGTCATCAGAAAGAAGACGTTCACTTCCCGTCTGCTCTTCAAGCCTCGCCCCTTCCTCCATCTCACACACGCGCACGCACTCGAACACGCACACACGAGACAGACAGGTGGTCCATTACAATAACTGCTGTAAACAACTGCAGGTGGAACGAAGTGTGTCTTGTTTAAATGTGTGTGCATGTGTGTATGTATGAGACAAAGGAAAAAGAAAGAAAGAATGTAAAACATACACGTGAGAAAAAAAGAATGACTGAAAAGGGCTTTCAAACTCCACTGAGCAATGCAAGTAAGAGCTTACCATCATTACAACATTATTTATATTGGAGTATTATATTTCATGATATTATAAATTATGTATTGAATTGTGTTGAATTTATTTTTTGCCTGTGACAAATGATTGAAACCCTCAAACGAAGTTATGAGGTGCCATGCAGTCCCCAAAAAACTTGACCTCATGCACACAAAAAACTCACAATTGCCCAAAAATCTCTCACACTAAACAAAAAACTAGCATACACTTCAGAAAAACTGTTACACCGACAAAAAACTCTCACACATATCAAAAAAGCTCTCGTACACACCAACAAACTCTGAAGCTCACCCCCCAAGCTTTGGGCTTGTCCCTTTAGGGGCCGCCACAGCGTGTCATCCTTTTCTCCTGCATCCTCCTCTCGCACCAACTGCCCTCATGTCTTCCCTCACGACATCCATCAACCTTCTCTTTGGTCTTCCTCTCGCTCTCTTGCCTGGCAGCTCCATCCTCATCATCCTTCTACCAATATACTCACTATTTCTCCTCTGGACGTGTCCAAACCATGGAAATCTGCCCTCTCTAACTTTGTCTCCAAAACATCGAACCTCGGCTGTCCATCTGATGAGCTCATTTCTAATTTTAACCAACCTGGTCACTCCGAGAGTGAACCTCAACATCTTCATTGGCTCTGCTTCCTGTTGTCTCTTCAGTGCAGCTGTCTCTGAACCGTACGTCATGTCTGGCCTCACCACCGTCTTCTAAACTTTGCCCTTCACCCTAGCAGAGACTCTTGTGTCACATAACACACCTGCCACCTTCCTCCACCCGTTCCAACCTGCTTGGACCCGTTTCTTCACTTCCTGACCACACTCACCATTGCTCTGGACGGTTGACCCCAAGTATTTCAAGTCCTCCACCCTTGCTATCTCTTCTCCCTGCAGCCTCACTCTTCCCCCACGCCCGCTCTGGTTCATGCACATATCTTCTGTCTTACTTCGGCTAATCTTCATTCCTCTCCTTTCCGGTGCATGCCTCCATCTTTCTAACTGTTCCTCCAGCTGCTCCCTGCTTTCACTGCAGATCACAATGTCATCTGCGAACATCACGGTCCACGGGGATTCCAGTCCAACCTCATCTGTCAGCCTATCCATCACCGCTGCAAACAGGAAGGGGCTCAGGGCTGATCCCTGATGCAGTCCCACGTCCACCTTAAATTCTTCTGTCACACCTACAGCACACCTCACCGCTGTTCTGGTGCCCTCGTACACGTCCTGTATTATTCTAACATACTTCTCTGCCACTCTAGACTTCCGCATGTTCCTCTGTGGATACTGTGTCATAGGCTTTCTCTAGATCTACAAAGACACAATGTAGCTCCTTCTGACCTTCTCTGTACTTTTCCATCAACATCCTCAAGGCAAATAATGCATCTGTGGTACTCTTTCTAGGCATGAAACCATACCAAAAACTCTCACATAAACCCCCCACTCAAAAAAATTGCACAAAGAAGCAGAAAACCTGTCACATCCACAAAAACCTCTCACACCAACAAACTCTCACAAAACACAAACCAACTCACGCACACACTCAAAACCGATCACCCGAAAAAAACTTCCACTTGCGCAAAAAAATAATCTCCCCCAAATCACAGGAAAATTGAAAAGAGAAATGTTGAATGCAGATTTTTGTAGGTGTGAGAGAGGTTTTGTGTGCGCGTGAGGCTTCCTTTGTGTCTCGTCATCCCTCACTGTCTCACGCACGCACATACACCTTCATTAGGCATCAATATTCAGGTTCATTTTAATTTAGCACCAAAGGAGGTCAGACGAGACGCTCGTTAGCCTCTTATAGCTTTGTCGGGCCAACTCACTCTCACACCTCTGCGTGTGCGCGTGTGCGTGCTGTGGTTGAAAGGTGTCAGTCACGCTCGAGTGTGTCACTTGTTAAAAAAAACATAAAAACTTTGATTTTGTGGACAGTGAAGGGTCGTGACCTCGAAGCTGATGCCACATTTTGCCCTTGACAACTTTCGTCTTCACCTACTTTACATTCGCCTGATTTTTATTACGTCCTCACTCACTTGCATTCTTATTATTGTGACACATCGTCAACTTTTGAACATTCTTCTTATTACACATTCTGACCTCATTAACATTATTATTACATTACAAATCGTAACCTCACTCGTGTTCTTATTATTACCCCACATTGTCACCTACTTTACATTCGTATTATTTCTACAAATCCTTACCTCTTCAAATCTTTCGTTCATTACATTATCATCATTACTACACGTAATACATCCTCACCTGCTTTAAATTCTTATGATGATGATATATCACACATAACTCCACGCTAAAGCTTGTTCTGTTATTACTGTATATAGTGTGACACATTCTGGTCTACTTTATATTCCTCTGAATATGTATGTATTATACTGTATTATTACCTTCCACTCCAATGAAACAACACAAATGTGTGTGTGTGTGTGTACACAGCGACCCACTTCCATTTATCCTATTTGAGTCTCTCTGTCTCCCATCTCTTCCATTCTGTTATTCTCCCTGCGCGTGTATGCGTGTGTGTGCGTGTGTGTGTGTGTGTGTGTGCTAGTTTGTGTCACGCTGGTCTCTTGCTCCCCGGTGGTTGATTAAATAATTTTCTATTAGTTCGCTTGTGTCACAGCCGACACTGTTTGTAAATGTAAACGCGAACTAAACTAATTCGATACATTCACATGGTTTGGTGGAACAATTTCACAGTCAACCAATGGTGAATTGAGCGCACGTGTGCTCAAGTCACAGCGACAAGCCAACTCACCGTACTTTAGTGCACTCTGGGCCACGGCCGGCCACACACACACACACACACACACACACACGCACGCACGCACGCACACGCGCCGTGAGCTGTCTGATGGATGACGAGCAGGAGTCAAGAGTGACGGACGGAGTGTTTCCTGTGTGTTTGCGCTGCTCTTGAACCGCTAAACTGATGAAGTTGCAGCAGAAGGACAACGCACACGCACGGAGACGCGCACACCCACAGCGGCCTTGTCTATCCCACGCTGATGTGCACTCCTGTCTGTCATCGATCTGCGTCTCTCACTTCACTGATCGTTTCATCATTTCCTGCAGGAGCAAAGCCGACTTCCTGCGGGGTTCGCGCCGTCACGTCGACATTGCGCGTTAGCGTCCTCATCTCGCCTTCGTGTCGTCATCGCGAGTTCGCGTCGACATCGCACCTTCATGTCGTCATGGCGCATTCGTGTCATCGTGCATTCGCGTCGTCATTGCACATTTGTGTCATCTGCGTGAGTTTGTGTTGTCATTGCGCATTGGCGTCGCCTGCGCGAGTTCGCATCTTTGGGCTCAACAATCCTGAATATTTACGACCAGAAATCTTTGTGTGTGTGTGGGAAGCCGACAATAAACAATAATAAATAAATAGCCGTAAATAAAAACGAGCATGTCTGGCCTGATGTTGTTTTTTTGTATAAAATTGGGTTCCCCAGACGGCAAAAAGTATTTAGGGTGTCTGGCGACATCGCCATTTTATAAGCTTCCGGCAACCTTCGGGAACACTCAGCAAAGATCTGCACACATCCGGAAGTGTTTTTTCTTCTTGGGTTTTGTGAGATCACGTGTGAACACGCGAGATTACGAGATCGGCGGCGGAACACCATATTTAAAGTATGCGTGTGGTGCTCTGTGGTGAGATTGTTTGGAGCATACCACACTCAACACGAACAAAACTGTTAAATGCCTGATTTTTTTATCTTCATGTTTGGTGCCTGTAGCAGATCCAAAAAAATCTTTCAAGAGTTGAAAAATCCTTACGTGTGCGCCAGGTGTAAGCTAAGGGACTTTCCTGCACTGCTGTCGTACATCACGTTTCCTTGTCGTGGTGGGTCTATTCCTTGGGTTTGTTACTTGGAATGTTATCGCAGAGCAAAAAGCGTGAGCGAGGAGGAAAGCACGTAAAAAGAATCAAAGTTTGGGATCATTTCACCCTTAACAAAAGACACTAAAGTGCAACGTACGTTGTGCGCGCATGCTGGAAAATTCACATTCCTCATGCAGTGAAGGCCGCACACGTATGGACAACCCCATCAGCTGATCGCCATCATCATCATCATCATCATCATCACCTGCGAGTCCTGTTTAGCGCTCTAAAGGATGGCTGGGGGGACGCCAAACTGCTCGCCAGAGAAGAAGGAAAGTGGGCCAGTGCTCCGAGCCAGCATGGACGCCCCAACACACACACACACACACGCGCACACACACACAGAAATATCTGGATTGATTCCACTGTCACAGCACAGTTTTACTTTTTCAAATTGTGATGATGAAGAAGGCTTGTCTTCATCGTTTCTTTACAACAACAACATGAGAAGCTTCCAGAAAGCTTTCGTTGGGGGTTTGCATTCAATTTGCCAGGGAAAAAAAGGAAACAATTTTCAAAGACAAATATTCATGTGGCTAAACTGATCAATCTCATTGATCACATGACGAGCCCGAGAACAAATTCAATGTTTTCGTTGGCATTCAGAAATCAAACTGTCCCTGTGTCCGTTTTCGAGAACCTGCGTCCTCATGACGGCTTGAGGGGGTCTCGATTGGTGACTGGCGGACTTTGGGCCAGAAGGGGGGGGGGGGACGCAGGGCACTTAGAGACTAACGAGACTTTTTACAAGCACAGCGATAAGAAATTCACAAGCTTGAAAAAAAAACACAAACATCAATAATGAACTTGCAAAACCCAAACAGGACGAAAGCCCCGTGTCGAGATTCGAACCACAAACCTCAGGACTGTGAGGCAAACGTGTAAACCACTAGCACAACATGTCGGCCTGTAAGCAAACTAACGACTGAGTACGAATCAGCGCTTTTTTTCTTTTCTGTTGAAAATATGTCGAAGGTGCCGGAGACGTGCGCGAGCGCCGTCCACCGGCACGAAGACGGCGGATGAAGGACGGCGACGCCGACGAGTCCTGACGGGAAGCGGCCGGCCTGACATGGCCGCCCCTCATCAAAATAAATCAGCGCCACAAAAGCGTTTCAACGCGTTGGCCGGCCGCCCGACAGCCGAGTCACATTCAACGTCGCAATGACACCAAAATCTAAATCTCCGCAAATGTAATTTCTCATCTGTACATATATGTGAACTTTTATGATAACCTTTAACCTTATTTACTCTTGCGCTCACTTTCTGCTCTGATGACAAGCCAAAAAAATAAATAAAACAATTAAAAAAAAAAAAAAAAGATCCGCGCTGCGTCAAAAGGAACACGTCACGTCAGTCAAATTTTGATCCGGTTCTGGTCCGCATTGTCAGCAGCGTAAACGACAAACAGGTGGGGGAGGGGCCGAGGACGGGAAGCACCAGTGCTCAGCATTTGTCGATGAGAAATCACATGACCTCGATGCGAAATCACGACCTCAAACAGACAACACGTCTCCAGCTGAACAGACGATGCGCGCGTGCGTCGGGGTGTTAGGCAGGAGCTGATAGTAGGTAACAGAAACACACACCTACACAACACACAAACATATACACCTTTGCAAACAACACACACAACTACACAAACGCCTGCACAAAACCACTTACATAGACACTCCCACATGCACAAATGCATTCAAACATACAGAAAACACACACATGTACAAACACATACACAAACATACACGCACACACACAAACACAACTACACGCACACACATACATTTACAAGACACATGCGCACTTACACACACACAAACACAGTTATACAAACAAACACACAAACACATGCACACATGCAGAACAAACATTACATACATACACACACACACACAATTACACGCACATTCATACATGGACACAAACAACAACACACATACAGTACACACACAAAACCACTTCCACAAAAAAACATTCACACCCACACAAACGCACGCACACTCTCACAAATACAGAACACACACATATACACACGATGAAAAAAAAAAGTCACCGAATCAAACACACCTGACTTGTGCTGACCCCAAACCATTTCGAGGGTCAGTGTGCGCGTGTGTGTGCGCGCGCTTGCGTTGCTTCTGCTGTTGCCATAGTAACCGATGCCACTCGTGGGACCAAAGTACAGCGTGCTGATGAACAGGTAGAAGAAACGTGTGTGTACATGACTGTGTTTGCGTGTGTGTGTTTCACAAAGCTATGATTGTGTGATGATTGGCAGGCGACTCCACAGGGTGTGATTTATAACACGACCCCTGACCCCCCCCACCGCCCACCTCCCCTCCCCCAGCTCATAAACCATCACACACACACACACAAATGAAGATATGCTAAACATTTGTGGTCACATGATGTGAGGTCGTCTGCCATTGGCTGGCGCCCAGTCCAGGGCGCACCCTACCTCTTGCCCAAAGTCATACGGGCAGACTGCAGCTCACCCAAACACGATCGTGAGGACAAGCGCTTTCGAAAATGGATGGCTGAATTATTACATAAACAGTAAACCACGTTTACCTCAGGGATAGTGAATGAAATCCGCGCCTAATGGTATATTACATTATTAAATACATGTATAAGTTTCATATATGCATTTTAATGCCAATTTGTAAAAACTGCACTTTGGAGAAGTGCAAGTATTTTATTTGTGCACTTGAGGTCATCATCAACACGCACGACACTAGCACACGCCTATCGGGCATGCCCTGCTTGAACAACGTGAACATGCCCACATGGTGTGAACAGACGATTTCCTGGGTCAACCATTTGCACCGTTCCTCACCGAAGGTCCTGCAATGTAGTCAACAAAAAGCATGCTGGGAACGCTGAATTCATTGTGGCGATGTTTAAAACAGCAGTACTGTAGTTGTAGAAACTCAAGCTAAACATTGCTCTTTACTTCCATTTGTTCCTGTCCATCTTGTAGAGTGTGTGTGCATTAGCTATTTGTCGGGTTAAGGTTGGTATTTGTGAATTTATTTCATAAAACTCTGACTGTGGCTTGTGTTTTAAAAGGGTAAGGTACTCAGTAAAGTTTCTTTATCTGCTAATACCGAGTGCAGGCTACAGCATTTTAGCCAAGTACCTATCGCAGCCTGACATATTTTGTTGGGAACAACAAAACTTCTTGCAGTGTGACATAATCCACCACCAACGATTTGGCCCTACGACAATGAAAAGTCTAGCATGTTTGATTTTTTGGGATATCTTTCGTGTACTGTGACATATCACCGACAACTCTCCGACAGCGCACCTTCATGTCGACCAATAGGATTGCGTGCTGTGGATTGGGCATCACCTCCCTTGCTTGCCATTGTCAACATAGATGGTCGCCGTTATCAACATTTACTCACGCGCACAAACCAATGTTTACCAAAGCTTTAGAGGATGATTCGACAGAACGCCGGCGTGTTTACGTACAATCGTTAGTGCTAGCACTAGCTTGCTAGGCTACATAATGTTTTGTTGCCTGCTTGCGAGCCGTATCCTATTAAAAGTACGTGAACATACCTCAAGCAGTCCTTGAATGAACGTCCTCTCCCGAGCAACGGTGACGACCACCACACGTTTTTCCTCATTTCGTTCTTTTTTCCCCCACACAATACATTGGCAGTAGTCTGACATAGTGCAATCATGAAAGACCAACTTTGTCTGGTAGTCTGATCCAGGCATAAGAATGTTAGCACAATTGACCTTCTATAAGTCGATGCTGGCACGTTTAAATCACTTAGCGTGTAAAGCTGATTGTATCAGAGTTGTGCAGGTGAGGAATTGCGCTACACTCACCTATACAAATAAAAAAATCCGCAGTAAATGAACAGCGGTATAGTGAGGGATTACTATATTGGAAACTTTTGTTTGTTAGTGACGTTTAGTGGCTGCAAGTAATAAGACGACGCGACGCTAACTAGCCTGTTGTGTTGACGCTGTTACGAAACATTTGAAGTGTCAGGCCGAAGCGAAAAAAAGCCGTATGACGGCGAGCCGGTTAAGCGGGAGGCGAGGTGACACTTTCCAAAGCAGGCTTTGCTAGCGCTTTGCTCGGCCGTCGGGCGCGCGCACCCACGGCGAGCGCGGCGAGGCCGAGCAGCTTTGCTGACACGGCCGTCTGCGCGCCGAGTTGACGAGTTGGCTTTTAAGAGACTTTCGAAGAGCGACAGCATCATTAAAGTGTCGGATTAGAAGAAGAATTCGCTGAGAACTGACGCAGCTTCACACGCAATGCAACTTCGTGTGCGCACGTAAGTGTGTGCGGTTATGTGTGTGTATGGCAAGCCGTTGGAGCGTTTATTTGATCATCTACGAGTGCGCTAAACTGTCAGTATACTTGTACGCTTTTAATCCTCACTAGTAAAACAATTCAGCGCACTAGTAGAACAACTACATGTTGCCAGGGAGGCAAAACTGTGCATTAGTTCATAACTGCATGCAACTATTTATGTTATAAAATTCTACTAGTTAACATCTCCTGCTTCACCAGTTGTACTTGCAAAAAACATAGTTGTCGATTGATGTACTGTTTTACCTCACTAGTAACATGTACTTGTCCTGCGAGTATGCCAAAGAGTTCCTACTAGTGTGCAGAAATGTCGGAGTAGTGAAAAAAAACAACAACATGACCAATAAGACAGCCGCTGAATTGTCTTACGAGTGACGACAAAAAGCATACGAGTATATGAACAAATTTAAACACACACAACACACAGACACACACACACTGTACACTCACAAACAAAAAAAACATACACACACACAAATACACAGCTACCTAAAATCAGACAAACACACACACACTTATGCAAACACACGCGCGCACACACACACACGCTAAAAAGATGCTATGCTAATGCTAATCATCCTGTATGTGTCCTTTAAGACCTTTGTACGTAGCTCGGTGTGAACGTGATTTGACAATGTCGTCACATCACGCGTGTGAAACTTAAAAACACACACAAAGCAAGAATATTTTTGAGTAGCACGTTGCCGTGGAAACGTCAACACTAAATGTTGCTCAGCTGCTCAACTTGATTGTCGATGCTCAAAAAGAGGACAAATGTAAAGGCAACGCCGGCAGCTGCTCTCGGGTTTCATACCTTCAACGTGTGCGCGCGCACACAAAATAGGCAGGGGGCGCTGCCTCGTCCGTCAAACGACAACTCATGTCGGCGAAAAGGTCAGGCCAGCCGCCGCCGCCGCCGCCACCGCCGCTCTGAACAAACAGCAGCCACGCACGCCAATGCGACACACGCGGTGGCCACCTGTTGCGGTCGTGTTGTGTTGACAAGCAGCACAATGTTCACGTCGTCTTCGCCAGGCAAGGAAATGACCTTTGGCACTCAAGGTCGCACTCTGACCCCCGACACCACCACCTTCACATTCATCATCATCATCCTCAGTGGTGGGAAGTAATCAAGTAAAAATACTTTGCTACTCGAGTCGACTTTTCAGGATGTCTGTACTTTACTTGAGGATTTATTTGCGACCGAATTTTTTCTTTTACTTCCTCCGTTTGAAAACAAATATGTGTACTTTCTACCCTTCATTTTGTCCAAACAGGCTTGTTACTTTTTTCGACCTCTGCGGATGACGACACGATGTTACAAAAAGGTCAATAAAGAGAAGGAATGTCAACCATCATCATCATCATCGGGGATAAAACGGTTTACAGATAAACGGTGACAACCTTGCCGATGCGTTGAGAGCAGCCCTCGGGCAGCGCAGTCCGGTCCGGGGCGTATGCCGCTTTTCGCTCAGCTCACCCAAAACCCGACGACGATAATCGATGCAGAAAATGGACGGCTGCTTATTTAGCGTCTTTCAGAGGTTTTTGTTATTTCCTATTGCATCCCAAAAAAAAAGATCAAGCAAAGCAAACAGAGATGATGATGATGATGATGATGATGAAGACCAAGACATACTGTAGGATAGGGGGATTATTCAATTGCATCAATTTTGTGTCCAGACGATTTTTTTCAATCTTTTTTTTTCCGTAGTTGAAAGATGGCTGACGGGGCTGCGAAGAAAGAGGAGCTCGTTTGCAAAAGCACAGTCAGTGTTGCTGCAGTATATTTAATGAGCCACTTTTTCCATTTTTCATAAAAGCAACTAGCAACTTTAATCCGGTTCATGTGCAACCGGCATTTGAAACGATTCCTGCACGGCCGCAACTAAGGATTATTTTAACCGTGGATTCATCTGTCGATTATTTGTTTGAGTGATCGAGGAAATGGACGGAAAAAAAAACTTTTGGAATTACCATCCCTTTATTCTCACACATGATTTCTAATGGACCGAGCAGAAAATGCACAAACATATTTTGATGATGATTCCGGTGCTGTTTGGTCCGTCACAGCCGTCAGGAATCCACCAAAATGTTGATCATTGTTCTCCAAAGTAAAAGCAGATGTTTGCAAATGTCTTATTTTGAAAATTCAAACAACAAAGATAAGCCGTCCGCTTTCATGGAGGACCACAGAAATCCGAGAATAGTTCCTCTTGAGAGGCTGAAGCGCCGAGGACTTGGACAAGGTGCAGTTAAACAAGGTCTCTGAACGATTCACTGATGATCAAAATAGTTCAACAATTCATTCATTCATTGTTGCACTTCGTTTATAACTATGGGAAATTTAACTCCACACAGACTCAAACGCAGAACCTCAAAACTGAGAGGCAGACGTACGAACCACTGCTGTTGTCTTTTTGCTATATTACGCAAGTGACTCCAACTAGCGGTGACAAATTCCTTTTCCTGTTTTAAACTTCTTTTTAATCAAGATGATTCGCATTCAGACTGATAATCCGAAGTGATATTGCAATTCATCGTTTTCATGATGTTGTTTTTTGATCGTTTGAGTCTAAATTTAGAGTATTGCGCCTTCTGTGTAGTACCACTTTGTGCCATAACATGTCTGGCAGCGCTGAGCTCTACTGGAAGACATGCAGCGTAACTAACAGCAAGAAGAAGGGCAGCGAAGGTCCCCTACTAAGCTCCAGTAATAGTAGTAGTGCCCACATCGCAGAGAGAATATTTACTTGTGAGTATTGTTGGATTTTGTGTACGTGTTGCTGCTCCATGTGTGTAAAGTAACGGTTGTTGGAAGCTTTACAGTTACCATAGCATCTATGCTAAGGTCCCCTAGCCTGTCTGTGGCGTTTCGGACTCAGCGAACTGTCGTTAGACGAAATGATAGTAGTTCTCCAAACTGTGCACATCCTGGCCGAATTTGTGAAAAATAGGACTACTGACGGAACGTGGACCATCTCGTTATTTTCTTGATTGCGATGTTTTGCTTCATAATTGCGTTGGTCTGAAATGCCTTCTAGTTGAATTTGAACTGTCTTCAAAATAAACTAAGTGTGTTTGACCTGTTCACTCCTGCTACACGTCTTACAAATTGTGCCATGGTGTGTAAACTTATGAGCACGACTGGTTTGGTTTGGCTGAACATTTTGCTCTTTAAATGTACAATCTTTCATTCTGTTTTGTTTTCTGTGACAGTTTGAACCTAAACTTCAACGGCAGCGAAAAATCACTCACGTGAAGCAAGCACGCTTTGCCTCGGCAACACTTGAAGAAGTTGAAGTGTGTTTAAAGCTTATTATAAAGCTTAAGCTATTAAAACTTGTTTTTTATACCGCATGGTCTCTCTGGCGGGTGCGTCTGGAATGTAATGTCGGTGCCATCACGGTGACGTGACATTTTCATCACATTTTCATCTCCAATCAGCCAAACGTGACAAAATTCCACACTTCCTTCCTTCCTTCCTTCCTTCCTTGCGTCCTTCCTTCCTACAGTGAACCTCCTTCACATGTCCCTCCTCTTCCCCGCTGCACCCGCCGGCATGACGCCGACACGCTCGCCATCAGCAATTGGCGAGGGGCTGACGTGACCTCTGCCGAGGCACTCGAG
This sequence comes from Phyllopteryx taeniolatus, assembly GCF_024500385.1. Lineage (NCBI taxonomy): Eukaryota > Metazoa > Chordata > Actinopteri > Syngnathiformes > Syngnathidae > Phyllopteryx > Phyllopteryx taeniolatus. The sequence continues at coordinate 16,380,767 of NC_084521.1, read as the reverse complement.
CAGGCCAAAGGTCAAAGGACACTTTGAGGTCAGAGTTCATTGCATTTGCGTAAAGGTCGTGAGACGTAACACTTTGTTTTTAAGCTGCCAAAAGATGGAAGGTCAACATTCAACGGGCAAATGTCTCGCATACATACGCACATGCCTCATCAGTCAAATTAGACTTTCGACTCAATGTTCACCACTGAGTTGTGAAACATTTTAATTACAATTATTACTATTATTATTATTATTATTATTATTATTGGGCTGCAGGAGGAGGGATGTTAATAAACGGAACGTGTAGTCTCACCTAAATAACAATAATAACAATAATTTGAATTGTAATCATCTTGCAGCTTCCATGAAGAGGGAAAAAGTAAAGTCATGTAAACAATTACCCTCATCATTATTATTATTATTTTAATAACGATATTGCAGGAGCAATAAACGGAAAGAGTAATCTAATGTAAATAAGGACCATAACAATAACAATTATTATTGTCCGAGCCCGGTTGGACGACTGGGCGCAGTAATGTCATGAAAAGAATAATAATTCATATTATTATTATTGTTATTATAATTGTGTTGCATGAGCGGAGAGGTTAACGAATGGAAAGAGTCATGTTATGTAAAGAACAATTATTGTTATTAGAATTATTGCAAGAATCCAGTTGCATGAAGAGCTTCCTAATGAATGGAAATATAAATGTCACGTAAAGAATGATGCTAAAAATGAATCTTGTCATAATTCGTTTGCACGGAGAGGACTTTAATGAATGGAAAGAGTGCAGGCAGGTTGCATAGGAACACAGGAAACGCGTGCAGGTCCCCAGGGGCCAAAGTGCCCCAGCAGGGGAACAAAATGCTGACTTGCAATCGCAAAAAATAAGAAGAAGGAAAAAAAAGCTTGCCACACATAAACTCAGCAAAAGTTCACCTTTCCACAAAGAAAGTGCTACTCACGTGTCAAGTCAAGTGGCTGTCAAAGCAAAAGTCTGCACGTCGTCGTCGTCGTCGTCTTCACATCGCGGCGCCGCGCGTGCGTGCGTGCGTGCGTCTCGCAGTCTTTACATCCAGCCGCCGACCAGACGACGGTGAGGAGGAAGAAGAACGAGTGTCTGCACAAAAAATAATACAAAAATGAAAAAGAAGTCGTCCTCGGCGCGCGACCCAGCTGTTGCTCTCGTGCAACGAACAAATACGAAGGAAAGAGAGGAAAAAGAAAGAAGGGAAGAAAAGAGGAGTGCAAGGTAAGTTGTTTTGAGGTCCCCGCGTGTGCTGTGCTCTCAATGGGCCGCCAGCCACACTCGACGGGAACGCCCACGTCCACCCGGCACGCTTGATTGCCCCCTCAAACAGAGACACAGAGAGAGAGAGAGAGAGAGAGAGAGAGAGAGAGAGAGAGAGAGAGACCAAATCTCGCGAGGTTACGCCTTGGTCCTGCTTCTCAAACTTCTAACCTCAAAAAATAAATACATAAATAAATACTTTGTTTTCCACGTACCATCGTAATGACTAACATTTAAAATACAGTAATGTAGAAGGCAGAGGTTTCATTCCTAAACAGTATACCTGCATTAATTATTCTAATACTATCCACCCTTTGAACATGAACACTGTACTAAAATATATGAAAAGGAAAAAAGTACTAAAATAATGATTACATTAAAATGTTTCGAACATACAAGTTAAATAAGTCGTAATTCACGTAAAAATAAGCAGCTCTTAAAGATTGAATGCAAATGTATTGTACTGTACTTAAAAGTCAAATACAACTGAACTGTACTTCAAAAGTAAAAAATGGGGATATTATTATATTATTACACTTGTTTTTCATAGCAACACCAGTACAAGAATTCCCTCTTGAGTAGTCACTGATACCGATACCAAGTACCTGATACCACTAGTACTTTTGAGCCACAAAACTTCAATGAATACAATGACAGATAATTGTGACCAAAGACTTTTCTCTTTCTGAAACACATCATGAGTCGCTGGAGTGTCAAACCGCCGCACTGTAGCGCCAACTACTGGGCAGGAGGACTTAGTCAATATTGGATTTTATTTTTTTCTTGCCTTAAGTATCGGTGGCTGGCATCAGCAGCCTTCACAAGTACCCGATACCTTGAAATAAGGCCGATATCGGCCCGATAAAAATACCTGGTATCGGTGCTCGCCCAGCCGTAGTAAAAATTGTACGGTACTCGATTTTTTTTTTTTTTTTTTTACATTAAACAGGCTGTATACATATTGACAGGCTTTATTCTAGTATGTTTAACGGTATTTCATTTTTAAATGTTGCAACTTGTATTTAATTCAATGATTCTTTTGCATACCACTAGTGGTACTCATAAAAACATTTTGAGAATCATTGTACTACAGTACATTTACAAACAATATGACGTCACGTCGTACAGCATTTCTTACACTAAGTCCAAACATGAGCTGACTGTATAATAAGTACTCATTGACTTAAAAGTAGTCGAAATTGCTGTGTATGAAGTACTAAGCAGTAGAAAGGGTTAGGGCTAATTGTGTGCAAGGACAAAATAATCCAAAGATAGCTAATAAAGTTGCTGAAGATTGCCAACTTTGTAGAAAAAAAAAACAATAATAATAATAATAATTTTATGAAGCAGTATAAACTGGCTAACTTTCTGAAAAGTAACATAAACTAGCAAAGTGTAAAAGGATGAATTCCTTAAATGTATGACGTAGTATAAACTGTCTAAAGTAGTATAAAGCAGATAACTGTCAAGTAACATAAACTAGCTAACTGTTTAAAGTAACATAAGATGCTTAACTATATAAAGTAGCATCAACTAGCTAATAGCGTATAAAGTAACGTAAACTAGCTGTGTATAAGATAGTATGAACTTCCTAACAGTGTGTAAAGTAGTATAAACTAGCTAACAATATAAAGTAGTCTAAACTAACCATTTTGTTTAAAGTTGTTCAAAGTAGCCATGTTTATCCATAGTGGTGGCTAACAAGCGCAAAAGAAAAAATGACGTAAACGGGCTCATGTCGAAGACATTCGATTGTTTTTGGGGGGAAAGTATTTGAAAGCAAACAGTTTCAAGTTCAGCTCACCTATTTGGTCATCGTTTACTAAAAGCTTTGCTAAATTTCCCCTTTTCCTATTTTGAAACTCAATGACTTATTTCCAAGCATGCAACTGTGACAGGGGTGCAACAGTCTCCCCCTAGTGTCTACTGGCCGCTACTGCTATTAATTCTCCATTTCTCCATTCCGCCATTATCTCCAGCGCAGATGTTCATCGACGAACAGTGGCGATATTTGGTGCGTGCCAAGTGTGCAATTGCACAGGGCGCCCCAAAAAAAACAGAAAGAAAGAGGGGGGGGGGGGACACGTTGGGTGCTTTTTATTGGCTATTTGGCATGACGTTATCATTAGCGTTTGTATGGGGAACTGGCGCCCCCCTGTGGAGTCTCTGTGGAAGAGCTGGCGGTTCATTGTTGGGGAATAATGGGATAAGTATTTTTTATTTTTTCGTCAGCATTGAGAGAGTAAGCTCAAAACCTGACACAGCTTTGTTCTTAATGATTGTAGTGTATTGTTATTCCATTTTGAGAAGGACGGACTTGAAATCGTGGACATAAGAGGAATTATAAATTATTATCTTAGTGCCACTGCCTTGTATTGTCTCTGTTATTAGCCTGATGCCACGATGCTTGATTGAGTGCTTCTCAGCCTTTCATTGTTATTTTTAATTATTTTTTTTTTAGGGTTTGGGGGTGTTCAAATGAACCGACATGAACCGATAGTAAAGTCATACTGTGGAAGTGTGATCGCTCAAAATAAGGTCAAATGAAATGCTGAAAAGTGTCGATCTGCTGAATGTTTAACTGTAAAAGTACTCAGTGTGTGCAATTAAATGGGCCCGCTGACTGTTTTTGATACCAGTTATGTATTTACTGGATACAGACAACTACAATTTTTGAAAGAAAAATGACCTGGGGTTTTACACTCATTTTTAATCCACGAACAGTCTTGGAATGGCCGAGGATGGCGCAGAACTTTTTCTCACGCTGGATCAACTTGATTGCCTTCATGGCTCAGGTGTCTTTGTTTGTTGCCTAAAATGGCCACCACCTCCCACAATGCAACACAAACGCTGCATTGCATTGCGGGAGGTGGCGGCCATTTAGGGCTAGCCGTACCCGTGGTGAACATATACATTGCAGTACTTGAAAAGGTTATAAGACACTGCACAGTGATTTTGCTAGCAAACGTGCTACTTATTTCTATAATACACCTTTTTTTTTTTTTTAACACACAATGGTCAAAATTATGTAAATATAAAGTTATTCTGCGGCTGGAACAGAATAATTGCTTTTTCATTCAAATCAATAGGAAACATTACCTCGGTTTGAGAACGGGGACACGAAACAAAATACATTTGTAACGTGAGGTTCTACCGCATACACGAAGACGCAACTCACAATCAGACCTAAGGAGCAATTGTTGGCCTTCAGTACAGCTAACATGCTAGCAGGATTTGGGAAACCACGGGTCAAGCACGCCAACTCCTGAGCCCAAATTCGGACCCGGGCCCTCTCGACTGCGCAGCCTCAAATAGAACCTGTTTGTTTAGTTTTCTCCTCGCACCTTCATCGAGTTGCCAAGCGATGAAAATGATTATCATAGCAGGCCTCGTTCTGTTTTGATTTCATTTAACAAACTATTCACACATTCGCCAGCTTTTCTGGGACCAGTGCGTGTGTGTGTGTGTTTCAAGGGTTTAGGCAAGGATGACGCCGGCATGCGACACATGATCTATATTAGCAAAGTGTGTGTGTGTGTGTGTGTGTCTGTGTGTTTGTTGTGCCGGTCGCCATGGCACAACAGCATGCCAGCATGCGAGGCGTCGCCGGTGTCCTGCGAAGGCTGCTGACGTCTCCGCTGGCCGCCGCCAGGGGGAGCCAATCCAAACCCAAATGAAAGATGATGAGCCAACTTCCGCTCAACAGCAGAAGCAAGCTAGCATGCTACATTCACGCATTGCACAAGTCAAATGACGTATTTCGACACGAAAACTTAGGACTGCTGTACAACTCGAGCTCACGCTACTCCCGTATATGTGCAGTCTAGCTTGTTTATGGCCAACATTGTTGTTTTAACCTGCTTTGTTCTCCGTTTTTATTGTTGTTATTTATACATATTAATTCTTTATATTTTTATATTTATATGTCATATAACAAAACATATATATGTGTGTGTGTATACAATGGGTCCGGAAAGTATTCAGACCCCCTTAAATTTTTCACTCTTTTTTTATATTGCAGCCATTTGCTAAAATCATTTAAGTTCATTTTTCCCACATGCATGTACAAAAAAAGGGAATTGTTGACATGTTTGCAGATTTGTGTCTTGCACTGAGGTGAGGCGTCCGTCGGGCCACTCGGCCATAAAGCCCCGACTGGTGGAGGGAGGGCTGCAGTGATGGTTGACTTTCTAGAACTTTCTCTCATCTCCCAACTGCATCTCTGGAGCTCAGCCACAGTGATCTTTGGGTTCTTCTTGACCTCTCTCACCAAGGCTCTTCTCCCCCGATTGCTCAGTTTGGCCGGACGGCCAGCTCTAGGAAGGGTTCCGGTCGTCCCAAACGTCTTCCATTTAAGGATTATGGAGGCCACTGTGCTATTAGGAACCTTAAGTGCGGCAGAATTTTTTTTGTAACCTTGGCCAGATCGGTGCCATGCCACAATTCTGTCTCTGCGCTCTTCAGGCAGTTCCTTTGACCTCATGATTCCCATTCTCAACTGTGAGCTGTAAGGTCTTATGTGGACAGGGGTGTGGCTTTCCTAATCAAGTCCAATCAGTATAACCAAACACAGCTGGACTCCCAAGTTTCAACTTCATGTGACTGCACAGAAAGATGTGATTTGGTGTCATTACCTGTTGGCAACACACAACCACACGTCTCGCGCTCGACGTGCTAACCCAGTATAAAATTGCAGCTCTCGGTCACTTGAGGTGATCTTCTAAGCTGCCAACTCCTTTCAGCTGGGATGCGAGATGCACATTTTTTGTGTGAAGTCTACCAAGCTCTTCTTAAAGTTGTCGGTGTTCAACTTTCAGCTCTGCTATTTTTCGATGCCAAGATCATGACACTTCATGTCTGCATTGGTTCTTCTTTCATGAAAGTTCAAGCACACTATCAGAATGTTTCCTTTAACCATTGTCCACTTTTCAAATGTCAAACATGAAATGAAATAATTAGCTTGTACAGAGGGAATATTTACAGAGTTTGACATGTCAAGAAGTCCTGAAGCTGCTTTTGTCATTGTTTTTTTGCGCCCAATGTGAAAAATTTAGAATAGAATAGATTCGGATAGAAATTGTATTCATCTGACACCAGAGGATGACAGAAATGTGTCTTTGACAGGTCTCATACATACAAAAAATAATTTGTTGTGTGTCTTACCAGATATAAAGTGCGGAAAGCAAACGCATTTGTTGGTTTTGCATTATCGGCCGTACTGACAAATTGGATACGAAGGATCCCAAGAGGTTTTACCGCATTTCCCCCCAAAACCCGAAGCTCGTCGTAAACGAGACGAGTGGGCACATACTGACAACCGGAGGTGTCAAACATATTCCCAGAGCCACTTTGAAGGCATTTCAGTTCTTTTCAATGGCAAAAATGGATTTGAGACACAAGTCAATTGAGTTGCTCTCACTGTATTTTATTATGGATCACATAGACACTTTACAGTTTACCACGAAAAGTCAAAGTTTCTTTTCAGTCTTATTTCAATCGACCATTCAATGATTTGATACTGACATCGCTAACACATTGGACAAACTGAATGCATTGCTCAAAAGAAGTATGGGTCTTCATGAGTCCATATTTCATGAAGTGAGTGAGTTCATTTTCACATATTTTTTTGCTCAAGAAAATTCAACTGGCTGTCATTTCACATGATATCAGTAAGTTTTGGGGCAACTGGGAAATAATGAATTACCTTTCAAATGCTCCTTTTTCATTGCCCAAATCGAAAAACTGAAAAGCACTAGCATAGCTGGTGTGGGAAAACACATGTACTATACCATAAAGTGGCAGTGATTAGACATATTTTATATATCGTAGCTGTCAGGTGGGAATCCCATCACCTTCAAAATGAAAACTTTTCAGGAAAAAAACAAACAAAAAAACAGCTTGCTATAATGTGCTGAAAAATTGCACATTTATTCGGACGTCATCATTAAAGTGATATGGACTAAGCTGAACAGTGCTAATTCTCAACATTTGCCCATGGGAGGCTTTTAGAAAACAGAAAATAAAGCTGGTACACAATATACAAGAATGTCGATTTTTGTAAGCCAGTAACATCGTAATTTCATTTTGAAACATTCACATTTGCATGAAAAGCTTCTTGATCACTGCTCCTCTCACCAGCACACGTGTGCTTTAGCCTGATACGTATAAGAGAATCTTTGGCCACAAACTGAGCAGGAAAAAGGTTTCTCACCAGTGTGGGTTCTTGTGTGTCTTTTTAAGTGTTCCTTCTGCGCGAATCTTTGGTCACAAACTGAGCAGGGAAAAGGTTTCTCACCGGTGTGGGTTCTTGTGTGTATTTTCAAATGTCCCTTCTGAGTGAAACTTTGACCACAATATGAACAAGAAAAAGGTTTTTCACCAGTGTGGGTTCTCGTGTGTATTTTTAACTTTCCCTTTTCAAAGAATCTCTGACCGCAAACTGAGCAGGAAAAAGGTTTCTCACCAGTGTGTGTTATTGTGTGTAATTCTAAGTTTCCCTTCTGAGCGAATCTTTGACCGCAAACTGAGCAGGAAAAAGGTTTCCCACCAGTGTGTGTTCTTGTGTGTAATTTTAAGTTTCCCTTATGAGCGAATCTTTGGTCGCAAACTGAGCAGGAAAAAGGTTTCTCACCAGTGTGGGTTCTTGTGTGTAATTTTATGTTTGCCTTATGAGCAAATCTTTGGCCACAAATTGAGCAGGAAAAAGGTTTCTCGCCAGTGTGAGTTCTTGTGTGTATTTGTAAGTGTCCCTTCCCAGAGAATCTTTGACCACAAACTGAGCAGGAAAAAGGTTTCTCACCAGTGTGGGTTCTTCTGTGTATTTGTAAGTGTCCCTTCGCAGAGAATCTTTGGCCGCAAACTGGGCAGGAAAAAGGTTTCTCACCAGTGTGTGTTCTTGTGTGTAATTTTAAGTTTCCCTTCTGAGTGAATCTCTGACCACAAACTGAGCAGGAAAAAGGTTTCTCGCCAGTGTGTGTTATTGTGTGTAATTTTAAGTTTCCCTTCTGAGTGAATCTTTGACCACAAACTGAGCAAGAAAAAGGTTTCTCACCAGTGTGGGTTCTTGTGTGTTGCTTCAAAATGCTTTTATTAGCAAATGTTTTCCCACACTGAGAACATTTCCGTCGTTTGTTGTCAGTGTGACGTGTCATATGACCTTCAGACTTTTTACAATCATCATCTTCAACAGTGTGAGGAGAACGTGACGCCATGTAGTCACTATCTGATAGTGGAGCAAAGAGTCCGTCTGCTTGTGATCCTCCACAGTGGTCTCCGTCACCTTCTGTTGTCATGTGCTGACTCGCGCTGCTGCTTGGAGGCTCCGCCCCTCTGCTCTCTTCACTTGGACCTTCATCTTCACTCTTCAAAGGGACACCAGTTGATGGAAACTTGGTGATATCCTCCTGCTCCTCTTCCTGTTTGATGTGGGGGCGTGCTTCTTCCTCCTCTTTCTTAATCGAAATGGTCTCCACCTCCTCTTTAATGTGAGGGGGCTCTGGCTCCTGCCGCTCAGTACGAAGATCTTCAGTGATGTCTGCAAGACACAAAACCACAAAAACACGGTTTGGTAAATCTTTTCCCATGTGACTTTAATGTTGTGTATTATGGTTTTGATTTAAGGTTAACGTGAAAGCCAGAGGAGTTTGATATATTGGAAATAATAAAATACGGCAGGTCAACAACAACAATAAAATGTGAAAAAGGGTAAAATAATAAAGTTTAAAAAAACAAGTATCGTTAAGGGTAATACAGTGGATCCCTGCATACCTTTTGGCATTTGCAAAGCTTTCTGTATAGGATTTTTATGTAACAGCGGCCTCATTTAAAAATAATTTCAGCAGCAGTGAAGTAAATACAAAAATTAGCAGTTCAAAATAATTTCACAAATTTCACCGCATTTATCGCAAAGTCGCTGTTTAAAACGTTTGTGAGGGATACTGTACATAATTGCTGCATCTGTTTTTAGGTTGTTATGAACCCTTTATTCAACATGTGATTTTATAGAATGTCATATTTTGTAAATATGCAACTATATCACATTTAGTTTGCGTTCATTTAGCCCCTCTTTGAATAATTTCAAGTGACATAATACTGAAAGGCGGCACGGTGAACGACTGGTTAGCACATCTGCCTCACAGTTCTGAGGACCGGGGTTTCAACCGCGGCCCCTCCTGTGTGGAGTTTGCATGTTCTCCCCGTGCCTGCGTGGCTTTTCTCAGGGCACTCCGGTTTCCTCCCCCATCCCAAAAACATGCATGCTAGGTTGATTGAAGATTCTAAATTGCCCTTAGGTGTGAATGTGACTGTGAATGGTTGTTTGTTTATATGCGCCCTACGATTGGGTGGCGTCCAGTTTGGGTTTACTCCGCCTCTTGCCCGAAGATGGCTTTTAACAACATTCAACAAACGTTTGGGAACTGAGGACACTAATTGTTGAAGCTTTGTAGGTGGAATTCTTTCCCATTCTTGCTCGATGTACAGCTTCAGCTGTTCAACAGTCCGGGGTTTTACGCTTCATAATGCGCCACACATTTTCAATGGGAGACGGGTCTAGACCGCAGGCAGGCCAGTCTCGTACCCGCAATCTTTTACGACGAAGCCACGCTGTTGTAACACGTGCAGAATATGGTTTGGCATTGTCTTGCTTAAATAAGCAGGGGCGTCCATGAAAAAGACGTTGCTTGGATGGCAGCATATGTTTCACCAAAACCTGTATGTACCTTTCAGCATTAATGGTGCCTTCACAGATGTGTAAGTTAGCCATGCCATTGGCACTAACACAGCCCCATACCATCACAGATGCTGGCTTTTGAACTTTGCATCCATAACAGTCCGGATGGTTCTTTTCCTCTTTGGCCCAGAGGACACGACGTCCACAATTTCCAAAAACAATTTGAAATGTGGACTCGTCGGACCACAGAACACTTTTCCACTTTGCGTCGGTCCATCTTAAATGAGCTCAGGCCCAGAGAAGCCGGCGGTGTTTCTGGGTGTTGTTGATAAATGGCTTTTGCTTTGCATAGTAGAGTTTTAAGTTTCACTTACGGATGTAGCGCCGAACTGTATTTACTGACATTGGTTTTCTGAAGTGTTCCTGTGCCCATGTGGTGATATCCTTTACACATTGATGTCGGTTTTTGATGCAGTGCCGCCTGAGGGATCGAAGGTCACGGGCATTCAATGTTGGTTTTCGGCCTTGCCGCTTACATGTGCAGTGTTTTCTCCAGATTCTCTGAACCTTTTGATATTATGGACCGTAGATGATGAAATCCCTAAATTCCTTGCAATAGTACATTAAGTAGGATTGTTCTTAAACTGTTCGACTATTTTCTCCCGCCCCATCTTTGCTTGTGAATGACTGAGCAATTCAGGGAAGCTCCTTTTCTACCCAATCATGGCCCCCGTCTGTTCTGTTTCCTATTAGCCTGTTCACCTGTGGGATGTTCCAAACAGGTGTTTAACTTTCTCAGTCTTTTTTGCCACCTGTCCCAGCTTATTTTGAACGTGTTGCAGCCATCAAATTCCAAGTTATTATTTGCTAAAAACAATCAAGTTTATCAGTTTGAACATTAAATATCTTGTCTTTGTAGTGTATTCAATTAAATGTAGGTCGAACACAATTTGCAAATTATTGTATTCTGTTTTATTTATGTTTAACACAACGTCCCGACTTTATTAGAATTGGGGTTGTATGAGGGATTATCGGGTCAGCGCCGGCTATGCCTCAAACCCCTCCCGTCCCCTAGAAAAGTTATGGCCCTGGAGGGCCGGCTCATCTCTTGTCACTCACCAGATGGCACCGCTCACTTTACTCATCTCAGGAAATCACAGCGAAACGCTCCAGCTGTTTGTCATTCCTTCCCCGGAGACTCCATTAGTCCTTGACATCCCCTGGCTCAAGCAACACAACCCCGCCATCGACAGGACCCACCTGTCAATCACTGGTCGGAGTCCCTTCTGCCACTCCCACTGTCTTCTCTCGGCTGTCCAGCCCTCTAGCAAACCTCAGCCACCTGTTACCCCAGTTGAGGGGTAACAGGCTGTCAAACTCCTGAAGTTTGCAGATGACACCGCTGTCATCGGCCTCATCAAGGACGGTGACGAGTCTGCATATCGACAGGAAGCGGTGCGGCCGACACAACCTGGAGCTGAACAGGCTCAAGACTGTAGAGATGATCGTGGACTTCAGGAGGCATGTCGACACACACCTGCCACCATTTCAATTTTTGACTGCCCAAAAACCAACAACACATACATTGGGCCCTCCAGAAACATTATTTGCTTTATTCGCTTAAATGACTTCATGAAGAAGCTGGTTCCTGAACAGAATTATTGACTGCGTCTGCGACACCGTAGGCATAGTGCTAATTTTGCCATATCCACTGCATAACAACAATAGAAACATCTGCAATTTACCGCAATGTGTTTTCTCAGGTTAGAAGTGGGCTGAAATATCAAAGTTTGGGCAGTCACAATACAAGAGCTGCATGATAAATCTGTTGTTTTTTGGAGTCTGTAAAATAAACAGTAGCACGACTACCCCCCCCCAAAATGAGTCATTTTGATTGGCTCGCGAAGGCTATGTGCGCGGTCATGTTACTGCCTCGTGTCGTCTGATTGGTGAATTGGTCAAATGACAATGACCACGTTGGATTGGCGCAACGGGCACCCTGTGCATGGGTCGAAGATGGAGTCAAAAAATAGACATGCACATGCAAGAATGAATAAAGAAAAGTAGCGAATGGCATGTCGATCAAACGTATCGATCCTTCTTCACATAAATACTCAAGTAAAAGTAAAAAGTGTAGTACATTTAAAGTACCGTGTTTTCACGACCATAAGGCGCACCGTATTAAAAGGCGCAGTCTCAGTTACGGGGTCTAGTTCTGTATTTCGCACATACATAAGGCGCACCGTATTATTGGGCGCAGGCATGGTAAAACACACGCTAGCTTAAAACATACGGTCGCATGCGTGCACGCTAAAACATATGCGAGCATTCATGCTAGCGTTATGTTTTTAAAAAGGCAACGGGAGCAAAACTGAGTTCGGTTGTACTATATTGAAGTATTTAACAATGTACTCACGTTATTTTTTGATCAACCCCCATCCACAAATCCATCAAAGTCCTCATCTTCTGTATCCGAAATGGACAGCTGGGCAAGTTCTCCATCAAACCTCTCGTCATTGTCGGAGTCAGTCTCGTTGCCGGGGGGCCGTTCAGCAATGATGGCGGCTTTCGCGAAAGCTCGAACAACAATCAAAGCGGATACCTTAGCCCAGGCATCCACAATCCATTCACATATGGTGGCGTAACTCGCCCGGCGCTTCGTCTTCTTGACTTGGCGAAGCTCGTTTTCCTGCTTCCTCCACTTGCGAACCACGGATTCGTTGATCTTGAATTCTCTCGCGGCTGCCCGATTCCCATGTTCCTCCGCGTAACTGTTAGCTTGCAGTTTAAACTGCGCTTCGTAAGCGTGTCTCTTCGTAGGGGCCATTTTCGGGGGTCCTTAGCCAAACCCATGTTGTTTTGCACAATGCACATACCGGCGCTATATACCTACTGGGGCTGTGCCTTTAGCGTCCTCTGTCACACGCACCCTCCCCCCTTTACGTCCGCATGCTGTCCTTCACATCGACCTCCAGCTGGTCTGCTGCGCCCCTTACCTATTCCGAGTGGTCCCACATTTCCCCGGACTCCGTTACCGGTCTACCCCCCTCCGAAGGTAATTCTATCATCCTCACCATCGTTGATCGTTTCTCCAAGTCCGTCCGTCATGTATTCCATGGATGTCAGCTGAGCCACACGTCGTGTAAACTGCGTAACGTGCGAGATGACGTCTTTACTCCTATTAGGGTTGGCTAACAGAATCGTTAACTGTTGTTTGTTTCGGGGGTTGGCTGTCGGGGTGGCCAGCCCCCCGTCTCGGGTGGCAGCAGCCACCACGTAGCTCCGCCCACCCCTGCCGCAGACCCACATAGTTCACATGGGATGTTAATAATGTTATATTAAATGCATCATCAGGGGGAACGGTGGACGACTGATTAGCCCATCTGCCTCACAGTTCTGGGGACCGGGGTTCAATCCCCGGCCCCGCCTGTGTGGAGTTTGCATGTTCTCCCCGTGCCTGCGTGGCTTTTCTCCGGGCACTCCGCTTTCCTCCCACATCCCAAAAACATGCATGGTAGGTTTATCGAAGACTCTAAATTGCCCGTAGGTGTGAATACGAGTGCAAATGGTTGTTTGTTTCTATGTACTCTCCAATTGTTAGCTGGGATAGGCCCCAGCACGCCCGCGACCCTAGCGGGGTTAAGCGGTTCGGGAAATGAATGAATGAATAAACGGGGCCCGTACATAAACAGAGGAATATCAATACAATTAGAAAGCATGCAACAAGTGAACCAACCTGCTCTGCGTAGCACAGTTCGAGGCTGCAGATTCAACACAGCGTCCAGGAGTTGACGTGGCTTGTTCCCGTCTTTTGGTCCCCAAAGTTCCTCCTCGTACTGTGCTGTCCTTCTTGCGCACATTTTCACACGACGATCACAACACTTTCCGCTCTACGTTGGAGGGATGAGAAAAGCAAGTGATAATCAAACATGAAACAAGATCTAGCTCACGATTAAGATTTGGCGTGTGCCGGCCACGGTCAGGTGACCGCAGCAGGAAAGGCTACAACGGTACGTTAGTTAAAATGGCAACGCACCACCGAAGTGGGAGATGTGATTATTGTCAACAAGAGGAAACAGTAGAATATGTAATTTGGCGTTGTGAGAAATGACACTGAAAGAAGACAGCTAATTTGTGACATAGACAGAGAAAAATTGTCCTGAAACATGATAGATGTATTATTTATTGTAGATTTAGTCTACAAAAGGATTCAGAATCCAGATTAAGATAATAACGATGCAGAAAATAATTGTTACAGAATATGATTTCAGTATCTCACAAATAAAGCCGAATCTAGTTTTTTTTTTTAAAACATATTTAAGTGTTATTGTTAGATATTGTGGGGACACTCCTTCCTAGTCGGTGGCGGAAAGAAGAAGACTTTACCTCACGCTTGATCTCTGCTTAGCGAAGTGTTGATCTCAAGTGTGTCTCTTTGTTAGCAAGCTAAACTAAGCTAAGCTAAGCTAGGCCGAGAAGCTTCAACGTGCACGAGACGACTCCAACCGGACACGAAGATTGCACGGATGATGTTTTCGTCCACTAAAGTCGTGCTCAGCGGCGTCCCGCGTCGAGGATTCCCAACATTCGGTCCAAATTCGGGAAGATTTGCTGAAGCGCGATCGAACCTCCTCCCGCCTCGCTCGTCCGTCGAGTTTCTTCTTCTTCTTCTTCGTCTTCTTTTAGTGTTTGGTGACTGTTGGCAAGGAGCTTCTACGTGCATTACCGCCACCTACTGGTAAGGAGTCTACCTCAGGTGTGCCTTCGAACCATCCATCCATTTTCAGTACAAAATAAATTTCCCGAAAAATAAATATATAATCAAAAAAAAAATGTAAACTATATATGGCCTAGTAATAATTGTCCTCATATTCTGCTAGCCAAACCTGTCACCTTCAAGAAATTATATCGAATTTGACAACTTTGACTATTTTCCAGTATCTCTACGACTTCCAGTGTTATTGTTTTTTCCCCAAATATATAATTTGTATTTTTCCTCAACGTACTTCTGACAATATATAATCACGTTCTATTGTTTCTTCTTCTCCACATTGACATTTTCCTGACTCATGCGTTCCTATTTTAAAAAGTGAACCGTTCAAATGTAATTCTAGTTATCACGACGTCTTCCATCTCCTCTCGCCTGTTTTCCTCTTAATTCTGTAGAACCATCTTCTTCCATTCACTGTCGCACTGCTTTTACCACTTTTTAAAAAAAATCTACTTCTGTTCTAGCCGGCACGGTGACCGACTGGTTAGCACATCCGCCTCACAGTTCTAGGGACTGGGGTTCAAATCCCGGCCCCGCCTGTCTGGAGTTTGCATGTTCTCCCCGTACCTGGGTGGGATTTCCCCGGGCACTCCGGTTTCCTCCCACATCCCAAAAACATGCGTGGTAGGTTGATTGGAGACTCTAAATTGCCCGTAAGTGTGATTGCGAGTGCGAATGGTTGTTTGTTTGGTGTGGCTGAACCCAACCGTTTCAGGGTGTACCCTGCCTCCCGCCCGAAGACAGCTGGGATAGGCTCCAGCAGCTCGTGACCCTAGTGAGGAGAAGTGGTAAAGGAAATGGATGAATGGAACTTCTGCTCTATTATCCCCTTTATTTTCCGTCTTGCTAACAGCAACATTTATTTCTCTATATATGGACATTCTGTTGCCTTCTTTGCAACTCTATCTGCCTTCTCATTTCCCTTAATTCCCACGTGCGCTGGTACCCACAACAACACAATTATCAAATCCATCGTTTGTGTTCCACAGAAGGTCTGCTGAATTTCTGTTATCATATTCGGTCTGAATACACACACTCCATCACCTTCTGTTGTCATGTGTTGACTTGAGCTGCTGCTTGGAGGCTCCGCCCCTCTGCTCGCCTCACTTTGACTTTCATCTTCACTCTTTAAAGGGACACCAAACTTGATGATATCCTCCTCCTCTTCCTCTTCGATGTGGTGGACCTATTTGCCGTCCACTTCCCCTTTAATGTGAGGGGGCTCTGGCTCCTGCCTCTCAGGACGAAGATCTTCACTGATTTCTGCAAGACAAGAAGACAAACATGGTTTGGTCACTTCAATTCTCATGTTTGACTTGAATGTTGCGTAATATGGGTTATATTCATATTTAAGGTTATTAGTTAAGGTTTATTGGATATAGTGCACACATTGTTGGTACACACACCTCTTCACAGAAACTAATCTAGGATGTGACAGTGTCCGTATATTCATCCAGGCTGCCAGCTGAATTTTCAAAGACACTCCAGTCCGTGCAGTCTAAACAGCTTTGAACTTCCATCTTTGCTTCTTTGGTCCACTTTTTCACTGTTTTCACTGTAGGCTTCACGCATTGAAGTTCTTGCCTGTATGATAATAAATAACAGATAACTAACAAGCCTTACTTCCACCCGGTTATGAACTAGGGATCTTTTGCATGTGAGACAAACTTGATAACCACTACACTATGGAAACAGCTAATTAGGTTTGTCACCAGTACTATTGGGAGCTGCCACCCTGAACTTTGCCGTGAAAAGGAACGAATGCCACGTTTTTGTGCGTACGCACCTTTTGTACATGTGGTCCCTGGAGTGGTCTCGTGCAGATTCTCAACTGGTGGGTCGGGATTCATAATGGGTGGGTAGCGGACAGATAGGAAACAAATATAGGGGGTCCTTGGTTTATGACGGTACCGCCATATATCTCATATATGAACATAATTTTCACCTCATAAATGGTGAAAATTTTCACCATGCCCAACCCGAGTGATGACACACAAAAGTGAACCTCGCCGTGTGGCCAAGGAGCCGTGTTGAAATCGAACAGCGGAGACCTTGTGGAGACTTATGGGCTGAAATAAAAGCCAGCAGGAACTCAATTGGAATCATTTGTATTTGAATTTCTACACTTCTATCTGTCATTGTGTGAATTGAAATTTTAGATATCAAAAGTACTAGTCGTCTTGGTATCGGTGAGTACTTAGGAGTGAATACTTGTACTGGTATGAGTCCGAAAACAAGAGGTATTGAACATCCTTACTATCAACCCATATCAATTGCATAGTTACAACAAATTAACGGATAACTAGTTTTGAAATCAGAAGTCAGTAAAAAATAGTTTAGACATTTTCAGGAATACTTTTTTCAATTTATTCTGAAGTGGGATTGGTTGTTTTTGGAGGGTTTCCAATGGTTAAAAGACATTTCAATTCTTTTTCATGGGGCAAATAGATTTGATATACAAGCAAATGTGTGGGTTGTGGGGAAAAGGAATGTACGTGGAAGAAATGAGTCATATTTTATATATCGCAGCTGTCAGGTGGAATCCCCTCACCTTGAAAATGACAACTTTTCATGGGGGGAAAAAACCCCCGGCTTGCCTGAGTTTCCAAACACCGCATCGTTCAAGCTGGTGTTATATCTTACATTGCTGTCATCTATCATTGCACCACAAAATGATGTTCAATCACTAATTTAATGCGCTGAAAAATTGCTAATTTATAAGGGTGACACCATTAAAATCATACAAACATGGTGGGCGAGTGCCACATCCTTGCAAGCCTCATGCATGAACCCCAAAAAACATGGCTTAATGTCCCAAAACTGTCAACAATCATCACCAAAATTGATACGGACATCTTTACTCTTGTCAACTTCAACCTCTGAAAATATTACACCAATCAATCCCATTGTTTTTTTTTTTAGATTTTATGGATCAGTTGCAGTTTCCGGACATGAAGCGACGTAACGCGTTCGTCATGGCTCATTCCGCGTTATGACAGCCAGCCATGCCGCCTACAGAAACGTCTTTGTGATCTATAGAGTACATACATTTGATCACACACACACACATGGATACTACACATTCTTCTTTCCTCAAGGAGGCATTTCGATTTTTTTTTTTAAGCAAGCGTTCCAACATATTTCACGATCACTATTTTCACTCATATTTGTCAAAATAATTCATCCTGACTTTTAATATGGGCAAAAATTACACAATGGAAAACAGAAGTTCAATGAGGACATTTTGCTCGTTATGCAGGCTGACATGTACAAAATGTGGGCGGGCCAAAAGCTGCCCGAAAACCAATGATTCATCAGTATAGGATTGTAAAATTATCAATTGAATTTACATAACATTTACATGTTCATTAAAAGCTTCTTGATCACGGCTATTGTCACCAGCACACTTGTGCGTCTTAACCCGAGACGAACGAGAGAATCTTTGGCCACAAACTGAGCAGGGAAAAGGTTTCTCACCAGTGTGGGTTCTTGTGTGTAATTTTAAGTTTGCCTTATGAGCAAATCTTTTCCCACAAACTGAGCAGGAAAAAGGTTTCTCCCCAGTGTGGGTTCTTGTGTGTTTTTTTAAGTTTCCCTTTTCAGAGAACCTTTGACCACAATCTGAGCAAGAAAAAGGCTTCTCACCAGTGTGGGTTCTTGTGTGGTTTGTTAAGTGTAGCTTTACAGAGAATCTTTGACCACAAACTGAGCAGGGAAAAGGTTTCTCACCAGTGTGGGTTATTGTGTGTAATTTTAAGCTTCCCTTCTGCGTGAATCTTTGACCACAATCTGAGCAAGAAAATGGTTTCTCACCAGTGTGGGTTCTTGTGTGTATTTTTAAGTGTGCATTCACAGAGAATCTTTGACCACAAACTGAGCAGGAAAAAGGTTTCTCACCAGTGTGGGTTATTGTGTGTCTTTTTAAGTTTCCCTTATGCGTGAACCTTTGACCACAAACTGAGCAGGAATAAGGTTTCTCCCCGGTGTGGGTTCTTGTGTGTCTTTTTAAGCTTCCCTTATGCGTGAATGTTTGACCACAAACTGAGCAGGAAAAAGGTTTCTCACCAGTGTGGGTTCTTGTGTGTATATTTAAGTGTCCCTTCACAGAGAATCTCTGACCACAAACTGAGCAGGAAAAAGGTTTCTCACCAGTGTGGGTTCTCGTGTGTATTTTTAAGTGTCCCTTCACAGAGAATCTTTGACCACAAACTGAGCAGGAAAAAGGTTTCTCACCAGTGTGAGTTCTAGTGTGTATTTGTAAATGTCCCTTCTCGGAGAATCTTTGCCCACAAACTGAGCAGGAAAAAGGTTTCTCACCAGTGTGGGTTCTTGTGTGTTTTACTAAACTTCCCTTCATAGAGAATCTTTGACCACAAACCGAGCAGGAAAAAGGTTTCTCACCAGTGTGGGTTCTCACGTGGTGTTTCAAACTGCTCTTATAAGCAAATGTTTTCCCACAATGAGAACATCTCCATTGTTTGTTGTCAGTGTGACATGTCATATCACCTTCAGACTGTTTATCATCATCATCATCATCATCCTCATCAGTGTGAGTAGAGTGTGACGTCATGTCGTCACGATCTGACAGTGGAGCTAAGAGGCCGTCTGCTTGCGATACTGCACAGTGGTCTCCATCACCTTCTGTTGCCATGTGTTGACTTGAGGTGCTGTTTGGATGCTCGACCCGTCTGCTCTCCTCACTTTGACCATCATCTTCACTCTTCAAAGGCATAGCAGTCGATGGAAACTTGGTGATATCCTCCCCCTCCCCTTCTTGTTTGATGTGGGACCGTGCTTCTTCCTCCTCTTTTTTAATCGAAATCGGCTCCTCTTCCTCTTTGATGTGGTGGACCTCTTCATCCTCCACTTCCTCTTTAATGTGAGGGGGCTCTGGCTCCTGCTTCTCAGTACGAAGATCTTCAGTGATGTCTGCAAGACAAGAAGACAAAAACACATGGTTTGCCAAGTCTTTCCTCACGTTGTGACTTTAATGTTGTGTATGCTGGTTTAGATTTATATTTAAGGTTAATGTGAACGCCAGATGAGTTTTATATACTGGAAATTATAAAATTGGGCGGGTCAACAACAACAATACAATGTTAAAAAGTGTAAAATAATACAGTTCATAAAAACAAGCTGTCACGATTCGAAGTCATATTTGAATTGGACTGAACCCAAGAGCAGACTGAGGCGGAGGAAGTAGATTTAGAATGGTTTATTGTATTATTATTAATAATAAAATAATAATTATTTAATGGCTCGGGGTAAGGCATACATTGACACAGTAGCGTGTTGTGACAACGTGAGAGATTGTGTGATTTCCAAAGACGAAAAACATGGCGGCGCCCTTTGCATAGTCTTTAGGGAAAAAAAACCTACTACAAGATCAAATTACATTTTTCAAAGCTGGATGGCCGCTTCGTTCTTTTCTTTTTTCCTTCGCTAGCTTCACGAGCAGCGGTACCTTACAGAGAACCGCTTGCTAACCGCGCAGCTACGTCAGCACCAGCTCGTCTCGCCACGGAGGATCCGAGCCAACGCGTCAAACTGCCGCCGAAGAGGGGAAAAAAAATAAACAATTTCCACCTCAACTGAGGATTTGCTTGATTCGACAGAGATACAGACGAGTGTCCCCCAAGAAATTGTCCATTGCACTTGATTTGCTTTGCCAGGAGATCACCGAGCTCACCACGTTTCCTCCCCTATCCACTGGTCACATATTCCTTTTTCACTTGGAAAGCCCAAAGAAAATCATGCCACTGCTTGAACCATTTGTACAACCAAATGCCACACAATGAAACATCGTGACATCGCTAAATCATACAACAACGCCAAATGAACAGGATGTTTGGCTCGTGTGACGTCACAGCGCCGGAAAGAGACGAAGACCGCAAGGCGCCGGATGCAAAAAGCAAAAGGCGCATTCTGCATCATATTTATAGATTTAATTGCGATATAATGACTTCAAAACGGCAGATGTGGTTTGTAAATGATCAAGAAACATTTTAAAATCTCTGTCCTCTGACCTTTAAAGTTAGAACCCACCTGCTCTGCGTAGCACAATTCGAGGCCGCAGATTGAACACAGCGTCCAGTCGCTGACCTCGTGGCTCCTTCTCCTCTTTGGGGCCGCGAAGTTCCTCCTCGTACTCCGCTGGCCTCCTCGCGCACATTTTCACGCTTTCTGCTCCGAGGTTGGAGGCGTTGAACGCAATGATGCGTTGTAAGAAATAGGAGACTGAAAGAAGACAGCTAATATGTGATGAAACATTATAGACAGTATTCTTCAAAAGGATTCAGAATTCAGATTAAGATGATAATAACAACAATGATTCCGAAAATAATTGTTTCAGGATATTATTTCAGTATGTCAGACAAACAAATCTAATTGTTGTTTGGATTTTTGTTGTTGTTGTTGTTATTAAACATTGTGGTCCCCACTCCTTACTAGTCGGTGGTGGAAAGAAAACCACTTGACCTTGATCTCTGCTTGGCGAAGTTAATGATCACAAACGCGTCTCTTTGTGAGCCAGCTAAGCTAAATTAAGCTAGGCCGAGAAGCTTCCACGTGCACGAGGCGACTCCGGATGATGTTTTAGTCCGCTAAAGTCGTGATCCGGGATTCACAACATTCGGTCCAAATTTCGCCGCGAGTTGGCGACTTATTACCGTAATGCCGAATATGAACAAAATGAGGGGCGGCTAGCTTGACTGCTACTTCACGAGTGGAGGCTGGCTTGACCGCAGTGAATCCGAGCTCCTGCGTCCGCGCATGCGCCTCCCTCGTTGCATGCAACTTCCGCTCCCGATCGACTTTCGTGCACTTTTGTTTGCGGAACCGAATTCGCTCCACTCATTAATTCTTCCCGAATTAGTTGTAGACGGATTAAAACCTCGACCCAGTGCGTCCTTCACTCCTTTCAAGAAGTTACACATCATTGAAATCTTCGTGTCCGGATAAACTCGTCTTGGTGGTGCACGTTGAAGCTTCTCGGCCTAGTTAGCCTAGCTTAGCTTAGCTTAGCTTAGTTTAGCTCAGCTCGCTAGCAAAGAGGCGCGTTTGTCAGCAACACAGCGCAAATCAGAGATCGCCTGCGAAGGTGTTGTGATTATCGTGTGAAAAAATGTGCGCAAGAACGACAGCAAAGGACGAGAAGGAACTTTGTGGAACGAAAGAGGAGGACGAGCTTGTGCAGCCTCGTGTTGTGTTCCACACAGCAGGTTTGGACTCTTCTGACTCTCACTTGTTTAGTTACTAACTACTTTCTGTTGTGAAAAAAATAGTCCTGTTTTGATATTTGAATGGCCTTTTTCATGACTGTATGTCAAACGAAACCCGATAAGCGTTGACTATTTCTTTGAAAAAGTGAATTTGTTGAGCTTTCATCCATTCATTTTCGACAGCGCTTATCCCTTTAGGGTCGCGGGTGGGCCGGAGCCTAACCTTGTGGCAAGAGGTGGGCTACACCCGGGACTGGTCGCCAGCCAGTCGCAGGGCACATATAGACAAACGCCCATTCGCACACTCACATCCACAGCGAAGGACAATTTGGAGTCTTCATTTGACCCAACTGCATGTTTTTGGATGTGGCCTGAGCAAAGGCACACAAGCACGGGGAGAACACTCCAGAAACTCCACCCAGGCAGGCCAGAGCCTGATTTCGAACTGCCAACCTCAGAACTGTGCGTGGATGTGCTCGACACGAGTCACTCCGAATTGGTCGATCAAGGCGCGCCAGCAGAAAATGTTTTTCATTCAACTTGCAGAGTCAATATTGACATTTCCTCTCGCTGGGCCTCGGTCACAGATTTGTGCTTAAGTTGTGACGCAATTGTTGGTGATTTATTAATATGTCGTACTTGCTTTCGAATTTGGAACACAACAATACAATACATCAAACGTCTTTTATCCAAGCTGCACAACGTATTGGATCGGTCATCCTATGTTTACATACCCTGGCGGAATTTCGGGTTTTGTAGCTATTTTTCAGACAATATGACTGATAACACAAAATGTATATACAGTAGCTGTTTGTCAAGAGTTAAATTTGTGAATTATGGGTTTTCTCACGGACCGGCTGTGGTGGCGTGCGCGCATATATATGCATATACGCACACGCTTGCCTCGCTTCTGCGTCCTCATGTGCCGTTCGTGGTGCATCCACTGTGGGCGTAATGCAGGAGTGGGGGTCGGACTTGCTGTAGGCAGCCAGACCAGAACTTCCTCATCAGGTGCACCCTGAACTGGTTGCCAGCCAATCGCAGGTGTTATTCATAATTATATGTTCATTATAACACAGTAAATAATATGATATGGAACTTTTATCATTAGTTATTAACTTTAGAGGTTTCCGTTATGTTAGACCCGACTGCAGTTCTGAAGCTCCTCAATGAGAGTCGACTTTTAACTCCGTAAAAGTAGTTCCGCCTGTAACATGTTGGTGAAGGAAATCGGGGTGATGAAGAAGTGATGGGTAAGTACGGCATCCAGGAAAGGAACTTGGAGGGACAGATGGTGGTAGACTTTGCAACAAGGATGCAAATGGCTGAAGTGAACACTTTTTTTTCCAGAAGAGGCACGAACATAGGGTGACCTACAAGAGCGGAGGTAGAAGCACACAGGTGGATTACATCTTGTGCAGACGATGTCATCTGAAGGAGGGTACCGACTGTAAGGTGGTGGTAGGGGAGAGTGTGGCTAGACAGCATAGGATGGTGGTGTGTAAGATGACTCTGGTGGTGGGGAGGAAAATTAGGAAGACAAATGCAGAGAAGAGAACCATGTGGTGGAAGCTGAGACAGGAAGAGTGTTGTGCAGCTTTTCGGGAAGAGGTGACGGGAGGAGCTTCCAGAAGACTGGAGCACTGCAGCCAAGGTGATCAGAGAAGCAGGCAGGGGAGTACTTGGTGTATCTTCTGGCAGGAAAGGAGAGAAGGAGACTTGGTGGTGGAACCTCACAGTACAGGAAATCATACAAGGAAAAAGGTTAGCTAAGAAGAAGTGGGACACCGAGAGGACCGAGGAGAGGCGAATGGAATACATTGAGATGCGACGTAGGGCAAAGGTAGAGGTGGCAAAGGCCAAACAAGAGGCATATGATGACATGTATGGCAGGTTGGACACTAAAGAAGGAGAAAAGGATGTATACAGGCTGGCCAGACAGAGGGATAGAGATGGGAAGGATGTGCAGCAGGTTAGCGTGATTAAGGATAGAGATGGAAATGTGTTGACTAGTGCCAGTAGTGTGCTGGATAGATGGAAAGAATACTTTGAGGTATTGATGAATGAGGAAAATGAGAGAGAAGGAAGAGTAGAAGAGGAAAGGCAGTTGGTCCTGATGGCATTCCTGTGGAAGTATGGAAGCATCTAGGAGAGGGTGCTGTGAAGTTTGGGACCGGCTTGTTCAATAGAATTCTAGTGAGAAGATGCCTGAGGAATGGAGGAAAAGTGTGCTGGTGCCCATTTTTAAGAACAAGGGTGATGTGCAGAGCTGTGGGAACTGAAGAGGAATAAAGTTGATGAGCCACACAATGACATTAGGGGAAAGGGTAGTGGAGGCTAGACTCAGGACAGAAGTGAGTATTTGTGAGCAACAGTATGGTTTCATGCCTAGAAAGAGTACCACAGATGCATTATTTGCCTTGAGAATGTTGATGGAAAAGTACAGAGAAGGTCAGAAGGAGCTACATTGTGTCTTTGTAGATCTAGAGAAAGCCTATGACACAGTATCCACAGAGGAACATGCGGAAGTCTAGAGTGGCAGAGAAGTATGTTAGAATAATACAGGACGTGTACGAGGGCAGCAGAACAGCGGTGAGGTGTGCTGTCGGTGTGACAGAAGAATTTAAGGTGGACGTGGGACTGCATCAGGGATAAAATTAGAAATGAGTTCATCAGAGGCACAGCCAAGGTTCGATTTTTTTGTATACAAAGTTAGGGAGAGCAGACTTCGATAGTTTTGACACGTCCAGAGGAGAGAAAGTGAGTATATTGATAGAAGGATGATGAGGATGGAGCTGCCATGCAAGAGAGCTCGAGGGAGGAAGACCAAAGAGAAGGTTGATGGAAGTCGTGATGGAAGACATGAGGTCAGTTGGTGTTCGAGAGGAGGATGCAGGAGATAGGCTTACATGGAAAAGGATGACGCGCTGTGGCGACCCCTAACGGGACAAGCCCAAAGCAAAAGAAAAAGTCCATGAAAAAGATGTGTAAGTTACCTGTGCCACTGGCACTAACACAGCCCCATACCATCACAGATGCTGGCTTTTGAACTTTGCGTCCATAACATTCCGGATGGTTCTTTTCCTCTTTGGCCCGGAGGACACGACATCCACAATTTCCAAAACAATTTGAAATGTGGACTCATCGGACCACAGAACACTTTTCCACTTTGCGTCAGTCCATCTTAGATGAGCTCGGGCCCAGAGAAGCCGGCGGCGTTTCTGGGTGTTGTTGATAAATGGCTTTTGCATCGTAGAGTTTCAAATTGCACTTCCGGATAGAGCGCCGAAGTGGATTTACTGACATTGGTTTTCTGAAGTGTTCCTGAGCCCACGTGGTGATATCCTTTACACATTGATGTCAGTTTTTGATGTCGTGTCGTCTGAAGGATCGAAGGTCACGGGCATTCAATGTTGGTTTTCAGCCTTGATTTCTCCAATTCTCGGAACCTTTTGATGATATTATGGACCGTAGATGATGAAATCCCTAAATTCCTTGCAATTTTACGTTGAGGAACATTGTCCTGAAACTGTTGGACTATTTTCTCACGCACTTGTTCACAAAGAGGTGAACCTCGCCCCGTCTTTGCTTGTGAATGACTGAGCAATTCAGGGAAGCTCCTTTTCTACCCAATCGTGGCCCCCGTCTGTTCTGTTCCCTATTAGCCTGTTCACCTGCGCGCTGTTCCAAACAGGTGTTTGATGAGCATTCCTCAACTTTCTCAGTCTTTTTTGCCACCTGTCGCAGCTTTTTTGGAATGTGTTGCAGCCATCAAATTCTAAGTTCATGATTATTAGCTAAAAAAAAAAATCAAGTTTATCAGTTTGAACATTAAATACCTTGCCTTTGTAGTGTATTCAATTAAATATAGGTTGAACATGATTTGCAAATCATTGTATTCTGTTTTTATTTTTGCTTAACACAACGTCCCAACTTCATTGCAATTGGGTTTGTACAAAATATGACATTCCATAAAAGCACATGTTGAATAGAGGGTTCATTAGCTAAAACCAGGTGCAGCAATCGTGTACAAAATCCCTCACAAACTATGTAAACGGCGATGTTGGGATGAATGTGGTGAGGCTTTGTAAAATTTTGAACTCTCTATTTTTATGTTTACAAGAGGCCACTGTTACATAAAAAAAACTATGTAGAAAAAATTGCAGATGCCAAACCTGGAATAAGCAAGGGTCCACTGTATTACCTTTTATTGATACTCGTTTTTATGAGCTTCTTTTTTTTTTTTTTACACTTTTCAGGTTTTATTTTTGTTGTTGACCTGCCCGATTTTAATTCTTCCAATATATCAAACTCATATGGCTTTCACATTGAGAAGAGAAAAGATTTACCAAACTGTGTGTTTTGTCATCTTGTGTTTTGCAGACATCACTGAAGATTTTCGGACTGAGTGGCAGGAGCCAGAGCCCCCTCACATTAAAGAGGAAGTGGAGGACGAAGAGCTCCACCACATCAAAGAGGAAGAGGAGACAATTTTGATTAAAAAAGAGGACAAAGAAGTCTGCCCCCATATCAAAGAGGAAGAGGAGGAGCATATCACCAAGTTTCCATCGACTGGTGTCCCTTTGAAGAGTGAAGATGAAGGTCAAAGCGAGACGAGCAGAGGGGCAGAGCCTCCAAGCAGCAGCTCAAGTCAACATGTAGCAAAAGAAGGAGATGCAGATGGCCTCTTAGCTCCACTATTAGATGGTGACGACAAGTCACACTCTCCTCACACTGAGGAAAATTATGATTATAAACAGTCTGATGGTGATAAGACATGTCACACTGACTGCAAACGATGGAAATGTTCTGTGTGTGGGAAAACATTTCCTTATAAGAGCATTTTGGAAGAACACGTGAGAACACACACTGGTGAAAAACCTTTTTTATGCCCAGATTGTGGAAAAAGATTCACTCGGAAGGGACACTTAAAAATACACACAAGAACCCACACTGGCGAGAAACCTTTTTCCTGCTCAGTTTGTGGTCAAAGATTCTCTGAAAAGGGAAAGTTAAAAATACACACAAGAACCCACACTGGTGAAAAACCTTTTTCCTGCACAGTTTGTGGTCATAGATTCTCTGTGATGGGACACTTAAAAATACACACAAGAACCCACACTGGTGAGAAACCTTTTTCCTGCTCAGTTTGTGGTCAAAGATTTACTCTGAAGGGAGATTTAAAAATTCACACAAGAAGCCACACTGGAGAGAAACCGTTTCCCTGCTCAGTTTGTGGTCAAAGATTCTTTGTGATGAGACACTTAAAAATTCACACAAGAACCCACACTGGTGAGAAACCTTTTTCTTGCTCAGTTTGTGATAAAAGATTCACTCAGAATACAGATTTAAAAAAACACACAAGAACCCACACCGGTGAGAAACCTTTTTCCTGCTCAGTTTGTGGCAAACGATTCCCTCAGAAGACCGATTTAAAAAAACACACAAGAACACACACTGGTGAGAAACCTTTTTCCTGCTCAGTTTGTGGTCAACGATTCTCTGCGAAGGCAAAGTTAAAAATACACACAAGAACCCACACTGGTGAGAAACCTTTTTCCTGCTTAGTTTGTGGTCAGAGATTCTCTCGTAAGGATCGGGTTAAGACACACAAGTGTGCTGGTGAGAATAGCAGTGATCAAGGACCTTTTAATGCAAATGTAAATGCTTAAAAAGGTCATTACTATGTCACTGACTTATATAAATCTACATTCTTGTGTTCTGTGTACCACCGTTTGTTGTATCTTCTTGTCCATATATTTTCTAAGCGCCTCCCACTGCCAAATGTTTAGCTTGGTTTGATGACATCCTAATAAATTTGCAATTTTTCAGCACATGACAGCAAGCTGTGTTTTTGTTCCCCCTGAAAAGTTTTCATTTTGAAGGTGAGGGGATTGCACCTGACAGCTACTGTCTATCAAATATGACAAATTATTGGCACTTTATCATGTAGTACATTTGTTTTCACACACCAGCTATGCTTTGTGCTTTTCAATTTTTGATTTTGGTGATGAAAAAGGGGCATTCGAAAGGGAATTAGTTATTTACTAATTGCTCCAAAACGTGTATATTATTGGAAATGACTGCCAGTTTAATTTTCTTGAGCAAAAGAATGCATACTATGAACTTGTTCGTGAACTGTGGACCATTAAGACTCATTCTTCCTTTGAGCAATGCTTGCTTTTTGTCCAATGTTTTAATGATGTCAATATATATGCATGCAAATCAGTCGCCTTCCGGCGAAATTCGCCATTTTGAACTCAAAATAGGCTGTTTCCGTGAATTGTAAACAACCCCAATTCCAATGAAGTTGGGACATTGTGTCAAACATAAATCAAAACAGAATACAATGTTTTGCAAATCACGTTCAACCTATATTTAATTGAATATACAACAAAGACGAGACATTTAATGTTCAAACTGATCAACTTTGTTGTTTTTAGCAAATAATCATTAGCTGGGAATTTGATGGCTGCAACACGTTCCAAAAAAGCTGGGACAGTTGAGGAATGCTCATGAAACACCTGTTTGGAACATCCCACAGGTGAACAGGCTCCTTGGGAACAGGTGGGTGCCGTGATTGGCTAGAAAAGGAGCTTCCCTAAATTGCTCGGTCATTCACAAGCAAAGAGGAGACGAGGTTCACCTCTTTGTGAACAAGTGCGTGAGAAAATAGTCCAACAGTTTCAGGACAATGTTGCTCAATGTACAACTGCAAGGAATTTGGGGATTTCGTCATCTACGGTCCCAAATATCATCAAAAGGTCCAGAGAATCTGTTGAAATCACTGCACATGTAAGCGGCAAGGCCGGAAACCAACATTGAATGGCCGTGACCTTCGATCCCTCAGGCGGCACTGCATCAAAAACCGACATCAATGTGTAAAGGATTTCACCACATGGGCTCAGGAACACTTCGGAAAACCAATGTCGGTAAGTACAGTTCGGCGCTACATGCGGAAGTGCAACTTGCAACGCATTTTTGGACTCCTTAATTGTTCGAACTATCACTGAAGAGGAAGTGGAGCTGTGCAATCAACCTATTAAGACTATTGATCTTTTACAAAACAATAAATCACCTGGTAATGATGGATTGGTCTCAAGAGTTTTACAAATCTTTTGCAACTAACTGACTCCTTTTCTTTTCCAAGTCTATGTTGAAAGTATAATGAAGGCAGACCTTCCCACAACAATGTCTCAAGGTTTAACAACTTGAATTCCGAAACCCAACAAGGACACTTCTCTGATTGATAATTGGCATCCAATATCTTTGATGAATAACGATTCTAAAATATTTGCCCTGATATTTGCTTGTAGATTGAAAATGATATTGAACTCAATTATTGATGAAACTCAGTCAGGGTTTATGTCCAAAAGACACATCACAAACAATATTAGGCTAGTTATTGACATTTTGGATTATTCTGAAATTTTGGAGGCTTTATTTGATTCTGAAATTTTTATAAGGCTTATGATACAGTGGAGCATCAGTTCGCATTGCAGTCATTAAATAAATCGGGCTTTAATAATAATTTGTGCTCAGCCATTAAAACCCTCTATGAGAACCGCAATAGCTCCATTAAATTATCAGGTGGCACATCCCCTGGATTTGAGCTTTGTAGCGGTATAAAACAGGGTTGTCCTGCATCTCTCTCTTTCAGCTCCAGGGTTAAGAGGGTTAAGAGCGCCTTGCTGGTGGATGGACACCGCCGCAAATTGTGCGCATATACTTTGGTTTTGAAATGGGCCACCAATGCCTTCCCCATGGTTTGGCCGGTCTTTCGTTGGGCACCCGTGGCCCAATGGTTAAGATCATCACCCCGCCACCGTGGGGGACCTAGGTTCAAGAACCCGACCGGACCATCTGCCAACATCTCACGGCTGCGGTGTCCCCGAAATTCTCCCTGGTTGCTCCAGTGTGTTCCGCTAACATGTGTATGTGTTCACGGTGATGGGTTAAATGCAGAGAACACATTTTGTGTACACGCATGCATGTTCATGACAGTAAAAGGTGATTCTTCTTCTTCTTCTACTTCCTTACCCGCTGGGGACAGGTCACTCTCTTGCACTTGCTCAATCCTGACAGCGGGCACATCCACCGGTTTGTACCACTGCACCGGAGCGGTGCAATTCGAAGGTCCGACTCGAATCGATCTTGCTTGTAACTTGTTTAAGCGTTTCTCCACCGATTGGGCTTATTCCTCATTTTGTGTAAATCTTCTACATCACTTAAGGTCAATAGGTTATGTAGCGTATATTGGTCAAATAAAAATGTCATTAATTTCAGCAAAAAAATAAGCCGGAAGCGACGCGTGCGTTACTTCCGGTTTGTCGTGATTTTAAGTTTAATTGTTAAAATCAAACTAATGTCTCGGAAAGGGCACCTTACCTTTTTCTAAGTATAAACTTTCAGAGAAATGATGAGAAACCTTTTTATCAGTCTCGTAATCTGAAGGTTGCTACACTTTTATGAAATTTTATGAAACACACCCAAAATACAACCAAGAGTGGAATTTGATGGTATATTTAATGGCATCTCAGGAAACACACAGCTTCAACTACAAACTACAAAAAGAAAATAACACAAACACTTGACGTACACCAGGCATTCTCCTCGTGGCCGTCTCACAGCAGGGCAGCGTCTTCTTTTGGGTCTTGCGAGGGGCTTGTTCTGTTCCTTCTGCCGTAGACTGTTGTGTCGTCTTTGAGTATGTTTTTTTCTGCTGCTGCCCTTGTGGGGCCCGTTGGTCAGCGTTCCCTCACTGCCGGTTGGACGACGCGTTCGACTTCCGCTTCGCTTCTTACGGTAATAACCGGCCACCGGGTCCCACTTCTACAATTTGAGGTAAATTCGCATCCGGGCTCATCTTAACGAAGGTAACTTCTCCCTCGGTCCCAGCCACCAACATTCTCCACGTCTTCACATACCTCGTTGAACTTAGCACCCCTTTCAGCCCGCGCCAGACATGCATCAGCGAGCTGCCTTCTTTCAGCTGTTCTTTCGCTCTCTCCATATAGGAGTCTTCGTCATCATCGTCTTCATCGTTCACCCACCTCTTGCTGTGCACTCTCGTCTGAGCTACTGGGGTCAGAGGTGAGTAACTTTTTTTTAGCAGATTCTTGACAGGGATAGTCTTTTGTTAAGGACCATGTCCCTCGTAAATAGTCTTGAACGTTCTCTCAGGCGCCTTTGGGTCGTACCATGGCCTTTAGAGCCTTGAGTTCTTCATCTCTGCTTACCATAACTTGAGATGGAGACGAACCATGAGTTGTTATTCCCAGCTGCGTAGACATTTGGGAGTCTGGTGGCATTACTGCTTGCCCCACTTGTGTTGTCACCTGGGGAATTAGGGTGGCAGGTCCATCCGCTCCATCGCCATCGTCGTCCAAATCGTCACAAGCCCTCAAGTCCATTTTGGCCCGGTTGTAGACCGCTTGTTTTACTGTATGTCATAAATCACAGCCACAAATCCGTCTCTAAAGTTCTTAGTCCTTTCAGTATATTGTGCCAAAGTATGATAAGACGGAGTTAGCAAAACGTTTGCCATATCCCCCCACTTAATTTCCAATTTTTCTCTTCCAGCTTGTCATACCCAAGCCTCCGCCGGGATGGTGTGGTCTTTTTGGCCGGCTTTGGGGATGTAGGTCTTCCTTCCATCACAGGTTTTGACACATCCCAGTCCCGCATTCTTTGCTATCTTCTTCGAGGCTTCCCAGACCCCCATTACCTCCACTGGTTTCTTGGCTCCTTTGCGTGTCACTGCTCTCAACTCTTTCGGTTCTTGATCCCGTGCACGGGTTGGAGCCGCCACAGAATTTAGGCTGGCCACATGGTCTTCAGCTTCATCTTCTTCAGAATCTTGCTGTCCGCTTTCAATTTCAATTTATCCAGTTTGGAGACAAATGTACCCCATAGCTTTCATGGCAGATCACAAGCCTTGTTTCCACCCAGTTTCAAACAAGAGACCATTCGCCTGTGAGGCGAATGTGATAACCACTACACTATGGAAATTGCTGTGTCACACCGTCCAGACCGGCCCACCATGCACGAAGGGGAGCTGCTCGCCGGCAAGTTTCACGCAACCCTAAGCGAGTGCCACCTCCTTGCAAAGTCCATGTCTGTCCCACAATTCCACCTACAGACACACCTTTGTGATCGATAACACACATATACATTTGTGGTGCAATCAATTCAAAATTGTGCTGACATATGAGGAAATAAATATGCAATAATTACTTCATGTAGGGTGACGTGGCTGTCGTCTTTCCTCAAGGAGGCATTTCAATGGTGGATTTTTCAACGCAATACACTTTTTCACTCATTATTGTCTCAAATATACATCCAGACTTTCACAAATGACACCACGGAAAACATAGAAGTTTAATGAGGAAATGTAATCGGCTCCTGCTCATCAGATGTCAGGCTGTGACAGGCTGACACGTCCAACATGTGGACGCGTCAAATCTGGCTGAAAATCAAATATTTCACCAGTAAATGATTCTAAAATGACAACTGAGTGTATTTTGGAGGGCTTTTTTTTTCTGTCGACATGTTTGAGTCCAGCACTATTGAATAAGTATTTTGGCACCAATGTTAATTCTTAACACTCACAAGGCAATATAGGGACAGCAAAAAGATAGATACAATAAAATCTGGTACACAAAATACAAGAATGTAGATTTTTATAAGTCAGCAACATAGTATTTACTTTTTAGATTCAACATTTACATTTGCATTAAAAGCTTCTTGATCACTGCCATTGTCACCAGCACACTTGTGCGTCTTAGCCTGATACTTATAGGAGAATCTTCGGCCACAATCTGAGCAGGAAAAAGCTTTCTCACCAGTGTGCGTTCTTCTGTGTATTTTTAAGTTTTCCTTTTTAGAGAATCTTTGACCACAAACTGAGCAGGAAAAAGGTTTCTCACCAGTGTGCGTTCTTCTGTGTATTTTTATGTGTTCCTTCAGAGAGAATCTTTGGCCACAATCTGAGCAGGAAAAAGGTTTCTCACCAGTGTGGGTTCTCGTGTGTATTTTCAAGGTTCCCTGATAAGTGAATCTTTGGCCACAAACTGAGCAGGAAAAAGGTTTCTCACCAGTGTGCGTTCTTGTGTGTCTTTTTAAGTGTTCCTTCAGAGAGAATCTTTGGCCACAATCTGAGCAGGAAAAAGGTTTCTCACCAGTGTGCGTTGTTGTGTGTATTTTTAAGTTTCCCTTTTTAGAGAATCTTTGACCACAAACTGAGCAGGAAAAAGGTTTCTCACCAGTGTGGGTTCTCGTGTGTATTTTCAAGGTTCCCCGATAAGTGAATCGTTGACCACAATCTGAGCAGGAAAAAGGTTTCTCGCCAGTATGCATTCTTGTGTGTATTTTTAAGTTTCCTTTTTTAGAGAATCTTTGACCACAAACCGAGCAGGAAAAAGGTTTCTCGCCAGTGTGGGTTCTTGTGTGTATTTTTAAGTTGCCCTTTTTAGAGAATCTTTGATCACAAACTGAGCAGGAAAAAGGTTTCTCACCAGTGTGGGTTTTTGTGTGCATTTTTAAGTTGCCCTTCTGAGTGAATCTTTGACCACAAATTGAGCAGGCAAAAGGTTTCTCACCGGTGTGGGTTCTTGTGTGTGTTTTTAAATCTCCCTTCTGGGTAAATCTTTGCCCACAAACTGAGCAGGCAAAAGGTTTCTCACCAGTGTGGGTTCTTGTGTGTAATATTAAACTTCCCTTTACAGAGAATCTTTGACCACAAACTGAGCAGGCAAAAGGTTTCTCACCAGTGTGGGTTCTTGTGTGTTTTTTTAAGTTTCCCTTCTGCGTGAATCTATGACCACAAACTAAGCAGGCAAAGTGGTTCTCAACAGTGTGTGCTCTTGTGTGTACTTTTAAGCTTCCCTTCTGAGTGAATCTTTGACCACAAACTGAGCAGGAAAAAGGTTTCTCACCAGTGTGTGTTATTGTGTGTCTTTTCAAGTGTTCCTTCTGAGCGAATCTTTGGCCACAAACCGAGCAGGGAAAAGGTTTCTCACCAGTGTGGGTTCTTGTGTGTCTTTTTAAGTGTTCCTTCTTATAGAATCTTTGGCCACAATCTAAGCAGGAAAAAGGTTTCTCCCCAGTGTGTGTTCTCACGTGTTGTTTCAAACTACTCTTATTAGCAAATGTTTTCCCACACACAGAACATTTCCATCGTTTGTTGTCAGTCTGTAATGTCATATCACCTTCAGACTGTCCACCATCCTCATCAGTGTGAGTAGAGCGTGACGTCATGTCGTCACTATCTGATAGTGGCGCCAAGTGGCCGTCTGCTTGTGATCCTCCATCACCTTCTGTTGTCATGTGTTGACTTGAGCTGTTGTTTGGAGGCTCCGCCCCTCTGTTCTCCTCACTTTGACCTTCATCTTCACTCTTCAAAGGGACACCAGCCGATGGAAACTTGGTGATATCCTCCTCTTCCTGTCTGTTGTGGGGGTGCAATTCTTTCTCCTCCTTTTTAACCCAAATGGGCTCCTCTTCCTCTTTAATGCGGTAGACCTCTTCGTCGTCCACTTCCTCTTTAATGTGAGGGGGCTCTGGCTCCTGCCACTCAGTACGAAGATCTTCAGTGATGTCTGCAAGACACAAGTAGACAAACACACATGGTTTGGTAAATCTTTTCTCATGTTGTGACTAAAGTGCATTTATGCAGGGATCTCGTTTGATGTGCGTACCGCTTCTCAGACGCACACAAATTAGCAGTGGCGCATAAAGTACGATCAATCTGTGTCTTCGGACAGGCCTAACACATTTAATATAGTGAGAGAGACCAAGAGCAATGGATAACACAAAATTATTGGCCAACCGGTCGGTATAAGAAAATAGGGTAACACCTGTTAAAAAAACTGTAATATAGTGGGACCGCGAAGCAAGAACCGTGATATAGCATAGAATCGATTACTGTATCAGTATTCCGTGATGAATGATGATTCAAGAAGTACCAAGAACCACCCACTCCCAACATTCCCCGGACCCACGGCCGTGGTGTCCTTGAGCAAGACACCAATTCTCCGAAGTGCTCCCCATTGCTCAAGTGTGTGCCACTAACAAGTGTGTGTGTTTGCTGTGTCCACTACTGTGATGGGTAAACTGCAGAGGGGGGGGGGAGTTAATCCTTGGTCACTCACGGAAAGACTTGCCTATTTCCCTTTTTCAGTTATATGGCAAGAAATGTTTTTTGAAATATATTTTCATGTCGAAATATGGTATACAATATGTAGCGTCTCTTAAGCAAACTTCCAACAAAAGTCATAAGGTTCTTTACTGTGCGTTTGGTGATGGTGGTGGGGGGCGTCAGAAGTAAATACAAACAGATACAGTGGAAAATAATATTACAAAGCCTCACCGGATTCATTCCAACATCATTTAAAACGTTTGTGAGTGATACTGTACATGATCACTGGATTTGTTTATAGCTTGTTATGAACCCTGTGTTCAACATGTGCGATGATGGAATAGCATCATCTTCTTCTTTTGCTTTGGGCTTGTCCCTTTAGGGGCCGCCACAGCGTGTCATCCTTTTCTCCTGCATCCTCCTCTCCAACACCAAGTGCCCTCATGTCTTCCCTCACGACATCCATCAACCTTCTCTTTGGTCTACCTCTCGCTCTCTTGCCTGGCAGCTCCATCCTCATCCTCCTTCTACCAATATACTCACTATTTCTCCTCTGGACGTGTCCAAACCATGGAAATCTGCCCTCTCTAACTTTGTCTCCAAAACATCGAACCTCGGCTGTCCATCTGATGAGCTCATTTCTAATTTTAACCAACCTGGTCACTCCGAGAGCGAACCTCAACATCTTCATTGGCTCTGCTTCCTGTTGTCTCTTCAGTGCAGCTGTCTCTGAACCGTACGTCATGTCTGGCCTCACCACCGTCTTCTAAACTTTGCCCTTCACCCTAGCAGAGACTCTTCGGTCACATAACACACCTGCCACCTTCCTCCACCCGTTCCAACCTGCTTGGACCCGTTTCTTCACTTCCTGACCACACTCACCATTGCTCTGGACGGTTGACCCCAAGTATTTCAAGTCCTCCACCCTTGCCATCTCTTCTCCCTGCAGCCTCACTCTTCCCCGACGCCCGCTCTGGTTCATGCACTTATCTTCTGTCTTACTTCGGCTAATCTTCATTCCTCTCCTTTCCGGTGCATGCCTCCATCTTTCTAACTGTTCCTCCAGCTGCTCCCTGCTTTCACTGCAGATCACAATGTCATCTGCGAACATCACGGTCCACGGGGATTCCAGTCCAACCTCATCTGTCAGCCTATCCATCACCGCTGCAAACAGGAAGGGGCTCAGGGCTGATCCCTGATGCAGTCCCACGTCCACCTTAAATTCTTCTGTCACACCTACAGCACACCTCACCGCTGTTCTGGTGCCCTCGTACACGTCCTGTATTATTCTAACATACTTCTCTGCCACTCCAGACTTCCGCATTGAGGTACCACAATTCCTCTCTGGGTCCTCTGTCATAGGCTTTCTCTAGATCTACAAAGACACAATGTAGCTCAACATCCTCAAGGTAAATAATGCATCTGTGGTCCTCTTTCTAGGCATGAAACCATTCTGTTGCTCGCAAATACTCACTGAGTCTAGCCTCCACTATTCTTTCCCATAACTTCATTGTGTGGCTCATCAACTTTATTCCTCTTCAGTTGCCACAGCTCTGCACATCACCTTTGTTCTTAAAAATGGGCACCAGTACACTTTTCCTCCATTCCTCAGGCATCTTCTCACGCACTAGAATTCTATTGAACAAGCTGGTCAAAAACTCCACAGCCACCTCTCCTAGATGCTTCCATACCTCCACAGGAATGTCATCAGGACCAACTGCCTTTCCATTTTTCATTCTCTTTAATGCCTTTCTAACTTCCCCCTTACTAATCATTGCCACTTCCTGGTCCACCACACTTGCCTCTTCTACTCTCCCTTCTCTATCATTTTCCTCATTCATCAACTCCTCGAAGTATTCTTTCCATCTAGCTAGCACACTGCTGGCACTAGTCAACATATTTCCATCTCTATCCTTAATCACCCTAACCTGCTGCACATCCTTCCCATCTCTATCCCTCTGTCTGGCCAGCCTGTATACATCCTTTTCTCCTTCTTTAGTGTCCAACCTGCCATACATGTCATCATATGCCTCTTGTTTTGCCTTTGCCACCTCTACCTTTGCCCTGTGTCGCATCTCAATGTATTCCTTTCGCCTCTCCTCGGTCCTCTCAGTGTCCCACTTCTTCTTAGCTAACCGTTTTCCTTGTATGATTTCCTGTACTGTGAGGTTCCACCACCAAGTCTCCTTCTCTCCTTTCCTGCCAGAAGATACACCAAGTACTCCCCTGCCTGCTTCTCTGATCACCTTGGCTGCAGTGCTCCAGTCTTCTGGAAGCTCCTCCCGTCACCTTTTCCCGAAAAGCTGCACAACACTCTTCCTGTCTCAGTTTCCACAACATGGTTCTCTTCTCTGCCTTTGTCTTCCTAATTTTCCTCCCCACCACCAGAGTCATTTTACACACCACCATCCTATGCTGTCTAGCCACACTCTCCCCTACCACTACCTTACAGTTGGTAACCTCCTTCAGATGACATCTTCTGCACAAGATGTAATCCACCTGTGTGCTTCTACCTCCGCTCTTGTAGGTCACCCTATGTTCGTGCCTCTTCTGGAAAAAAGTGTTCACTTCAGCCATTTGCATCCTTGTTGCAAAGTCTACCACCATCTGTCCCTCCAAGTTCCTTTCCTGGATGCCGTACTTACCCATCACTTCTTCATCACCCCTATACATTTCATTTATTGATTTTTTTAATTTAGGAAAATGTACACTAGATTACTAATGAATGCAACTGAACTTTTTATATTGTACAAAGATAAATATCTGTTGTGACTAAAATATTAGCAAAATGACTCAAATGTCAAACAGTATATTCCAAAAAATAAAACAATTTCCCTCCACGTGCCACAACAGCAATTTCAACAATGTATTTTTATAGTAATAGTTAAATTTCTAAACTGCACAGGTTGTGCTTCGAGCAGTCTTGAGCTCCCTGCTCAGGAAACGGCTGAATGAGTTAAATGCCGCATCGAACGGGGCCTGCGAATAAACACAGGAACAGCAATCAAATCAGAATGCATGCGACAAGTTAAGCCACCTGCTCGAGGCCGCAGATTGAACACAGCGTCCAGCCGCTGACCTTGTGGCTCCTTCTCCTCTTTTGGGCCGCGAAGTTCCTCCTCGTACTCCGCTGGCCTCCTCGCGCACATTTTCACACGACGATCACACGACACTTTCTGCTCCAAGGTTGGAGGGACGACAAAAGCAAGTGCAAATCGAACATGCGAAACAATTAAACAAAGATTAAGATTGGGACACTGTGTGGTTAAACGGTACAAGAGTTAAAATGGCAACGCACCAAAGTCAACAAAAGAAAACATTAAAACATGCAAATATGCACCGTAAGAGGAAAAAGAAAACAGCTACGTTTTGACTTCAGGAGAGACAATTTGTGATGACTACATTATAGACAAGATTCAGAATCCAGATTAAGATAATAACGATTCCGAAATTAATCGTTAGAGGCTATTATTTCAGTGTCTGAGACAAACAAAGCTGACAGAATGTAGTCGTTGCTATGTGTGTGTTGAAACTACATTTAAGTGTTATTGTTAGACATTGCGGTCCCCACGCCTTTCCTCGTCGGTGGCGGAAAGAAGAAGACTTTACCTGACGCTTGATCTCTGCGAAGCCAAGTGTTGACCGCAAGCGGCTCGCAAACCAAGAGAAAACCTCTGTGTTAGCAAGCTAAGCTAAACTAAGCTAAGCTAAGCTAGGCTAGGCCGAGAAGCTTCAACGTGCACGAGACGACTCCAACCGGACACGAAGATTGCACGAATAATGTTTTCGTCCGGTAAAGTCGTGCTCAGCGGCGTCCCGCGTCGAGGATTCCCAACATTCGGTGCAAACTCAGGAAGATTTGCTGAAGCGCGATCGTCCCTCGTCCCGCAGAGCGAGAAGGGAAAGCAGATGTATTACCCATGATCCTTTGGGGCAGAAATATTTAAAGCGACAGGCCACCGCCCGGAGCCCAGTGAGGGCTGTCACGTGACGGCAGAGAGGCCAATGAGGAGGCTGCAGGCTGGCCGTCTGGCTGCCCTCGGTCGGAGAGTGCCGCAAGAGCTGCGTGTCAAGCGCCATGAACGCGAGACTCGGGACAACGGAAGCGCCGAATGGCCAAACCTCTCAGAAAATCGCGCTACATCGTCAAGGAACTGTGGACACTGCACGGTGAACTTCCCACACACCACCTAACCCTTTTGAGCTAATACAGCCATGAGTCTTTTTGGAAATGATGCAACAGGCTTTTCACACCTGGATTTGGGGATCATCTGCCATTCCTCTTCGCAGATCCTCTCCACTTCTGTCACGTTGGATGGTGAACGTTGGTGGGCAGCACAATGACAACGATTTAAACGATATTTGTGATTTTTTTTTAAAAAAAATTTAAAAAATGCAACAAAGTCAATAGTTTTCACAAAAAGTTGTCCTTCAGCAAGACCACACAGGGCAATATAGCATGCATCCTTAACTGTAAATGTACAGTAATTCATTATTCACCAATCAGTAACATAACCCACATTAAGAGAATAGAAATCAGGATCTTTTGGCTACGTCAATTGAAAGAATATCTGCAAGGGATAGTTTATTTTTTATTTTTTGGCCTTCGTTGTTCAACACTTGATCAGCTGGTGTAGCAATGTCGCCACCACCGCGACGTTGAGGCTATTTCCTAGAACTCTGTAACGCTGCTTGTTAGGGATCTGCTCTGGAAAGGCTAAAAGGAGACATTAAAAAGACATACATTGAGACACACACACACACGATATATAGATAGATACATGCATATACAGTGGGTCCGGAAAGTATTCAGTATTTTCCACTCTTTGTTATATTGCAGCCATTTGCTAAAATCATTTAAGTTCATTTTTTTCAGATATTGAACTTGGGTGCTGTCCATTTCTTCTGATCATCCTTGAGATGCTTCTACACCTTCATTGGAGTCCGGCTGTGTTTGATTATACTGATTGGACTTGATTAGGAAAGCCACACCCCTGTCTATAGAAGACCTTACAGCTCACCGTGCATGTCAGAGCAAATGAGAATCAGGAGGTCAAAGGAACTGCCTGAAGAGCTTGTCATTTTTAAACCACTGTCACAATACCAATAAGAAAACACAGTTTCTGTGTAGGTCATCAGCAGGCACTGTAAACGATTGGTTAGCACATCTGACTCACAGTTCTGTACAAACACACATTGCACGCGCACGCACGCACACACACACACACACACACAGAGTGGCGTACAGTGTGCTTATTTGATGGGACTATGGTGATCTTCCAAAAGCACTGTATTCATTATAAATTCAAGTACTGATAGTTTTGGACTTACAAAAGCTTTGTGGGAAGCCCATTATGTTGGCTACTTCTCTGGGGGTAAAATAACGAAGCTTTAGTCTCAGCAGATGTTGCAGTTTTTCTTCTTGAGAGACCTGGTCCAGATATTTAAACACACTCTCAGTCTGCAGAGCATAA
Source organism: Phyllopteryx taeniolatus (assembly GCF_024500385.1). Taxonomy (NCBI): domain Eukaryota; kingdom Metazoa; phylum Chordata; class Actinopteri; order Syngnathiformes; family Syngnathidae; genus Phyllopteryx; species Phyllopteryx taeniolatus. The sequence goes on along the minus strand of NC_084521.1, from coordinate 16,340,222 downwards.
AAGTGAAATGTTAAGACAGCACTTTCAAAGGCACAGCATGATAATGTACTGCTGTGAACGTGTGTGTGTGTGTGTGTGTGAGACCTCTGGCTTCATTTCACTTCATAAAACCACTTCATATATTCCCACTCTTCAATTATGGTTTTATGACTACATTTAACAGTATACTGCTACTTTATTAAAAACATGTTAAAAATGTGTTTTTGGGCGGACTGGAACAGATTCATTGCATTTCCATGTTAATGTGGAAACATGTTTTGAGATCAAACCATGGTCAATGAACGAATTAAACTCCTATGTCAAGGCACTACTGTATTTTTAGCCAGATTATATTCTGGAACGCTCCCCTTAGAAATGAGTTCAAACATTGTTCAAAATCAAAATGGCCTTCACTTATTTCTACATAAACCCAAACTAAAACGGACAGTTTTGCACTTAACACATTCACTGCCATTGACGGCTTTGGAAGTCAAATATCCATGTTAATTGGGAAGGCTGAAATCTGTAAATGTTGTTGTGTGACTTTGATGAGCGCTCTGCTTGACCGACTGGGAGCATTTCCTGCCGACACGCTGCTTATATAGAGGAAAAGCGGACGTGGCTGAGGACAGCCTGCGGCCGTTTAAGGGGGAAGAGTGCGCGTGACAGAGGACGCTAAAGACACTCACCCAGTAGGTATATAGCGCCGGGGTGTGCATTGTGCAAAACAACATGGGTTTGGCTAAGGACCCCCAAAAACGGCACCTATGAAGAGACACGCTTACGAAGCACAGTTCATACTGCAAGCTATTAGTTACGTCGAGGAACATGGGAATCGAGCAGCCCCGAGAGAATTCAAGATCAAGTGGAGGAAGGAGGAAAACAAGCTTCGCCAAGTCAAGAAGACGAAGCAGAGTTTCCGCGGAAACAAGGCGAGGCGGCCCGAGTTGGAAGACCAACTCGAGCAATGGATTAATGAGCAAAGAACAGCCGGGAGAAGCGTCTCTACAGTCACCATTCGACTGAGTGCAATAACTCGGAGGTCGCCATCATTCCGGGAGGCTTGACAAAGGAACTCCAACCGCTGGACATCGGTGTAAACGGGGCGTTCAAAGTGAAGTCGCGAGCGGCGTGGGAGCGATGGATGACAGATGGCGAACACAGCTTTACTAAGACTAGGAGGCAGCGCACAATTTGTGAATGGATTGCGGATGGTGGGGCTTAACGTGTCCGCTTGCACCGTTGTTCGAGCTTTCGTAAAAGCCGGCATCCTTTCTGAGGAGCCGCACGGCGACGAGACCGACTCCGACAATGACGAGAGGGAACCCGGCGTGTTTGATGGAGAACTTGCCCAGCTGTTCATTTCGGATGACTCGCCAATGGAGTAAATATGTTTTATGTTGGATCTGATGTACAGCACTTTGTTACAGCTCCAGTTGTTGTTTAAAGAGCTCAACAAATAAAGTCGTTTTAATGCAAGCAATAATCCCCCTCAGTTTCTGCTTAGAATTTGTGCTTGCATGTATTTATGGAACAGGGTTATGAAAACTATGTACTGTATGAAAATGACTGTTTCTACTCATGTGTTGATCAGAGTTATGATTTGAAGTTTCGGTGAGCCTGAGAGGATTTCCAATTGGGTCAAAGCCGTTTCATAAGTTTGGGAATGACTTGGTTAGTGTTCAATTCAAAACCGAGAATACAAAAAATTGTTGCTCTCTTTTCCAATGTCAGCTGAGTCCTGAAACTTTACTGACATGTCCCACATGGCGGTGATTCATCGAGTTCAATTTTACTTGGTGCATTTTTTGACATAATGATATTTTTTTAAATAAATGTTTCAAACATACCTCTGTTTCCAGGCAGCTTTGCAGTACTGAGCCAGTTCCTTCCACATACCGCCCATAGCTTTCAATGAAAACACACACAAAAAAAACAACTAAAAGCTTACATTTGGCTGGAACATATGTTGATCAACAACAACAAAAAATGTGGAATGAGTAATGTCCTTGGATCTAATTGTAAAAAGCCACAACTAAAATTCTAAAATTTTGGGGGTGAATTATTCGTGGTGCTGGTGTTGTGCTGCACATAATTGTGAAGTGGAATGAAAAGGCTCCATGGTTTTACGCAAATATCAATGTGAAAAGAGTGGTATGCATTTCTATTGAATGGATCGGCAACGTGCCAGTACGCCAACGTGGCCAGGGGTGCGAGGGCCCTTAATAGCTGCTCGCAGCTCTAGTTTAACTCTCAGAATTAATCATTAAAAAAAAAATTTAAAAAAAAAGATGAACATCATTAATATATACGTTTTCAGTTTTTGTGTTTAGTGAGCTTTCCAATCATTTTGAAAACAGGAAGATTAAAGATGTTGTGGGGCCATGTCTCTGTCAAACAGACGCCGTTTTAGATGGAACTAGGGGCGCAGTTTATGCAGACTGGAGCACCCGGGCACATGCCCATCATTTAGATTCAATTCTTATACATTAACATACGCACGGTGGCGCAAAGAAAATCGGCCAATACGCACGTGCCGTGAATCCGATTATGATTTTGCACATACGCTTGTGTGCAGAGTAAGAACATTTCTACTCGTTTATTAGTGAATGAGGCCCAATGTCTTTAGTTCCAACTAACGCTAGAATAGCACTCTTTAACCTAGCAACTGATGGTAGTAATGTAGGAGGTGTTCCGATTACTTGGGTAAGTGTAGAAATTGCATCAAATGTATGAAAAGGCAAAGAATCGTGAGAATCCTAACGGATAAAAATAATATAATTAGAAAGGTGTCTATTTGATATTTGTTGGTCTTGGCCATTGTTCATGATTATGCACGTCAGGACATCTTTTGGATTTGTTTTGGAAAAGGACAGAAGTTGAGATGTGTAATAAATGGCAAAATTAACTGCAAATACACACAAGCATGCAAGGGGAGTTGTCAAAAGTGATGTGGCGCACAAATAGTGGCTGGCCGAAGCTTGGGCCAGGGGGTTCAGTGTCATGCTTAATGTGCACTTTGAAGAGCCATGACTTAATTTGTTGGTGTTATTGCAATTCCACTTGTAGGCTATTTGTGTCAGTAGAGTGTTTAACAGATGACTGCCTCCCCATGCCCCATTACATATGTGTGTGCCGATAAGCAATAGAAAAAGAGATTTCTGTGTATATGGACATGAAGTTGGCCTGACATCACTTGCACGGTAAAGAATTAGAGGTGCGCCACGTTTGTGTTACCGTCTACCAAATTGGTGCGTCTAATCCTTTGCGGTCCCATAGAAAGAAGGCAAAACAAACAAAATAGCAACGTACTGACCCTTTGGTGAAGCAGATCGACCTCCGGCAGATGGGTTTGACAATATCCAAGATTAGAGCATAACGCAGCAGTATTTTAGAAGGAACAAGATATCGATCGATGTCAACATTCTCCTCTGGTTCAAGGAAGTCTTGGATCTGCCTGACTGACAAATCACTATTCTGAGTCCTCTTTCTTAGAACATCATTTGTCGTCTCGAGTTTATAATGGACATGACCTTCCATTTCTTCCTCTTTTGTCAGGGGCTGCAGAGGAATTGAAAGGGTAGGCTCCTGAGAGGACTCAGTCTCAGCAGGGAGCAGCGACAATTGGGAATCCTAAGACAAAAGTAATACAAACTCACATCAGACATTATGATCACATTGCACAAGTTTGGACAAATATTTACAGGTAACGGCAAGGTTTCCGCAAAGCGCGCATCGAGGCTTGCTTCATTTACGCGAGGAACTGGAAATCATGACGTATGAAACCTTGCTCCCCGGCTGAACCACATGACCGATTCGTGAAATGCTTCAGATTTTGCTGCGAGCTTTGACAACGTGTTAAACAACTCAGGACTTTACATCTTTTGTTTGAACCCACACACTTTTCAAGTGAGCAAAAGTATTGGAACATGTGACTGATGGGTGTTTCTAGTTGATCAGGTGTTGCCTTTTAGATTGATTGCTTAAACAGTGCTTGTTTTTGGCGTTGGGTTTCACCTGTGAAAACTGCACTTGCTGTGAAGCAAACATGACAACCTGAGAGGTGTCTATGGGAAAATCGATCAGAGCCATTGCTCAAACATTTGGCATAGTCAATACAACAATTTGGAATGTCGTGAAAAAGAAAGAAAGTCCTGGTGTACTGAGTAATAGACAACGGCCAGGTTGGCCAAGGGTATCAACAGCAGTTGATGACAGAAACATTGTAAAACCTGTGAAGAAACACCCAAAGACAACAGTCAGTGACATCACTGCCAACCTCCACTATTCATAACAGGGGTGAAGGTATCACAATTAACTGTTCGAAGAAGACTTGGAGAGAAAAAAACATACAGGTCATACCAAAAGATGGCAACCACTCATCAGCAAAAAGAATCGGAAGACCAGGTTGGATTTTGCAAAGTAGTACAGAAATGACCAGTGATGAGCCACAAAAGTCACAGTTTTGTGGACTGATGGGACCAAAATCTCTACCAAAGTGTTGCAAAGGCCAAAAAGTATGGAGAAAGAAAGGATCTGCTTCTGAACCAAAACACAAGCTCATCTGTAAAACATGGTGGAGGTCATGTCATGGCTTGGGCTTGCATGGCTGCTTCTGGAACAGGCTCACTCGTCTTTATTGATGATGCAACTCATGATGGTGGCAGCAGAATGAAATCTGAAGTCTACAAAATGATGTTGTCTGGCAATTTACACAAAAAAAGGAAACTCTCACTTGGTTTCAAAGAAAAAAATGAAGCTGCTAGAATGGCCCAGTCAATCACGACTTGAATCCAATCGAAAATCTATGGACAGAACTGAAACTGAAGGTCCATAAAAGAAGCCCACGGGATCTTCAAGATTTGCAGACTGCTTGTGTGACGGAATGGGCCAAAATCACAGCAGAACAATGCATGCGACTAGTTTCTTCATACAGGAGGCATCTTGAAACTGTCATTGCAAACAAAGGGTTTTGTACAAAGTATTGAATAAATACCAGTTGGCGTATTCAGTACTTTTCCCCTACGTCATTTCACAGTATTACACATAACTTAATTTCTGATCTTATTTGTTCTACTTTCTTTGTATGTATGCATTACTCGGGTTATTCCCAACGCCTGGTGAAATGTTCATGTCTGTAGCACCTTTGGAAATATATTTAGTAAGAAAAATGGCGATGTGTTAAAAGACTTATTTCAGCCGCTGTATTGACAGTTAATATGAACCTCACCTTTGAACAAATCGCTTCCGTTGAAATCTTAGCCATGAAGAAGTAACGCAGTCTTGAATTTGGGATCCCAACCTGGATGTCAGAAAACAGGGGCAAAATGTGTGCAAAACAACAAGACACTTCAGAGACAACCTACACTAAGGTTCTTACACTCGTGGGAGAGACCATGACCTCCTGGAAAGTGTAGCCACATTTGAGCAGCTTTTCGACTAAACATTGCCTGCAAGAACAGAAAATCTCATCAGAAGGTAAACTGCCAAGTCTTGCCCAACAGACAAAACCATTTTAGTGGTGTGTTAATGATTTTCAGGAAAAAAACAAATGATCTGTATTTCTTTGTGGGTCTACAAAACAAATGGGTTATCTGAAAAGGCGAGCTTGCAAATCCAGTGAAAATCTGTTTTGTATCCTAATAATTGGAGATTAGAGATGTGCATGTGCCAAAATGCCCTCAAAGGTCCCGTATGTTGGCCATTTTGACTTCCATAGAGTGACTCTCTAAAATGGATTGAGTATAAAAGTTTAAATTTCATTTTAAACTGTATTGATATTAGGAAATACCGCACTGGATTTTAGCACGGCAGGCTTCACGTGGCGGTGTGGATGTGCTGTATTTCCAACAAAAACGCTTGGAATTCCTTTTGCTTGATTTTTCTGTTAGCACACGGCAGTTAGCACTGTCAAGGCTACTTCTTCTCCTCTGTACTTCTTCGCTTCCTGTTTTCGGACCCATATCGAGTCACTCCTGGCCGTAGTGCCCAGGTGGTTGGCTTGGACACCATGGTGTATGTGTTGTTTTTGAAGCTTTTTTTATTTTTATTTTTAGGTTTAAGACGTCCGCCTGTCAAGTGGATGGCAGATGAGAAGGAGGCTAGCAAGAAATTATCATTAAGGATGTGTGTGTTTCATGGCACATCGCCGCGCACGTTCAAGCTTTTCAAAATGGTTTGCTTAGCTTAGCTCGCTAGCTGCTAACAACCATAGCAGAGGACCCTCAAGGGGTCTTATTAGCATGTCCAAACAGGTCCCTCGGCTGGTCACTTTTAATATTACATTTAATTCACTGTATATTACAGTACACCAAAATCTCAGCAGACACTAAGATGTGACTATTGTGTACACATCGTGGTTACGATGCTCAAAAAAAAAAATATATATATATATTTTTTTTTAAATCAATTACTTTTAGAACTCTGTGATGTTCATGCAGCAACCTGTTTCTGCACTTTTCTCCACTGCCATCTTAAATAAAGGGATGGAATTTTTTTTAAAATCAGATGCATTGATTGATTCAAAAAATTTGACCGATTAATCAATTATTAAAGTTATCCTTAGTTGCAGCCCTAGTTATTATTCTGTATGTGCACTGCCCCACCTAGCGCCTTACGTCAGCTAGGAAAGGCTCCAGCTTGCCCTTGACCAAGAACAGGAAAGGTCAAACTGTAGATTGATGGATAGATCAACTAATCAGTTCTGATGTCATCCCTGTTATGAATAGTGAAAATATTACCTGGCAGAGGAACTTTCAAAACCTTTGACATTCTCAAGCAGGATGAAGCGGGGAAGCTGACTCAGTCTTACCACGTGACATAACGCATAAATAAAACACAAATTGAGGCATTTGTGAAAAGCAGAAGAAGTCAAGAGAACCAAACATAGCTTTAACAGTGAGCACTACAAATAGCCATATTAAAACCTAAAAAAATTAGCCATATATATATATTTTTTTAGTCCCCCCACCCCAATATGCTTACTCAGAAAAATGAAAGAAACGTTTATGTTGGGTGGGGGTCAGGTAGCTCTGCGAAGTCTACCACACCATTGGTTGCCGCAAAGATTAAAAAAAAAAGCACACCATGCTATTTTTGACATCAAAATACCTTGGTTCGGTACATACACATAGGATAGGTAGAGATAACATACACACACATCATTACGTCTCTACATGCATACAGTATATATAGGATACAAAAACCTGAGAAACAAATACCTTGGCAGAAGATTAAGAATATAGAGGAAGCTCTTGGTTCTGGGGTCAGCAATATCCCGCTGGAGTCCCAGCCTACACAGATAAATACAAATTATTACATATGAATACAATCTAAAACAACGAATCGGGGCGTCCATGAAAAAGACGTTGCTTGGATGGCAGCATATGTTTCTCCAAAACCTGTATGTATTTTTCAGCATTAATGGTGCCTTCACAGATGTGTAAGTGACCCATGCCATTGGCACTAACACAGCCCCATACCATCACAGATGCTGGCTTTTGAACTTTGCATCCATAACATTCCGGATGGTTCTTTTCCTCTTTGACCCGGAGGACACGACGTCCACAATTACCAAAAACAATTTGAAATGTGGACTCGTCGGACCACAGAACACTTTTCCACTTTTCATCAGTCCATCTTAGATGAGCTCGGGCACAGATAAGTCGCCGGCGTTTCTGGGTGTTGTTGATAAATGGCTTTTGCTTTGCATAGTAGAGTTTCAAGTTGCACTTCCGGATGTAGCGCCGAACTGTATTTACCGACATTGGTTTTCTGAAGTGTTCCTGAGCCCACGTGGTGATATCCTTTACACATTGATGTCGGTTTTTGATGCAGTGCCGCCTGAGGGATCGAAGGTCACGGACATTCAATGTTGGATTTCGGCCTTCCCGCTTACATGCAGTGATTTCTCCAGATTCTCTGAAACCTTTGATGATATTATGGACCGTAGAAATCCCTAAATTCCTTGCAATTGTATGTTGAGGAACATTGTCCTTGAACTGTTGGACAATTTTCTCACGCACTTGTTCCCAAAGAGGTGAAGCTCGCCCCATCTTTGCTTGTGAATGACTTGTGAATTCAGGGAAGCTCCTTTTCTAGCCAATCACGGCACTCACCTGTTCCCAATGAGCCTGTTCAGCTGTGGGATGTTCCAAACAGGTGTTTGATGAGCATTCCTCAACTTTATCACTCTTTTTTGCCACCTGTCGCAGCTTTTTTGGAACGTGTTGCAGTCATAAAATTCTAAGTTCATGATGATTTGCTAAAAACAATAAAGTTTACCAGTTTGAACATGAAATATCTTTGCAATGTATTCAATTAAATATAGCTTGAACATGATTTGAAAATCACTGTATTCTGTTTATATTTATGTTTAACACAATGTCCCAACTTCATTGGAATTGGGGTTGTTCATAAATACACATACACACATATATATATACATACACATACATGCATAACACATATGTACATATATATATACACAGATACGTACATATATATACACATATATACACGCATATATGTACATATATATACACATATATGTACATATATATACATACATGCATATATATACACACATATACATATATATATACCAGAATCATCATCATTACTTTATTTGCCAAGTATGTCCAAAAAAAAAAAAAAAATATATATATATATATATATATATATACACACACACACGTGTATATACATATATATACACACACACGTGTATATACATATATATACACACACACGTGTATATACATATACACACACACACACGTGTATATACATATACACACACGTGTATATACATATACACACACACGTGTATATACACATGCGCACACACACACACACACACACACAGTGGGGGAAAAAATATCAAATATTTAAGTTAATTTAATCACGTCTGTTCCAATACTTTTGCTCACTCGAAAAGTGGGTGGGTTCAAACAAAAGGTGCCCTCTCCTCAGTTGTTTAACATGTAAATATCATGAAATAAAAGCTGGAATTCTGAACTTCTGTCTCATATTCTCTTTTGATCTGAAACCCAAATGTCTTCAGTATGCAATAAAAACAAAGGAATTGATCTTGCCCTTCCAATACTTTTGGAGGAGACTATGTAAAAAAAAATATACAATATCATCTGCATAAAACTCTGGAACACAATGTAATAAGAAGACCTCAAATTAAATATTCAAACACAGTATCTTAAAAGATTCCATCCTATTAGAAGTGTATCCGCATTAGGGCGTACCTGGTAAACGGTTGACACGGAGGACTCATCAAAATCATGTCAAAGCGCAATTCATTGAACTCATCAAGTGATATGCCCTGAGGACAAAAGTCAAAGTCAGAACAGGATCATATTTCAAACTCAACTTTCTAATTCTTTGAAAGCTACGTACCTCAATGGTTTTGTTCCAGAGCGGGGTGTCGGGAAAATTGTGCCTGTAGATCTGATTGGCAGTTGTGTTTATGTCTATGGCCGCCACTACCTGGCCAGATATTCCGGACTCTGGAGAAATATAACACATTTGTAAAAACAATATCGTATCCAGGGTCCGACATTAATGGAGGCCAGGGGCCACCACTTCTATACGGACGTATAGTTATCACTTTTCCAGTTGTACGCCTTGCCACTGCTCTAAGTCAAGTGTCGGCGCGCTTTACACCACACTGCATCCAACGCTTTGCATCCATCCATCCATTTTCTGAGCCGCTTCTCCTCACGCGGGTCGCGGGCGCGCCGGAGCCTATCGCAGCTATCATTTGGCAGGAGGCGGGGTACACCCTGCACCGGTCGCCAGCCAATCGAAGGGCACATGCAAACAAATAACCGTTCGCACTCACATTCACACCTACGGGCAATTTAGAGTCATCAATTAACCTAGCATGCATGTTTTTGGGATGTGGGAGGAAACCGGAGTGCCCGGAGAAAAGATGCATTGCACTTGGTTATGTTTGGCTTGGATGCAGCTACTTGACCATAGAAACTCTCTGTCCACTGTTCTTGAGCTAATCTGAAGGCAACATGAAGTTTGGAGGTCTGTAGCGATTAACTCGGCAGAAAGTTTGGGACCACTTGACACTGTGGGACTCAGCATCCGCTCAGTTTACGAGGCCTCCCACTGCGTCGCTGAGTGTCTGTCGGTCACAAACGCTTCTACGTTTTTAGAATACAGCTGACAGTCTACTGTGGGTTATTTAGTCAGTATTTTGTAGATGTAAATGAAATAAAAGCTGCAATTCTGAACTTTTGGAACGGGGAGAACATGCAAACTCCACACAGGCGGTACACACACACTTGAACATTTTTCATTATTATTAATAAATATTTTGTGGTCTTTACGAAACGAATTTACTTAAAAAAAAAAAAAAAAGTGACTAAGCACCCTCAAAGTTCAGATTCTGGTATCGCCCCTGAACGTACCAAATACATACAATACACTATGCAGTACAGTACTTACTTTTCAGAGCATAATGCATCCCACCTATCCCACTGTAAAGCTCAAGCACTCGGAGAGTTTCCATTTGTTGACTTGCCTTCTTCAGCTGTATCTCAAAACATGGACAGCAAGATGGACCCCAAATATACCGTTCGAAGTGTAGAGCGACAAAAGTCTCGTTGGGGGGGGGGGACTATTTGATAGGGGGAAAACTCACGAATTATGGAGCGAACGTGCTGATTCTGTTAATTCTCAACTCGTACATTCACCACTGCATGGAGGCAGCACTGACTTCTTCTTCGTCGTCGTCTTCTTTTTCGTTTTCGTCTCCTTCTTCTTCTTTTACTACGACTTCTTCTTCGTCGTCGTCGTCTTCTTTTTTGTTTTCGTCTCCTTCTTCTTCTTCTACTACTACTTCTTCTTCTTCAACTACTTCGTCGTTGTCGTCGTCTTCTTCTTCTTCCTCGGCTTCCTCTTCTTCTTCTTGTGCTTCTTCTTGTGCTCCTTCTTTGTCGTCTTTTTTCTTTTTGATCGGTGTTATTATTTCGTCTAAATTAATAATCGCTTTAATTATCGATTTAATATGTTCACAGTATTATTTAGTAGATAAACTTCCAGTATTTATTTGGTAAAATTCTACGTTTTGGTTTAATATATTGGTGAATAACACAATGAAATATCAGAGCTGATATTATAATTTAAAATTTGATTGGTGACGAGCCAGTGATCAATTCTAGATTTCGAGTTATAGTTGGAGCTGAGGCGGCATGGTCGCCCACTGGTTAGAGCGTCTGCCTCACAGTTCTGAGGACCGGGGTTCAATCCCCGGCCCCGCCCGTGTGGAGTTTGCATGTTCTCCCCGCGCCTGCGTGGCTTTTCTTCGGGCACTCCGGTTTCCTCCCACATCCCAAAAACATGCACGTTGATTGACAACTCTAAATTGCCCGTAAGTGCGAATGGTTGTTTGTTTGTATGTGCCCTCCGATTGGCTGGCAACCAGTTGAGGGCGTACCCCGCCTCCTGCCCGATGATAGCTGGGATAGGCTCCAGCAGGGCCCGCGACCCTAGTGAGGAGAAGCAGCTCAGAAAATGGATGGATGGATGGATTGGAGCTGAATGAGTATGTAACCATTCAGGGATGGAAGTATCTCCAAACATCAACTAGACCTTGTTCATTACAAAAGTTAGTAAAAATCAGATTATGGTAATTTGTTGAGAATGTATTGGGAAATATATCCAGAAAGTCATCCTTGAACTTCTCGTGACTGATTTTAACGGGGATAGCTTTCACTAGCATCTGTTTCTCCAAGCTACCGGCTAATGTTGAGTCAGTCAAGCACATACATTTAAAATGAATGGAAATTCACAATCAATGCATATATGTACACATATATATCCCCTCTGTGTCCCTAATGCAATTCTTAAAGCTTTTTGTTTGTTATTATTAATAATAATACTAATATTACTACTACTACTACTACGAATACTAATGATACATTCAATTTAGCAGGCCCAAGTGCTGGTGTATCGTCTTCTTTTAATGTACGCGGTCTCGCCATTGGAGGGCAGCATTACGCTTTCTCCGCACAAAACACCGCGAGAAGAAGAGGAAATGTCGAACGAGAGGTCCTTTTTTGGTATGCTTATTTAGGCGTAACTAGTGTTCTCGCTCCTGTTTTGACTCCACGGCGAAATTGGTTTGTCCAGTGCGTTTTATTCAGTTGTGGTAGTGTTGCTCGAGTGGCAGCTACGGTGTAACGGCCTCTCTTTTTCACCATCAGAAATGTCGAAGTCACTGAAGAAAATAGTGGATGAGAGCCGGGAGAAGAACCTTCCAGATGTCGAAATGTGCGACAGAGGCATTTCGAACATGCTGGATGTGCCCGGATTATGTACGTATGCATTAGTTTAACATTCTGTACCTCTCTGCACGCCCGCCCGCCCTTCAAATTGAGAAAAAAAAAAGAGCGAGTTTAGATCGAATGCGAAATCATTTGGAAGTAAATAAATCAATCTGAGTCCCATGAAAAGTACATTTAACATTCTTGTCAGAATTGTAATATTTATGCACAAGCATATTGTGCTTCAGTATTTCAAAAGAAAAAGCAGTACTTGAAGAATTCAGTTCAAATCAATTGCACATCAAGAGTCAAATAAATGGATAAATCGTTCACTCCAAAGGCCACTTTTCCTCATTTGAAGAAAACTGAGCTTGAAGAATTTCTGTAGGATCGCTCATGTTTTGAGAGTTATCCTTAATCTGTGTGGAATTATTGTAGAAGGTCGTCTCAATGTAGTGTTTTCATAGTTCAAATGTTCGTAGGTCCAAAGATTTAGAACTTCCTGCTTCTGGGGCCCACGAGTTCCCGTTGGACAGCAAGTTCGTTGTCCAACGTAGGACCGGTTGCCAGCCGAGTTGAAAGGCAAAAATAAAAACGGGTTTTAAGACTGGTATTAAAAATGGACGGTGAGGGGGCTTCTCTGATGTGCAGAAGGGAGGTCATTCCATAATGTGGCACTAGTGACAGAAAAAAGGCCCGATCCCCTCTGAGCTTCAGCCGAGACCTCGGTACCTGAAAAAGCAGCTGATCAGCTGACCTGAGGCACTGGGCAGAGGCATGGGGACGGAGGAGCTCAGCGAGGTAAGGCGGCGCGAGACCATTGAGAGATTTAAAAAGAAATCTTAAAATGTATTCTAGAATGTGGAGGGAGGCCAGGACCGGAGTTAAAAGTTGATTTCAAGATTGAGTTCCCCCCCGAATGTCGGTATTCGATATGACCTGATGTTTATACATGTATAAAACTGGACCAGAGCGAATTGATTTATATTATAAAAGCACTGGGTTTATTTAACATTTATGAACATCAAAAAGAATTACTTTTCCCTGCAGGTATTTCAAAATATAATGATCTCAAAATTAGTGATCTACCAAAATAAAAATACTTTACTGAAACGGAAAAAAGAAAAGAAAATGAGAAACCAAAGGTGGAAACACCGCAAGAAAATTGCATTTACAGCGATGACTGCATCGGCTCAACCTATAGAAATTCACTTCCAGAACAGTTTGTCGGAATTTCAATATTTTAAAAATTGTCAAAAACATTACCATGGGACAGTTTTTGCAGTGTATTATGTGATAAGATCCAAATAATTCTGCGTACTGTTCAACTGCACAATACAATCATTACTCTACAGTTGTAAATTGTTCATCTATTATGGCTTCGATATGTTATTGGAATGTAGCAGGTGTTCTTCACTTAACTATTAGGTGGCAACGCACTTAAACATGCCCAGTCTGTCGGAAATCAAGAAGAAGAAACGTGACGTCGGTTAGGGTAGTAGCTGCTACTGCTAACATAAACAAACCCCGAGGACACTTTCTATCTCATCCGTGATCGACAAACTACCATTAAAAACACAAGCGCTTCAACTGCCACCCCGGTCGCTCTGCGCTCCATCGCGTTGTTTTGTTCATGCTACAGCAGTTGCTGCTCTGTTAAACAAGATACATGCGTCACCCTCGATAACTTGCTTCATCATCAGGTGATTTTACCTGGATGTGCCCGTCTTCGTCGGTACATCTTTTATACACGTTTTGCAGACTACAGTTTTTTTCCCAAATGATAGACGTGCCCTATTTGGGGACTATTTATGCCTCGCGCGTCATTAGCATCTTCAAGAAATTTAAGCAGTTTAAAGTGACTCGTAGTGCGATAATCTGGAACAGTGTCAGTTGTGCAAATGGTGCAGATACTTGCCAAGCACGAGTGGCCAGTATTGGTCAACAACAGATATGCAAGTAGTACAGAGTGGCGGAACTACTGCAGTGAGTGCACAAATAATGTAGAATGAGCCCGACAGAGATGTGACAACAATCTCAAGAGAAAATTGCCAGCATGTTACAATGGAATTGCAAGTGAACTGTTTAAGAAGTTAATGGCAAGAGGAAACAATCTGTTGGAATGTCTGCTAGTTTTAGGGTGAGGAAATTAAAGCATGATACAGTATACACAGTACAGTGACACATTGGATTCAAGTGTTGTATGGCAGTGTTCCCCAACCTTCTTTTCGTATATATATATATATGCATATCATCAGGTACTTGTGAAGGCCGATACCAGTCAACGATACTTGGAGCAAAAAAATCTGACCGATTAAATCCTCATTGCCAGTAGTTGCTGCTATACGACAGCGCTTTGACACTTTGGCGAATAGTCTTATGTGTCAGAAAGAAAGAGAGGTCTTGGTTCACAATTCATGTCATTGTGTTAATTGACATTTTATGTATCAAAAGTACGAGTGGTATCGGTACTTGGTATTGCTTTCAGTGAATACTCCCCCTGAAAAAAGTGGTATCGAACATCCCTAACATTTATTTTTGATTCCTTGTCTTTGTAGTCACGTTGTCCCACATCACGCAGCTGGTCCTGAGTCACAACAAGCTCACAGGTAATCCATCTTTAAAATTAGATTTCAATTTTTACTCGGTTTTCATGTCACGGTACATTTTACCAACGCAGTGTTTATTCATACCGACTCGATGTAGTAGGATGTCTCGTTAGCCTTCACGCTTGCAGTGGCAGTATCACGGACATGCTAAGGGGCTTTTGAAAGTCCTAAAGAGGGGAACCCTGTTGATTAAGTCACTTTTCTTCTTGTGCAGCAACAATGTACCATATGGGACAGTTGAGCCCAACCTGATCACTCATAACTGTTCGTGGAGCTTTTACAGCTTTTTTGCGTGGAAACTGGTCGTTCATCCCAAACTGTGTACCCTTCAGCTCCCGTCCTTTTGACTTTGCAAAGTCTTTCTGCTGGAAATGTTCGAATTTGGCATGATTGGACGGGGATGACTACGATCTCCTCCAATTCCATCTGCGGTGGTTCGTTTGGGAAGAAGACACCAAGTGTTGTGCTTCAGAGGTAGGGTTGTTTTTGTTTAGTGAAACCTTTGGCGGCCAGTTCACGCAGTTGGGCACTGGACAGTGTGCGCGGGCAAGCTGCCACGCCCAGCTGGTGGCTGGTGTTTGGATGTAGGTTTTTCGACAAACAGTGTTTTGATATGTTTGCCCTCGTCCAAATTTGGTTCCTTTCCGAAGTACGCTCGACGCAACCGGCAGTAATAAACTTGTGGTGTCTCAAGTCTCCCCTGTTTTGACTGTGAGGGCTGGATCATCAAATTCTTGAGACAATGCTTGGCAGAGAGCCGGTTGTCATTCAATTAAGCTACTTACTTCTCGGCTAGACGTAACTTTAATAAGGTGCAATCTGTCGTCAGTGGTAACAGAAGGGAATCGTTGAAGGTAAAAGTCGAGGTCTCTCAGGTTGGCGGCTGTGTCGTGTGACCCTCTTTGGTTTAGGTGATGTGGCGGGCATGATGACAACAGTTCTATCTATTGTCGCCTCGAGCTCTGCACAGAGAGCGCACACGGCTACCGTGTTAACTTAAAGAGTATTATACAAGGACATACAAGTCTCTTGAGTCTGGAACATGCTGCTTTGGGTACAGTAACAGTTATTTTGTCTATGGCATCTAATTAACGGATTCGGAAATAGGAAGCACACTTAATTCCTCACGGCTCACGAAAGCCACCCGCCTCGACCTGCCACTAGTTTCTACGACAACAAGCACACCACTATGGGAAGTTTGGATACAATTTTAAGCTTCGCAAACATGTTCAAGCTTTTTTAGCCTGGCTGCTTAAGCAGCAGCGGCTGGACTGCGGCTCCTCACGAATCTGTACTCTGTGAAGAATGAAAGCATTTTACGAAGCGGGGGGAAGAAGTCAACCGCTAACACCGTTCACACACCCCAGAATGAGCACGCTCACTTTAAGTTTAAACAGGCTCGTTTCAACATGGCTAACGTGGGCTATATTCGCATTGCCACGCCCTGTTTCAAATCGCCATTGGCGCGGTAGCGAGTGGGTAGCACAAACACTGTTGAGTGTAGCTAAAGCCTTCACTTTAGCCATTGTTAGGTCAGCCGACGGCGACTTCGTCCAATTGAGCTCCGTGCTTTGGTGGCATGTGATAATCCTCAGAAGTACTAGTGCTGCTCATGGGAGGCTTACAAGGCCAAGTGGCCGAAGGACAGTCCAAGTTGCCCGAAAGTAATCGGCTGAAGTTGGTTGGGTTCCGGCCGGCGCAGAAGGCTTACAGTGCACAGGGGTCCGTTCAACACAGCACGTGGTGATTTTTTTCCGATGTCCAAATTCAAAGCACTCCTCTTCCTTAAGTTGTTTTGGAGTGCGCGGCACAATACTTGTGCTTTTATTTTCCGGCTCCAGGGTGCGTTGTGCCGATGTTGCCCAACTATTGCCGAGCCTGTTGGTTTTTTTTGGTATGATACTGTGTTGGTATAGTTAGAGGTTAAACTATGGCTGTAGGGAATCAATCGGTTTTAGTGCAGCGTGAATTAGTTGCGGAAATTCGTGGTCTGACTCTGTCCCCATCGCCTGCAAATAGCAGGGGTCCACTGTATTACATTTAAAATATTCTGATTTATGCTATGCCTAGTTTAGAATTCCGATTTAGGTGTTTTTAGAATGGACATGTCTGTGTAGTTTAGAGGAATCATTCATGTTTGTTTGTTTTCTGTTTTCCAGTGGTGCCCGCTAACATCTCTGAGCTGAAAAATCTGGAGGTTCTTAACATGTTCAACAACCAAATTGAAGAGCTACCAACTCAAATAAGCAGTCTTCAGAAGTTGAAACACCTTAATCTTGGGTAGATTACACACGCATGTTTTATACATACAATAGATGCCTCTTTTTATTATGTCCCTGCCTCATTTTCATTCGATTCATCATTGTATTGTCATTATTAAAGGTACAGTAACCTTCAAATCATGAACTTGCAAGGCGAGATAAAACACAATCTTCATGCAGATTTGTGGATCATTCCATTCTGCATGAAGTGGATATGCGTTCTATATTGTTGAACTGTCCAGCTTCTCAGCTGAAGTATAATATTGAACTGAAGGTAGAGAGGCTTCATCAAGGTTTGCATTTAGCATGACTAGTTCTGGAGAAAATCCGTTTTCCTTGTTTTAAAGCAAAATTAGTGTCTACCAGAGGGCACCTCCAAGAGGGCGGCGGGTCACAGAAGATGGTGCCGGCGTGAACTGTCCTTTGTATGTTTCTTCCTCTGTTTAGATATTGAGATATTACTCCCTACATCCTCTTCTGGAAAATGTCAAAAGTCATCTTTGTTGATCCACCGTGCCGCCAGTTTGAAACCAGTTGAAATAAAAGATGAATTCATTCATTCCCAGCGCTTGTATTGTCACGC